>NC_083572.1:1007414-1344914 GCF_027579695.1 Neoarius graeffei | reverse complement strand
TTAGGCCTTAGCTAGCCACATACGGCTAATTCTTTGTCTAATTAGCAACCAAAGCTAGCTCACCAGGCCTCACAAACCCCTTAGCTAAACACACGGCTAATTCTTTTGTTCCATTAACCTTCAGGGCTAATTGTATTGTCTCAAGGGATCACAAGGCCTCCACCACGTGGAGTTAGCTACACAGAGCTAATCTTTTGTCTCAAACACGTGGTCACCAGGCCCCACCAGGCCTGACACACACACACACACACACACACACACACACACACACACACACACACACAGACATACCTAGCTAGCATCCCACGCTAGCCTTCTGCTCAGGCCATAGGGCCTTTCACACACAGGCCACACACACAAACACACATTAGCAACACGTGCTAATTCTTTGTTTTACTGAGATAACATTCTTTTGTCTTAGTAACCAAAGCTAATTCTTTTGTGTAGGCCACACCCACACAAGGCCTCTCATACACCCACACCCACACACACCTCACTGTTTGTATATATTTCAATCTGCTATTATCCATTTTTATCTTTGTTATAATAAATTCATTTATTATTGAAACTGTGTGTTTTATTTGTGTTCCAATGTTTATGAAGTCACACAATCTCCCAAAGAATTCAAAAAGGTGCATATAATTTATGTAATATGGTACGTGATCATAATAATTTGGAATATACCATAATTTAGCTGTTTGGTAATTTATTATTAAGCACCAAAATTAATGATATTAATTAATGAGACTGATTCCATGAGTGATTTAATGATAATATGAGACTGATTCAATGTAAATGATTCACTGAAAACGATTCAAATGAGACTGATTCAATTTGAATTATTAACCTTCAGATTTAATGAGATTGATCACTCAATTACCCAAATGCACCTACATGAGCGACTCATTTAGTTTGTCTCTTGTGGGAGTGGCCTGTCAGTGTTATTGTAGGTGCCATAAGGAACATTAGGAGCTCGAAATAACTCTAAACACAAATTAAACAACTCGTAAATCTCAGCTCTTAAATCTGATGCTGGACCCTTTAGAAGAGAAATAGACACGAGCTGTCATTATGACTCAGAATTATTAACCATATCACACTGTTAACGTTTACACCCTCTGAGAGCAAACCCACCCGGACTGTGTTACTGCCCCTTACTGCTGTCAGCCAATCAGAAGACAGAGTCCTGGACAGTGTTAGAGAAGGACGATGCTGTAGAATTGCAGAAAAATATAATTTCTGATCACAGAGGAAATAAAACCAGTCTTTATTGAAGGACTTTAACAAAGAGCTGAGAGGGGTGTGTGGGAAAATAAACAGCGTGTCTTCATCTTCACATCCCCACAAACACACACTGCAGAAACACACTGCAGAAACACCACAGAAACACTACAGAAACACTGCAAAAACACTACAGAAACACTGCAGAAACACACACTGCAGAAACACTATAGAAACACACACTGCACAAACACTGCAGAAACACTACAGAAACACACACTGCAGAAACACACACTGCAGAAACAATACAGAAACACACTGCAGAAACAATACAGAAACACTACAGAAACACACTGCAGAAACACTACAGAAAAACTGCAGATACAATACAGAAACAGTACAGAAACACTGCAGAAACACACACTGCAGAAACACTGCAGAAACACTGCAGAAACACACACTGCAGAAACACTATAGAAACACACACTGCACAAACACTGCAGAAACACTACAGAAACACTACAGAAACACTACAGAAACACACTGCAGAAACACACACTGGAGAAACAATACTGAAACACACACTGCAGGAACAATACAGAAACACACTGCAGAATCACACTGCAGAAACAGTACAGAAAAACTGCAGATACAATACAGAAACAGTACAGAAACACTGCAGAAACACACACTGCAGAAACACTACAGAAACAAACACTACAGAAACACACACTGCAGAAACACTACAGAAACACACTGAAGAAACACCACAGAAACACTACAGAAACACACACTGCAGAAACACTACAGAAACACTGCAGACACAGTACAGAAACACTGCAGAAACACACACTGCAGAAACACTGCAGAAACACTGCAGAAACACCCACTGCAGAAACACACAGTGCAGAACCACTGCAGAAACACTGCAGAAACACCCACTGCAGAAACACACAGTGCAGAACCACTGCAGAAACACTGCAGAAACACACACTGCAGAAACACTACAGAAACACTGCAGAAACACACACTACAGAAACACTACAGAAACACACACACTGCAGAAACACCACAGAAACACTACAGAAACACAGAGGCTTCAAAGTTTGGGAGAATAGCAGGGTACAAATAATTTACAGCAGGGTGCAAAATGGTAAAATGACTGCCAGCGGCAGACATAATGCACGCAAAGCGTGCAGGGATAGATAGATAGATAGATAGATAGATAGATAGATAGATAGATAGATAGATAGATAGATAGATAGATAGATAGATAGATAGATAGATAGATAGATAGATAGATAGATAGATAGATAGATAGATAGATGCAAGTACGAATTTTTCATGGGGCGGGATGGTTTGGAACAGGCCATCTAAAATTGGGATAACATTTACCCGGGACAGGTATTTGAGGCGGGTCGTCTAGCTTAAGCTTGATTAGCGTTGTTACGCACGCCAGTGTTTCCCACAGAAATTTTGGAGACTATGGGGGCAAGCCATGGGGGAGGCGCGGGGGTTGTTTAAAATTGAGTGATATGTTAAAAATTAAGTTATTACTGAAAAACTATTGATTAAAAAAACAGACACTGAGAAATGGTCCTATAAACAACTTTACCAATATAAAAGATTACCAGGACTACAAAAATGCAGAAAAATAGGCTTTACTTATCCAAATGCTCCTGTTGGTTCTAAAGTTAAAGTGCAGAGAACCTCACAGCACAACATGAAGTTACCTTAAAATATAATATAAATGCCTCAGCTTTCATATAAGAAAAAAAACTATTAATACTAGTGCTGTGTGCAATCAGTCTCTCCTGAAGACTAAATTAAACAATAATTATAAACTAATAAAATAAATGGCTCAGGCTTCATAGAAGAAAAAACAATTTGAACAGAATCTCACAGTATGATGCTGAAGCTGCCTAAACAATGGAAAATAAAATACCATTTTGGAAAAAACGTTGGCATCCATTAATTTCTTGTATTAAGTAAAAAAATACGTTGCCAGATACTGCTGACGTTTTACAGCCCAAAATGTGTTCAAAACCCGCCGAAATGCACTTAAAACAGCCCAAATTGGGCGGGAAAACGAGCAATCTGGCAACACAGGCAGCAGTAATGGCTGCACTCGTGTCGAGGATGTAAACACAGTTGACGCGGCAACAGACGTACATGACATAGTGGATGTAATTTACGTTCACAAATTTTTTTGCTGTCAGAAATATTTAATATTAAATTTTGTGACTCGACTGACAATAGCCGGCGGCATAACAAGCCATAGCCGGCGATTTGCCGCCGGTGACCGGCTACTTTTCAGACCGCTGGAAACACTGCAGAAACACTGCAGAAACACTACAGAAACACTGCAGAAACACACTGCAGAAACACACACTGCAGAAACACTACAGAAACACACACACTGCAGAACACTAAAGAAACACTGCAGAAACACTACAGAAACACTGCAGAAACACTGCAGAAACACACACTGCAGAAACACACAATGCAGAACCACTGCAGAAACACACACTACAGAAACACACACTGCAGAAACACTGCAAAAACACTACAGAAACACACTGCAGAAACATTACAGAAACACTGCAGAAACACACACTGCAGAAACACTGCAGAAACACACTGCAGAAACACTACAGAAACACTACAGAAACACTACAGAAACACACACACTGCAGAAACACTACAGAAACACTGCAGAAACACACACTGCAGAAACACTGCAGAAACACACAATGCAGAACCACTGCAGAAACACTCCAGAAACAGACACTGCAGAAACACTGCAGAAACACACACTGCAGAAACACTAGAGAAACACTACAGAAACACTGCAAAAACACACACAATGCAGAACCACTGCAGAAACACTACAGAAACACACACTGCAGAAACACTGCAGAAACACTACAGAAACACACACTGCAGAAACACTACAGAAACACTGCAGAAACATTGCAGAAACACTACAGAAACACACACTGCAGAAAAACGACAGAAACACACACTGCAGAAACACTACAGAAACACACACTGCAGAAACACACACTGCAGAAACACACACTGCAGAAACACTACAGAAACACACACTGCAGAAACACTGCAAAAACACTACAGAAACACACACTGCAGAAACACACTACAGAAACACTGCAGAAACACTGCAGAAACACTGCAGAAACACACACTGCAGAAACACTAAAGAAACACTACAGAAACACTGCAGAAACACACACACTGCAGAAACACTACAGAAACACACACTGCAGAAACACTGCAGAAACACAATGCAGAACCACTGCAGAAACACTACAGAAACACACACTGCAGAAACACTACAGAAACACACACTGCAGAATCACACTGCAGAAACACAACAGAAACACTGCAGAAACACTACAGAAACACACAGTGCAGAAACACTGCAGAAACGCTGCAGAAACACACACTACAGAAACACTGCAGAAACACACTGCAGAAACACTACAGAAACACACACTGCAGAAACACTACAGAAACACACACTGCAGAAACACACACTACAGAAACACTACAGAAACACACACTGCAGAAACACTACAGAAACACACTGCAGAAACACACACTGCAGAAACACTACAGAAACACACTGCAGAAACACTACAGAAAAACACAATGCAGAAACACTGCAGAAACACTACAGAAACACACACTGCAGAAACACTACAGAAACACACACTGGAGAAACACGACAGAAACACTACAGAAACACACACTGCAGAAACACACTGCAGAAACACTGCAGAAAAACACAATGCAGAACCACTGCAGAAACACTACAGAAACACACACTGCAGAAACACTACAGAAACACACACTGGAGAAACACGACAGAAACACACACTGGAGAAACACGACAGAAACACACACTACAGAAACACTACAGAAACACAAACTGTAGAAACACTGCAGAAACACACTGCAGAAACACTACAGAAACACACACACTGCAGAACACAAAAGAAACACTGCAGAAACACACACTGCAGAAACATTACAGAAACACACACACTGCAGAAACACTACAGAAACACTGCAGAAACACTGCAGAAACACACTGCAGAAACACTACAGAAACATTGCAGAAACACACACTGCAGAAACACGACAGAAACACACACTGCAGAAACACTACAGAAACACTGCAGAAACATTGCAGAAACACTACAGAAACACACACTGCAGAAACACGACAGAAACACACTGCAAAAACACACACTGCAGAAACACACACTGCAGAAACACACACTGCAGAAACACGCACTGCAGAAACACGCACTGCAGAAACACGCACTGCAGAAACACACACTGCAGAAACACTGCAGAAACACACACTGCAGAAACACTGCAGAAACACACACTGCAGAAACACTACAGAAACACTGCAGAAACACACTGCAGAAACACTACAGAAACACACACTGCAAAACACTAAAGAAACACTGCAGAAACACACACTGCAGAAACACTGCAGAAACACTACAGAAACACACACTGCAAAACACTGCAGAAACACTGCAGAAACACACACTACAGAAACACTGCAGAAACACTGCAGAAACACTGCAGAAACACACACTGCAGAAACACTACAGAAACACACACTGCAGAACCACACACTACAGAAACACTGCAAAAACACTACAGAAACACACACTGCAGTAACACTACAGAAACACTGCAGAAACACTGCAGAAACACTGCAGAAACACACACTGCAGAACCACTGCAGAAACACACACTGCAGAAACACTGCAAAAACACTACAGAAACACACACTGCAGAAACACACTACAGAAACACTGCAGAAACACACTGCAGAAACATTACAGAAACAGGGCAGAAACACACACTGCAGAAACACTAAAGAAAAACTACAGAAACACTGCAGAAACACACACTGCAGAAACACTACAGAAACACACACTGCAGAAACACACTGCAGAAACACTACAGAAACACTGCAGAAACACACAGTGCAGAAACACTGCAGAAACACACAGTGCAGAAACACACAGTGCAGAAACACACAATGCAGAAACACGGCAGAAACACACACTGTGGAAACACTACAGAAACACACTGCAGAAACACACACTGCAGAAACACTACAGAAACACACACTGCAGAAACACACACTGCAGAAACACATACTGCAGAAACACACTACAGAAAGACTACAGAAACACACACTGCAGAAACACTACAGAAACACACACTGCAGAAACACACACTGCAGAAACACACACTGCAGAAACACACTACAGAAACACACTACAGAAACACACACTGCAGAAACACTACAGAAACACACACTGCAGAATCACACTGCAGAAACACTACAGAAACACTGCAGAAACACACAATGCAGAACCACTGCAGAAACACACACTGCAGAAACACTACAGAAACACACACTGCAGAAACACTACAGAAACACACACTGCAGAATCACACTGCAGAAACACTACAGAAACACTGCAGAAACACTACAGAAACACACTGCAGAAACACTGCAGAAACACTGCAGAAACACACACACTGCAGAAAAACACAATGCAGAACCACTGCAGAAACACTACAGAAACACACACTGCAGAAACACTACAGAAACACACAATGCAGAAACACTACAGAAACACACACTGCAGAAACACTGCAGAAACACTACAAAAACACACACTGCAGAAACACTACAGAAACACTGCAGAAACATTGCAGAAACACACACTGCAGAAAAACGACAGAAACACACACTGCAGAAACACTACAGAAACACACACTGCAGAAACACACACTGCAGAAACACACACTGCAGAAACACTACAGAAACACACACTGCAGAAACACTGCAAAAACACTACAGAAACACACACTGCAGAAACACACTACAGAAACACTGCAGAACCACTGCAGAAACACTGCAGAAACACACACTGCAGAAACACTAAAGAAACACTACAGAAACACTGCAGAAACACACACTGCAGAAACACTAAAGAAACACTACAGAAACACTGCAGAAACACACACACTGCAGAAACACTACAGAAACACACACTGCAGAAACACTGCAGAAACACAATGCAGAACCACTGCAGAAACACTACAGAAACACACACTGCAGAAACACTACAGAAACACACACTGCAGAAACACTACAGAAACACTGCAGAAACACTACAGAAACACACAGTGCAGAAACACTGCAGAAACACACACTACAGAAACACTGCAGAAACACACTGCAGAAACACTACAGAAACACACACTGCAGAAACACTACAGAAACACACACTGCAGAAACACACACTACAGAAACACTACAGAAACACACACTACAGAAACACTACAGAAACACACTGCAGAAACACACACTGTAGAAACACTACAGAAACACACTGCAGAAACACTACAGAAAAACACAATGCAGAAACACTGCAGAAACACTACAGAAACACACACTGCAGAAACACTACAGAAACACACACTGGAGAAACACGACAGAAACACTACAGAAACACACACTGCAGAAACACACTGCAGAAACACTGCAGAAAAACACAATGCAGAACCACTGCAGAAACACTACAGAAACACACACTGCAGAAACACTACAGAAACACACACTGGAGAAACACGACAGAAACACACACTGGAGAAACACGACAGAAACACACACTGGAGAAACACTACAGAAACACAAACTGTAGAAACACTGCAGAAACACACTGCAGAAACACTACAGAAACACACACACTGCAGAACACAAAAGAAACACTGCAGAAACACTGCAGAAACACACACTGCAGAAACATTACAGAAACACACACACTGCAGAAACACTACAGAAACACTGCAGAAACACTGCAGAAACACACTGCAGAAACACTACAGAAACATTGCAGAAACACACACTGCAGAAACACGACAGAAACACACACTGCAGAAACACTACAGAAACACTGCAGAAACATTGCAGAAACACTACAGAAACACACACTACAGAAACACACACTGCAGAAACACTACAGAAACACACACTGCAGAAACACACACTGCAGAAACACACACTGCAGAAACACACACTGCAGAAAGACACACTGCAGAAACACACTGCAGAAACACGCACTGCAGAAACACGCACTGCAGAAACACGCACTGCAGAAACACACACTGCAGAAACACACACTGCAGAAACACTGCAGAAACACACACTGGAGAAACACTACAGAAACACACACTGCAAAACACTAAAGAAACACTGCAGAAACACACACTGCAGAAACACTACAGAAACACTGAAGAAACACACACTGCAGAAACACTACAGAAACACTGAAGAAACACACACTGCAGAAACACTACAGAAACACACACTGCAAAACACTAAAGAAACACTGCAGAAACACACACTGCAGAAACACTGCAGAAACACTACAGAAACACTACAGAAACACTACAGAAACACACACTGCAAAACACTGCAGAAACACTGCAGAAACACACACTACAGAAACACTGCAGAAACACTGCAGAAACACAACAGAAACACACACTGCAGAACCACTGCAGAAACACACACAACAGAAACACTGCAAAAACACTACAGAAACACACACTGCAGTAACACTACAGAAACACTGCAGAAACACTGCAAAAACACAACAGAAACACACACTGCAGAACCACTGCAGAAACACACACTACAGAAACACTGCAAAAACACTACAGAAACACACACTGCAGAAACACACTACAGAAACACTGCAGAATCACTGCAGAAACACACTGCAGAAACATTACAGAAACAGGGCAGAAACACACACTGCAGAAACACTGCAGAAACACACACAGTGCAGAAACACTACAGAAACACACACAGTGCAGAAACACTACAGAAACACAGTGCAGAAACACACAGTGCAGAAACACTACAGAAACACTGCAGAAACACACACTGCAGAAACACACACTGCAGAAAAACTACAGAAACACACCACAGAAACACGACAGAAACAAACACTGCAGAAACACACACTACAGAAACACACAGTGCAGAAACACTACAGAAACACAGTGCAGAAACACTACAGAAACACACAACAGAAACACTACAGAAACACTGCAGAAACACTGCAGAAACACACACTGCAGAAACACAACAGAAACACACACTACAGAAACACTGCAGAAACACACACTGCAGAAACACACACTGCAGAAACACACACTGTAGAAACACTAGAGAAACACACACTGCAGAAACACACACGGCAGAAACACTACAGAAACACACACTGCAGAAACACTGCAGAAACACACACTGCAGAAACAAAGTGCAGAAACACTACAGAAACAGACACTACAGAAAGACTACAGAAACACTACAGAAACACACACTGCAGAAACACACACGGCAGAAACACTGCAGAAACACACACTGCAGAAACACACTGCAGAAACACTACAGAAACACACACTGCAGAAACACTACAGAAACAATACAGAAACACACACTACAGAAAGACTACAGAAACACACACTGCAGAAACACTGCAGAAACACTGCAGAAACACACACTGTAGAAACACACACTACAGAAACACTGCAGAAACACACACTGCAGAAACACTACAGAAACACACACTACAGAATCACTACAGAAACACACACTGCAGAAACACTACAGAAACACACACTACAGAATCACTACAGAAACACACACTACAGAATCACTACAGAAACACACACTGCAGAAACACTACAGAAACACACACTGCAGAAACACTGCAGAAACACACACTGCAGAAACACTACAGAAACACGACAGAAACACAAACTGCAGAAACACACACTGCAGAAACACACAATGTAGAAACACTACAGAAACACTACAGAAACACACACTGTAGAAACACTACAGAAACACTGCAGAAACACTACAGAAACACACACTGCAGAAACACACACTGCAGAAACACTACAAAAACACACTACAGAAACACTGCAGAAACACACACTGCAGAAACACTACAGAAACACAGAAACACGCACTGCAGACAAACTACAGAAACACTACAGAAACACACACTACAGAACCACACACTACAGAAACACTACAGAAACACACTGCAGAAACACACACAGCAGAAACACTACAGAAACACACACTGCAGAAACACTACAGAAACACACACTGCAGAAACACACACTGCAGAAACACTATAGAAAAACACACTGCAGAAACACACACTGCAGAAACACACACTGCGGAAACACACACTGCGGAAACACTACAGAAACACTACAGAAACACACACACTGCAGAAACACTACAGAAACACAAACTGCAGAAACACACACTGCAGAAACAGTACAGAAACACACACTGTAGAAACACACACTACAGAAACACTGCAGAAACACTACAGAAACACACACTACAGAATCACTACAGAAACACACTACAGAATCACTACAGAAACACACACTGCAGAAACACTGCAGAAACACACTGCAGAAACACACTGCAGAAACACTACAGAAACACACTGCAGAAACACACTGCAGAAACACTACAGAAACACAAACTGCAGAAACACACACTGCAGAAACAGTACAGAAACACACAAGGAAGAAACACTACAGAAACACTGCAGAAACACACTGCAGAAACACTACAGAAACACACACTGCAGAAACACTGCAGAAACACACACTGCAGAAACACCACAAAAACACACTACAGAAACACTGGAGAAACACACACTGCAGAAACACTACAGAAACACTACAGAAACACACACTACATAACCACACACTACAGAAACACTACATAACCACACACTACAGAAACACACACTGCAGAAACACACACACTGCAGAAACACTGCAGAAAAACACAATGCAGAACCACTGCAGAAACACTACAGAAACACACACTGCAGAAACACTACAGAAACACACACTGCAGAAACACTACAGAAACACACACTGCAGAATCACACTGCAGAAACACTACAGAAACACTGCAGAAACACTGCAGAAACACACGATGCAGAACCACTGCAGAAACACACTGCAGAAACACACACTGCAGAAACACTACAGAAACACACACTGCAGAATCACACTGCAGAAACACTACAGAAACACTGCAGAAACACACTGCAGAAACACTGCAGAAACACTGCAGAAAAACACAATGCAGAACCACTGCAGAAACACTACAGAAACACACACTGCAGAAACACTACAGAAACACACACTACAGAAACACTACAGAAACACAAACTGTAGAAACACTGCAGAAACACACTGCAGAAACACTACAGAAACACACACACTGCAGAAACACGACAGAAACACTGCAGAAACACTACAGAAACACACACTGCAGAAACACTACAGAAACACTGCAGAAACACTACAGAAACACACTGCAGAAACACGACAGAAACACTGCAGAAACACTACAGTAAAACTACAGAAACACACACTGCAAAAACACACACTGCAGAAACACACACTGCAGAAACACACACTGCAGAAACACACGCTGCAGAAACACACGCTGCAGAAACACACACTGCAGAAACACTGCAGAAACACACTGCAGAAACACACGCTGCAGAAACACTGCAGAAACACGCACTGCAGAAACACACACTGCAGAAACACTGCAGAAACACACTGGAGAAACACTGCAGAAACACTGCAGAAACACTGCAGAAACATAAACTGTAGAAACACTGCAGAAACACACACTGCAGAAACAATACAGAAACACTGCAAAACACTAAAGAAACACTGCAGAAACACACTGCAGAAACACTACAGAAACACACACACTGCAGAAACACTACAGAAACACGACAGAAACACTACAGAAAAACTACAGAAACACACACTGCAGAAACACTACAGAAACACACACTACAGAAAGACTACAGAAACACACAATGTAGAAACACTACAGAAACACACACACTGCAGAACACAAAAGAAACACTGCAGAAACACACACTGCAGAAACACTACAGAAACACACACACTGCAGAAACACTACAGAAACACTGCAGAAACACTGCAGAAACACACAATGCAGAAACACTGCAGAAACACACACTACAGAAACACTGCAAAAACACTACAGAAACACACTGCAGAAACACTACAGAAACACACACTGCAGAAACACGACAGAAACACTGCAGAAACACTACAGAAACACTACAGAAAAACTACAGAAACACACACTGCAGAAACACTACAGAAACACACACTACAGAAACACTACAGAAACACACACACTGCAGAACACAAAAGAAACACTGCAGAAACACTGCAGAAACACACACTGCAGAAACACTACAGAAACACACACTGCAGAAACACTACAGAAACACTGCAGAAACACTGCAGAAACACTGCAGAAACACACAATGCAGAAACACTGCAAAAACACTACAGAAACACACAATGCAGAAACACTACAGAAACACTGCAGAAACACTACAGAAACACACACAGTGCAGAAACACTACAGAAACACACACAGTGCAGAAACACTACAGAAACACAGTGCAGAAACACACAGTGCAGAAACACTACAGAAACACTGCAGAAACACACACTGCAGAAACACACACTGCAGAAAAACTACAGAAACACACCACAGAAACACGACAGAAACAAACACTGCAGAAACACACACTACAGAAACACACATTGCAGAAACACTACAGAAACACACAGTGCAGAAACACTACAGAAACACACAACAGAAACACTACAGAAACACTGCAGAAACACTGCAGAAACACACACTGCAGAAACACAACAGAAACACACACTACAGAAACACTGCAGAAACACTGCAGAAACACACACTGCAGAAACACACTGCAGAAACACTAGAGAAACACACACTGCAGAAACACACACGGCAGAAACACTACAGAAACACACACTGCAGAAACACACACTGCAGAAACAAAGTGCAGAAACACTACAGAAACACACAGTGCAGAAACACTACAGAAACACACAACAGAAACACTACAGAAACACTGCAGAAACACTGCAGAAACACACACTGCAGAAACACAACAGAAACACACACTACAGAAACACTGCAGAAACACTGCAGAAACACACACTGCAGAAACACACTGCAGAAACACTAGAGAAACACACACTGCAGAAACACACACGGCAGAAACACTACAGAAACACACACTGCAGAAACACACACTGCAGAAACAAAGTGCAGAAACACTACAGAAACAGACACTACAGAAAGACTACAGAAACACTACAGAAACACACACTGCAGAAACACACACGGCAGAAACACTGCAGAAACACACACTGCAGAAACACACTGCAGAAAAACTACAGAAACACTACAGAAACACACACTGCAGAAACACTACAGAAACAATACAGAAACACACACTACAGAAAGACTACAGAAACACACACTGCAGAAACACTGCAGAAACACTGCAGAAACACACACTGCAGAAACAAAGTGCAGAAACACTACAGAAACACACTACAGAAAGACTACAGAAACAATACAGAAACACACACTACAGAAACACACACTACAGAAACAATACAGAAACACACACTGCAGAAACACACTGCAGAAACACTGCAGAAACACTACAGAAACACACTGCAGAAACACTACAGAAACACACACTGGAGAAACACTACAGAAACACTACAGAAAAACACACTGCAGAAACACTACAGAAACACTACAGAAACACAAACTGTAGAAACACTGCAGAAACACACACTGCAGAAACACTACAGAAACACACACACTGCAGAAACACTGCAGAAACACTGCAGAAACACACACACACACTGCAGAAACACTACAGAAACACTGCAGAAACACACACTGCAGAAACACTACAGAAACACACAATGCAGAACCACTGCAGAAACACACACAGCAGAAACACTGCAAAAACACTACAGAAACACACTACAGAAACACTACAGAAACACACTGCAGAAACACTACAGAAACACTGCAGAAACACTACAGAAACACACTGCAGAAACACACTACAGAAACACTACAGAAACACACTGCAGAAACACTACAGAAACACTGCAGAAACACACACTGCAGAAACACTACAGAAACACACTGCAGAAACACACACTGCAGAAACACAAACTAAAGAAAGACTGCAGAAACACACACTATAGAAACACTGCAGAAACACTACAGAAACACACACTGCAGAAACACTACAGAAACACTACAGAAACACACACTGCAGAAACACTACAGAAACACACTGCAGAAACACTACAGAAACACACACTGCAGAAACACTACAGAAACACACACTGCAGAAACACTACAGAAACACACTACAGAAACACACACTACAGAAACACAAACTAAAGAAAGACTGCAGAAACACACACTATAGAAACACTGCAGAAACACTACAGAAACACACACTGCAGAAACACTACAGAAACACACTGCAGAAACACTACAGAAACACACACTGCAGAAACACTACAGAAACACACACTGCAGAAACACACACTGCAGAAACACACACTGCAGAAACACTGCAGAAACACTGCAGAAACACACACTGCAGAAACACTGCAGAAACACACACTGCAGAAACACTACAGAAACACACTGCAGAAACACACACTGCAGAAACACAGTGCAGAAGCACTGCAGAAAGACTCCAGAAACACTACAGAAAGACACACTGCAGAAACACTACAGAAACAGACAATGCAGAAACACTACAGAAACACTACAGAAACACACACTGCAGAAACACTACAGAAACACTACAGAAACACACACTGCAGAAACACTACAGAAACACTGCAGAAACACTACAGAAACACCCACTGCAGAAACACACAGTGCAGAACCACTGCAGAAACACTACAGACACACTGCAGAAACACTGCAGTAACACTACAGAAACACACACTGCAGAAACACTACAGAAACACTGCAGAAACACTACAGAAACACACACTGCAGAAACACTACAGAAACACTGCAGAAACACACACTGCAGAAGCACTACAGAAACACTGCAGAAACACTACAGAAACACACACTGCAGAAACACACTGCAGAAACACTACAGAAACACACATTGCAGAAACACTACAGAAACACTGCAGAAACACACTGCAGAAACACTGCAGAAACACACTGCAGATATACTACAGAAAAACTGCAGAAACAGTACAGAAACACTGCAGAAACACTACAGAAACACATTGCAGAAACACTACAGAAACACTGCAGAAACACACACTGCAGAAACACTACAGAAACACTGCAGAAACACACTGCAGAAACACACTGCAGAAACACTACAGAAACACACATTGCAGAAACACTACAGAAACACTGCAGAAACACACACTGCAGAAATACTACAGAAAAACTGCAGAAACAGTACAGAAACACTGCAGAAATACTACAGAAACAAACACTACAGAAACACTGCAGAAACACAAACTACAGAAACACTGCAGAAAAAACTACAGAAACACTGCAGAAACACACACTGCAGAAACACTACAGAAACACACACTGCAGAAACACTACAGAAACACACACTGCAGAAACACAGTGCAGAAACTCACACTGCAGAAACACTGCAGAAACACTACAGAAACAGTGAAGAAACACACACTGCAGAAACACTACAGAAACAAAACACTGCAGAAACTACAGAAACACTTCAGAAACACGACAGAAACACTACAGACACACTGCAGAAACACTTCAGAAACACTGCAGAAACACACACTGCAGAAACACTGCAGAAACACTACAGAAACACTACAGAAACACACAATGCAGAAACACTACAGAAACACACACTGCAGAAACATTACAGAAACACACACTACAGAAACACTGCAGAAACACTACAGAAACACACACTACAGAAACACTACAGAAACACACACTACAGAAACACACACTGCAGAAATACTACAGAAACACTACAAAAACACACACTGCAGAAACGCTACAGAAACACTACAGAAAGACATACTGCAGAAAGACACACTGCAGAAACACTACAGAAACACTGCAGAAACACTACAGAAACACACACTGCAGAAAGACACACTGCAGAAACACACACTGCAGAAAGACACACTGCAGAAAGACTACAGAAACACTGCAGAAACACACACACTGCAGAAACACTACAGAAACACTACAGAAACACACACTGCAGAAACACTACAGAAACACTACAGAAACACACACACTGCAGAAACACTACAGAAACACAGCAGAAACACACAGTGCAGAACCACTGCAGAAACACTACAGAAACACTGCAGAAACACTACAGAAACACACACACTGCAGAAACACTACAGAAACACAGCAGAAACACACAGTGCAGAACCACTGCAGAAACACTACAGAAACACTGCAGAAACACACACTGCAGAAACACTACAGAAACACACACTGCAGAAACACACAGTGCAGAACCACTGCAGAAACACTACAGAAACACTGCAGTAACACTACAGAAACACTGCAGTATCACTACAGAAACACTGCAGAAACACTTCAGAAACACACACTGCAGAAACACACAGTGCAGAACCACTACAGAAACACACACTGCAGAAACATTACAGAAACACTGCAGAAACACTACAGAAACACACACTGCAGAAACACTGCAGAAACACACAAACACTGCAGAAACACTGTAGAAAAACTACAGAAACAATGCAGAAACACACACTGCAGAAACACTGCAGAAACACTCTGTGGCAGCGGGGGCATGGTCAAGCGCCGGTCTGTGACAGGAGGGCGGAGCCAGGGAAGGTGAGTGGCAGAATCGCTACACCTGACGGTAGTTAACCTGTGTTTTGTGTGTTTTCCCAGTAACCGCTCCCTATTTAAGGAGGCAGAGAGAGAGCAGAGGGAGCGCAACCCGGGACCAGAGCAGAGTGTGCGTGTGTGTGTGTGTGTATGTGTGCTTACACGGCATTTAAAACTGAAAAGTGGTTTAATAAATAGCCTTCTCTGCCTCTAAGCGTTGTCCTGCCGTCCTCTGTGCTCCACCCACACTTTGCAAGCGCTACAGTGGTGCTGAAACCCGGGAAAAGGTGGAGCACCAACTTTGCAGCCCCATGGAATCCTCCCCGTTCGCGGACTTGGTCCACACCCTCGCCACGGCTCAGCAGAGCCAGCACTAGGCACTCGTCACGCTCCGAAAGGAGCAGGAGCGACGCTTGGAAGTCCTGGTGCTGGCCCAGCGGGAAGATCGAGAGGTGTTCCGGCATCTCCTCGCGTCGGCGGGGTCCGCCAGCACCCCGGCAGCGGGCCCGTCTCCCCTCACCGTGACCAAGATGGGCCCGCAGGACGACCCCGAGGCGTTTATCACATTGTTCGAGCAGATCGCCGAAGCCTCGGGGTGGCTGATGGAGCAGCGTGTGGCGCGCCTCCTCCCCCTCCTGACGGGAGAGGCGCAGCTGGCCGCACTACAGCTCCCCGCCGACCGCCGGCTGGCCTACGCTGACCTTCGCCGGGCCGTCCTCCAGCGCGTGGGGCGCTTGCCCGAACAACAGCGCCAGCGCTTCTGCGCGCTGCGGATGGAGGAAGTCGGCCGGCCATTCGCGTTCGGCCAGCAGCTCCGGGACGCCTGCTGGCGGTGGCTGAGGGCCAACGATCGTGACGCCGAGGGAATCATCAATCAGGTGGTGCTGGAGCAATTCATCACCCACTTACCAGCCGGAACCGCGGAGTGGGTCCAGTGCCACCACCCGGCGTCACTGGATCAGGCCGTAGAACTGGCGGAGGATCATTTGGCGGCTGTTCCGGCGGCAGGACGGCTGACGCCGCCGTCTCTTCTCTCCTCTTCTCTCTCTCTTTCTCCCCCCCTTCTGTGTCCCGTCCTCGCCCCATTCCCCCACCGCGGAGGCGGGGGCCGGCTCCACCCCAGCCGGCCCGCGGTGCCCTCCCGTCTCTCCCTTCTGTGTCTGTCTCTCCCCCCCCCTCAGGTGAGTGAGCCCCAGAACACAGCTGCAGAGGGAAGGCCCGGGCCGGTTTGCTGGCGCTGCGGGGAACCGGGCCACCTGCAGCAACAGTGCGCAGCTATGGAGGTGGGGGTGGTGGTGCGGATCCCCGACGCGCCAGAAGCTGCCCTCGATCGGGCCGGAGCGTATCGCATACCGGTGAGTGTACAAGGGGCTACATATCAGGCGTTGGTGGATTCGGGTTGCAATCAGACCTCGATCCGCCAAAGCCTGGTGCAAGACGAGGCATTGGGGGGAGCACAGGGGGTGAAGGTGTTGTGTGTGCACGGGGATGTTCACAGATACCCGTTGGTGTCGGTCCACATATATTTCAGAGGGGAAAAATCTATAGTGAAGGCGGCGGTTAATCCTCGCCTTACCCACTCTTTGATTTTGGGGACTGATTGGCCGGGATTTCAGGGTTTAATGGCACGCCTAGTAAAGAGTGGGTCCTGCTGGTTGACAGGGGAGGGTCCTGGTGTCGCTTTGGCTGGAGCTGCGGTCGCAGAGCCGCCTACGTCATCTACGCGACAGAGTGAGGAGCCGCCGGCTCCTCCTCTTTCTATTGGGGAATCCCTTGCGGATTTCCCACTAGAACAATCGCGAGATGAGACTCTGCGACACGCGTTTGACCAAGTGAGAGTAATCGATGGTCAAACGCTCCAGCCGAACGCCACCCCATCCTTCCCCTATTTTTCCATTTTGAAGGATAGATTATACCGAGTGATGCAGGACACTCAGACGAAAGAGCGAGTCACCCAGTTATTAATTCCAAAGAGCCACCGGGAATTGGTATTCCAGGCGGCTCACTTTAATCCCATGGCGGGACACCTCGGGCAGGATAAGACACTAGCCCGAATAATGGCCCGATTCTATTGGCCGGGGATTCGCGGCGACGTCCGTAAGTGGTGTACGGCATGCCGCGAATGCCAGTTAGTAAATCCAGCGGCCATTCCAAAAGTGCCCTTGCGCCCCCTACCATTAATCGAGACCCCGTTCGAAAGAATTGGGATGGATCTCGTCGGGCCATTAGATCGGTCAACACGAGGGTACCGCTTTATATTGGTTCTGGTGGACTATGCAACGCGATACCCGGAAGCGGTGCCTCTTCGCAATATCTCAGCACGCAGTATTGCAGAGGATCTCTTCCACGTCATCTCCCGGGTTGGAATCCCGAAAGAGATTCTGACTGACCAAGGCACCTCGTTTATGTCACGAACACTGAGCGAACTGTATGGGCTACTGGGTATTAAGCCGATCCGCACCAGCGTTTATCACCCACAAATGGACGGTTTAGTTGAACGGTTCAATCGCACCCTCAAGAATATTATCAAAAAATTCGTAAGTGAGGACGCACGTAACTGGGATAAGTGGCTCGAACCCTTGTTATTTGCAGTGCAAGAGGTCCCCCAAGCCTCCACGGGGTTCTCCCCGTTTGAATTATTATATGGGCGTAAGCCGCACGGCATCTTAGATGTACTGCGGGAAAATTGGGAGGAGGGACCTTCACAGAGCAAAAACGAAATTCAGTACGTCATGGACCTGCGCGCAAAACTCCACACGCTCACCCACCTAACTCAGGAGAATTTGCGGCAGGCCCAGGAACGGCAAGCCCGCCTGTACAACAAGGGCACGCGCCTTAGAGAGTTCACTCCGGGAGATAAGGTACTCGTCCTGTTGCCCACGTCGAGCTCCAAATTAATCGCCAAGTGGCAAGGACCCTTTGAGGTCACACGGCGAGTCGGGGACGTCGACTATGAGGTTAGGCGAACGGACAGGGAGGGGGCACTACAGATCTACCACCTCAATCTGCTGAAACTCTGGAACGAGGAGGTCCCCGTGGCGTTGGTGGCGGTAGTTCTGGAGAAGGCGGAGCTGGGGCCGGAGGTTCAAAAAGGGACATTGGCACCACGTACCTCTCCAGTCCCCTGTGGAGACCACCTCTCCCCGACCCAACTCACGGAGGTCGCCCAGTTGCAGGCCGAGTTTTCGGATGTGTTCTCGCCCCTGCCCGGTCGCACTAACCTCATAGAACACCACACAGAGACGCCCCTGGGGGTGGTAGTGCGTAGCCGCCCTTATAGACTACCCGAACACAAAAAAAAGGTGGTTCGGGAAGAACTTCAGGCCATGCTCGAAATGGGCATCGTCGAGGAGTCCCACAGTGACTGGAGCAGCCCGGTGGTCTTGGTTCCCAAGGCCGATGGCTCGGTCCGGTTCTGTGTGGACTATAGAAAAGTCAACGCGGTGTCTAAATTCGACGCGTACCCAATGCCTCGTATTGATGAGCTGCTCGATCAACTAGGCACAGCTCGCTTTTACTCGACACTGGATTTGATGAAGGGATATTGGCAGATCCTCTTGACTCCATTATCCCGGGAGAAAACGGCCTTTTCCACACCGTTCGGCTTACACCAGTTCGTCACACTTCCGTTTGGGCTGTTTGGGGCGCCCGCTACGTTTCAGCGGCTGATGGACCGGGTCCTCCGGCCCCACGCCACCTATGCGGCCGCTTCTCTAGACGACATTATCATTTATAGTAATGACTGGCAGTGGCACCTGCAACACCTGAGGGCGGTCCTTAGGTCGCTGAGGCGGGCGGGACTCACTGCCAACCCAAAGAAGTGTGCGATTGGGCGGGTGGAAGTATGGTATCTGGGCTTCCACTTGGGCAACGGGCAGGTGCGTGCCCAAATTAATAAGACAGCAGCGATTGCGGCTTGCCCGAGGCCCAAGACCAGAAAGGGGGTGAGACAGTTCCTGGGGCTGGCTGGCTACTATCGTAGGTTTATACCTAATTATTCGGACGTCACCAGCCCGCTGACTGACCTCACTAAAAAGGGGGCGCCAGATCCAGTCCAGTGGACGGAGCAGTGCCAGCGGGCTTTCTCTGAGGTAAAGGCTGCACTGTGTGGGGGGCCACTTTTACACTCCCCTGACTTCTCTCTCCCTTTTATGTTACAGACGGATGCGTCGGACAGAGGGCTGGGGGCCATTTTGTCCCAGCAGGTGGAGGGGGAGGATCGCCCCATCCTATACATCAGTCGGAAGCTGTCAGTGAGTGAGGGGCGCTACAGCACGATCGAGAAGGAATGCCTGGCGATCAAGTGGGCGGTCCTTGCCCTCCGTTACTACCTGCTGGGGCGCCATTTCACCCTCTGTTCGGACCACGCGCCCCTCCAGTGGCTCCACCGCATGAAGGATGCCAACGTGCGGATCACCCGTTGGTATCTGGCACTCCAACCCTTCAACTTCAAGGTGGTCCACAGGCCGGGGGCGCAGATGGTCGTGGCGGACTTCCTCTCCCGTCAAGGGGGGGGGGAGTCGGCTGCAGGCCGGACGGGCGACCGGCCTGAGTCGGGCAGTGGGGGTATGTGGCAGAGGGGGCATGGTCAAGCGCCGGTCTGTGACAGGAGGGCAGAGCCAGGGAAGGTGAGTGGCAGAATCGCTACACCTGACGGTAGTTAACCGGTGTTTTGTGTGTTTTCCCAGTAACCGCTCCCTATTAAAGGAGGCAGAGAGAGAGCAGAGGGAGTGCAACCCAGGACCAGAGCAGAGTGTGCGTGTATGTGTGCTTACACGGCATTTAAAACTAAAAAGGGGTTTAATAAATAGCCTTCTCTTCATCTAAGCATTGTCCTGCCGTCCTCTGTGCTCCACCCACACTTTGCAAGCGCTACACACACACTGCAGAAACACTACAAAAACACACTACAGAAACACTTCAGAAACACTACAGAAACACTGCAGAAACACTACAAAAACACACTACAGAAACACTGCAGAAACACACACTGCAGAAACACTACAGAAACACACACTGCAGAAACACTGCAGAAACACACACTGCAGAAACACTACAAAAACACACTACAGAAACACTGCAGAAACACACACTACAGAAACACACACTGCAGAAACACTGCAGAAACACACACTGCAGAAACACACACTGCAGAAACACTGCAGAAACACACACTGCAGAAACACTACAGAAACACACACTGTAGAAACACACACTACAGAAACACTGCAGAAACACACACTGCAGAAACACTACAGAAACACACACTACAGAATCACTACAGAAACACACACTGCAGAAACACTACAGAAACACACACTACAGAATCACTACAGAAACACACACTACAGAATCACTACAGAAACACACACTGCAGAAACACTACAGAAACACACACTGCAGAAACACTGCAGAAACACTACAGAAACACGACAAACACAAACTGCAGAAACACACACTGCAGAAACACTGCAGAAACACTACAGAAACACACAATGTAGAAACACTACAGAAACACTGCAGAAACACTACAGAAACACACACTGTAGAAACACTACAGAAACACTGCAGAAACACTACAGAAACACACACTGCAGAAACACACACTGCAGAAACACTACAGAAACACACACTGGAGAAACACACACTGCAGAAACACTATAGAAAAACACACTGCAGAAACACACACTGCGGAAACACACACTGCGGAAACACACACTGCGGAAACACACACTGCAGAAACACTACAGAAACACTACAGAAACACACACACTGCAGAAACACTACAGAAACACAAACTGCAGAAACACACACTGCAGAAACAGTACAGAAACACACACTGTAGAAACACACACTACAGAAACACTGCAGAAACACTACAGAAACACACACTACAGAATCACTACAGAAACACACACTACAGAATCACTACAGAAACACACACTGCAGAAACACTGCAGAAACACACACTGCAGAAACACTACAGAAACACTACAGAAACACAAACTGCAGAAACACACACTGCAGAAACACTGCAGAAACACTACAGAAACACACAAGGTAGAAACACTACAGAAACACTGCAGAAACACACACTGCAGAAACACTACAGAAACACACACTGCAGAAACACTGCAGAAACACACACTGCAGAAACACCACAAAAACACACTACAGAAACACTGGAGAAACACACACTGCAGAAACACTACAGAAACACTACAGAAACACACACTACATAACCACACACTACAAAAACACTACAGAAACACACACTGCAGAAACACTACAGAAACACACACTGCAGAAACACACACTGCAGAAACACTACAGAAACACACACTGCAGAAACACACTGCAGAAACACTACAGAAACACACACTGCAGAAACACACACTGCAGAAACACTATAGAAAAACACACTGCAGAAACACACACTGCAGAAACACTACAGAAACACTGCAGAAACACACACACTGCAGAAACACTACAGAAACACAAACTACAGAAACACAAACTGCAGAAACACACACTGCAGAAACACACACTGCAGAAACACTACAGAAACACACACTGTAGAAACACACACTACAGAAACACTGCAGAAACACACACTGCAGAAAAACTACAGAAACACACACTGCAGAAACACTGCAGAAACACACACTGCAGAAACACTACAGAAACACTACAGAAACACACACTGCAGAAACACTACAGAAACACACACTGTAGAAACACTACAGAAACACTGCAGAAACACTACAGAAACACAAACTGCAGAAACACACACTGCAGAAACACACACTGCAGAAACACTACAGAAACACACACTGTGGAAACACACACTACAGAAACACTGCAGAAACACACACTGCAGAAAAACTACAGAAACACACACTGCAGAAACACTGCAGAAACACACACTGCAGAAACACTACAGAAACACTACAGAAACACAAACTGCAGAAACACACACTGCAGAAACACTACAGAAACACACACTGTAGAAACACTACAGAAACACTACAGAAACACTGCAGAAACACACACACTGCAGAAACACTACAGAAACACAAACTGCAGAAACACACACTGCAGAAACAGTACAGAAACACACACTGTAGAAACACACACTACAGAAACACTGCAGAAACACTACAGAAACACACACTACAGAATCACTACAGAAACACACACTACAGAATCACTACAGAAACACACACTGCAGAAACACTGCAGAAACACACACTGCAGAAACACTACAGAAACACTACAGAAACACAAACTGCAGAAACACACACTGCAGAAACACTGCAGAAACACTACAGAAACACACAAGGTAGAAACACTACAGAAACACTGCAGAAACACACACTGCAGAAACACTACAGAAACACACACTGCAGAAACACTGCAGAAACACACACTGCAGAAACACCACAAAAACACACTACAGAAACACTGGAGAAACACACACTGCAGAAACACTACAGAAACACTACAGAAACACACACTACATAACCACACACTACAAAAACACTACAGAAACACACACTGCAGAAACACTACAGAAACACACACTGCAGAAACACACACTGCAGAAACACTACAGAAACACACACTGCAGAAACACACTGCAGAAACACTACAGAAACACACACTGCAGAAACACACACTGCAGAAACACTATAGAAAAACACACTGCAGAAACACACACTGCAGAAACACTACAGAAACACTGCAGAAACACACACACTGCAGAAACACTACAGAAACACAAACTACAGAAACACAAACTGCAGAAACACACACTGCAGAAACACACACTGCAGAAACACTACAGAAACACACACTGTAGAAACACACACTACAGAAACACTGCAGAAACACACACTGCAGAAAAACTACAGAAACACACACTGCAGAAACACTGCAGAAACACACACTGCAGAAACACTACAGAAACACTACAGAAACACACACTGCAGAAACACTACAGAAACACACACTGTAGAAACACTACAGAAACACTGCAGAAACACTACAGAAACACAAACTGCAGAAACACACACTGCAGAAACACACACTGCAGAAACACTACAGAAACACACACTGTGGAAACACACACTACAGAAACACTGCAGAAACACACACTGCAGAAAAACTACAGAAACACACACTGCAGAAACACTGCAGAAACACACACTGCAGAAACACTACAGAAACACTACAGAAACACAAACTGCAGAAACACACACTGCAGAAACACTACAGAAACACACACTGTAGAAACACTACAGAAACACTACAGAAACACTGCAGAAACACACACACTGCAGAAAAACTACAGAAACACAAACTGCAGAAACACACACTGCAGAAACACACACTGCAGAAACACTACAGAAACACACACTGTAGAAACACACACTGCAGAAACACTACAGAAACACACACTGTAGAAACACACACTATAGAAACACTGCAGAAACACACTGCAGAAAAACTACAGAAACACACACTGCAGAAACACTGCAGAAACACACACTGCAGAAACACTACAGAAACACTACAGAAACACAAACTGCAGAAACACACTGCAGAAACACACACTGCAGAAACACACACTGTAGAAACACTACAGAAACACTACAGAAACACAAACTGCAGAAACACACACTGCAGAAACACACACTGCAGAAACACTACAGAAACACACACTGCAGAAACACACACTGCAGAAACACTACAGAAACACAAACTGCAGAAACACACACTGCAGAAACACACACTGCAGAAACACTACAGAAACACACACTGCAGAAACACACACTGCAGAAACACTACAGAAACACTGCAGAAACACTACAGAAACACAAACTGCAGAAACACACACTGCAGAAACACACACTGCAGAAACACACACTGCAGAAACACTGCAGAAACACACTGCAGAAACACTACAGAAACACACTGCAGAAACACTGCAGAAACACACACTACAGAAACACTACAGAATCACACTACAGAAACACACACTGCAGAAACACTATAGAAACACTACAAAAACACACTGCAGAAACACTACAGAAACACACACTACAGAAACACTACAGAAATACGACAGAAACACACGCGACAGAAACACTGCAGAAACACTACAGAAACACACTGCAGAAACACTACAGAAACACACTGCAGAAACACTACAGAAACACTACAAAAACACACTGCAGAAACACTACAGAAACACACACTACAGAAACACTACAGAAATACGACAGAAACACACGCGACAGAAACACTGCAGAAACACTACAGAAACACACACTGTAGAAACACACACTACAGAAACACTGCAGAAACACACTGCAGAAACACACACTGCAGAAACACACACTACAGAAACACTGCAGAAACACTGCAGAAACACAGAAACACGCGCTGCAGAAACACTACAGAAACACTACAGAAACACACACTACAGAACCACACCCTACAGAAACACTGCAGAAACACACACTGCAGAAACACTACAGAAACACACACTGCAGAAACACACACTGCAGAAACACTATAGAAAAACACACTGCAGAAACACTACAGAAACACACACTGCAGAAACACTACAGAAACACTACAGAAACACACACTGCAGAAACACTACAGAAACACTACAGAAACACACACTGCAGAAACACTACAGAAACACACACTGCAGAAACACACACTGCAGAAACACTATAGAAAAACACACTGCAGAAACACACACTGCAGAAACACTACAGAAACACACACTGCAGAAACACTACAGAAACACACACTACAGAAAAGCTACAGAAAAACACACTACAGAAACACACTGCAGAAACACACACTGCAGAAACACTATAGAAAAACACACTGCAGAAACACTATAGAAAAACACACTGCGGAAACACTGCAGAAACACTAGAGAAACACACACTGCAGAAACACTATAGAAAAACACACTGCAGAAACACACACTGCGGAAACACACTGCAGAAACACACTGCAGAAACACTACAGAAACACACACACTGCAGAAACACTACAGAAACACAAACTGCAGAAACACACACTGCAGAAACACTACAGAAACACACACTGTAGAAACACACACTACAGAAACACTGCAGAAACACACACTGCAGAAACACTACAGAAACACACTACAGAATCACTACAGAAACACTGCAGAAACACTGCAGAAACACTACAGAAACACACACTGCAGAAACACTGCAGAAACACACACTGCAGAAACACTACAGAAACACAAACTGCAGAAACACACACTGCAGAAACACACACTGCAGAAACACTACAGAAACACACAATGTAGAAACACTACAGAAACACTGCAGAAACACTGCAGAAACACACACTGTAGAAACACGACAGAAACACTGCAGAAACACACACTGCAGAAACACTACAGAAACACACACTGCAGAAACACTACAAAAACACACTACAGAAACACACAATGTAGAAACACTACAGAAACACTGCAGAAACACTGCAGAAACACACACTGTAGAAACACTACAGAAACACCACAGAAACACTACAGAAACACACACTGCAGAAACACTGCAGAAACACACACTGCAGAAACACTACAAAAACACACTGCAGAAACACTGCAGAAACACACACTGCAGAAACACTGCAGAAACACACACTGCAGAAACACTACAGAAACACTACAGAAACACAAACTGCAGAAACACACACTGCAGAAACACTACAGAAACACACACTGCAGAAACACTACAGAAACACTGCAGAAACACACACACTGCAGAAACACTACAGAAACACAAACTGCAGAAACACACACTGTAGAAACACTACAGAAACACTACAGAAACACACACTGCAGAAACACTACAGAAACACACACTGCAGAAACACTACAAAAACACACTACAGAAACACACAATGTAGAAACACTACAGAAACACTGCAGAAACACTGCAGAAACACACACTGTAGAAACACACACTACAGAAACACTGCAGGAACACACACTGCAGAAAAACTAAGAAACACACACTGTAGAAACACTGCAGAAACACACACTGCAGAAACACGACAGAAACACAAACTGCAGAAACACACACTGCAGAAACACACACTGCAGAAACACTACAGAAACACACACTGTAGAAACACTACAGAAACACTGCAGAAACACTGCAGAAACACAAACTGCAGAAACACACACTGCAGAAACACACACTGCAGAAACACTACAGAAACACACACTGCAGAAACACTGCAGAAACACACACTGCAGAAACACTGCAGAAACACTACAGAAACACACTGCAGAAACACTGCAGAAACACACACTACAGAAACACTGCAGAAACACACACTACAGAAACACACACTGCAGAAACACTACAGAATCACTGCAGAAACACACATTGCAGAAACACTACAGAAACACTGCAGAAACAAACACTGCAGAAACACTATAGAAACACTACAGAAACACACACTGCAGAAACACTACAGAAACACACACTGCAGAAACACTACAGAAACACACACTACAGAAACACACACTACAGAAACACTAGAGAAACACTGCAGAAACACACACTGCAGAAACACTACAGAAACACACACTACAGAAACACACACCACAGAAACACTAGAGAAACACTACAGAAACACACACTACAGAAACACTACAGAAACACACACTGCAGAAACACTAGAGAAACACTACAGAAACACACGCGACAGAAACACTACAGAAACACACACTGCAGAAACACTACAGAAAAACACTACAGAACCACTACAGAAACACACTGCAGAAACACGACAGAAACACACACTGCAGAAACACTAGAGAAACACACACTGCAGAAACACTACAGAAACACACTGCAGAAACACTACAGAAACACACTGCAGAAACACTACAGAAACACTACAGAAACACACTGCAGAAACACTACAGAAACACACTGCAGAAACACTACAGAAACACACACTGCAGAAACACTACAGAAACACACACTACAGAAACACTACAGAAACACACACTACAGAAACACTACAGAAACACACACTACAGAACCACACACGACAGAAACACTACAGAAACACACACTGCAGAAACACTAGAGAAACACACACTGCAGAAACACTAGAGAAACACTACAGAAACACACGCGACAGAAACACTACAGAAACACACACTGCAGAAACACTACAGAAAAACACTACAGAACCACTACAGAAACACACTGCAGAAACACGACAGAAACACACACTGCAGAAACACTAGAGAAACACACACTGCAGAAACACTACAGAAACACACTGCAGAAACACTACAGAAACACACTGCAGAAACACTACAGAAACACACTGCAGAAACACTACAGAAACACACTGCAGAAACACTACAGAAACACACTGCAGAAACACTACAGAAACACACACTACAGAAACACTACAGAAACACACACTACAGAAACACTACAGAAACACACACTACAGAACCACACACGACAGAAACACTACAGAAACACACACTGCAGAAACACTACAGAAACACACACTGCAGAAACACACACTGCAGAAACACTACAGAAACACACTGCAGAAACACACACTGCAGAAACACTATAGAAAAACACACTGCAGAAACACACACTGCGGAAACACACACTGCAGAAACACACACTACAGAAACACTACAGAAACACTGCAGAAACACACACTGCAGAAACACTGCAGAAACACACTGCAGAAACACACACTGCAGAAACACACACTGCAGAAACACTACAGAAACACACACTGTAGAAACACACACTACAGAAACACTGCAGAAACACACTGCAGAAACACACACTGCAGAAACACACACTACAGAAACACTGCAGAAACACTGCAGAAACACAGAAACACGCGCTGCAGAAACACTACAGAAACACTACAGAAACACACACTACAGAACCACACCCTACAGAAACACTGCAGAAACACACACTGCAGAAACACTACAGAAACACACACTGCAGAAACACACACTGCAGAAACACTATAGAAAAACACACTGCAGAAACACTACAGAAACACACACTGCAGAAACACTACAGAAACACTACAGAAACACACACTGCAGAAACACACACTGCAGAAACACTATAGAAAAACACACTGCAGAAACACTACAGAAACACACACTGCAGAAACACTACAGAAACACTACAGAAACACACACTGCAGAAACACTACAGAAACACACACTGCAGAAACACTACAGAAACACACACTGCAGAAACACACACTGCAGAAACACTATAGAAAAACACACTGCAGAAACACACACTGCAGAAACACTACAGAAACACACACTGCAGAAACACTACAGAAACACACACTACAGAAAAGCTACAGAAAAACACACTACAGAAACACACTGCAGAAACACTACAGAAACACTACAGAAACACACACTACAGAAACACTGCAGAAACACTACAGAAACACACTGCAGAAACACACACTGCAGAAACACTACAGAAACACACACTGCAGACACACTACAGAAACACACACTGCAGACACACTACAGAAACACACACTGCAGAAACACTGCAGAAACACACACTGCAGAAACACTGCAGAAACACACACTGCAGAAACACTGCAGAAACACACTGCAGAAACACTGCAGAAACACTACAGAAACACACACTGCAGAAACACTACAGAAACACTACAGAAACACACACTGCAGAAACAATACAGAAACACTACACAAACACACACTGCAGAAACACTAAAGAAACACTGCAGAAACACTGCAGAAACACTGCAGAAACACACACTACAGAAACACTGCAGAAACACACTGCAAAAACACTGCAGGAACACACTGCAGAAACACTAAAGAAACACTACAGAAACACAAACTGCAGAAACACTACAGAAACACTGCAGAAACACACACTGCAGAAACACTACAGAAACACACACTGCAGAAACACACACTGCAGAAACACTGCAGGAACACACACTGCAGAAACACTACAGAAACACACACTGCAGAAACACTACAGAAACACACTGCAGAAACACACACTGCAGAAACACACACTGTAGAAACACTACAGAAACACACACTGTAGAAACACTACAGAAACACTACAGAAACACTGCAGAAACACACACTGCAGAGACACTACAGAAACACACACTACAGAAACACTACAGAAACACTAAAGAAACACACACTGCAGAAACACTACAGAAACACACACTGCAGAAACACTGCAGAAACACATATTGCAGAAACACGACAGAAACACGACAGAAACACTACAGAAACACTACAGAAACACACACTGCAGAAACACTACACACACTGCAGAAACACTGCAGAAACACACTGCAGAAACACACACTGTAGAAACACTACAGAAACACACACTGCAGAAACACTACAGAAACACACACTGTAGAAACACTACTCAAACACTGCAGAAACACACACTGCAGAAACACTCCAGAAACACTACAGAAACACTGCAGAAACACACACTGCAGAGACACTACAGAAACACACACTGCAGAGACACTACAGAAACACACACTGCAGAGACACTACAGAAACACACACTACAGAAACACTAGAGAAACACTGCAGAAACACACACTGCAGAAACACTGCAGGAACACTGCAGGAACACACAGTGCAGAAACACTACAGAAACACACACTGCAGAAACACTACACACACTGCAGAAACACTGCAGAAACACACTGCAGAAACACACACTGTAGAAACACTACAGAAACACACACTGCAGAAACACTACAGAAACACACACTGTAGAAACACTACTCAAACACTGCAGAAACACACACTGCAGAAACACTCCAGAAACACTACAGAAACACTGCAGAAACACACACTGCAGAGACACTACAGAAACACACACTGCAGAGACACTACAGAAACACACACTGCAGAGACACTACAGAAACACACACTGCAGAAACACTACAGAAACACTGCAGAAACACACACTGCAGAAACACTGCAGGAACACTGCAGGAACACACAGTGCAGAAACACTACAGAAACAAACACTGCAGAAACACACACTGCAGAAACATACACTGCAGAAATACTGCAGAAACACACACTGCAGAAACACTACAGAAACACACACTGCAGAAACACACACTGCAGAAACACACACTGCAGAAACGCTACAGAAACACACTGTAGAAACACTAAAAAAACATTACAGAAACACTGCAGAAACACTACAGAAACACACACTGCAGAAACACTACAGAAACACTACAGAAACACTGCAGAAACATACAGTGGTGCTTGAAAGTTTGTGAACCCTTTAGAATTTTCTATATTTCTGCATAAATATGATCTAAAACATCATCAGATTTTCACACAAGCTCTAAAAGTAGATAAAGAGAGCCCAGTTAAACAAATGAGAAAAAAATATTATACTTGGTCATTTATTTATTGAGGAAAATGATCCAATATTCCATATCTGTGAGTGGCAAAAGTATGTGAACCTCTAGGATTAGCAGTTAATTTGAAGGTGAAATTAGAGTCAGGTGTTTTCAATCAATGGGATGACAATCAGGTGTGAGTGGGCACCCTGTTTTATTTAAAGAACAGGGATCTATCAAAGTCTGATCTTCACAACACATGTTTGTGGAAGTGTATCATGGCACGAACAAAGGAGATTTCTGAGGAGCTCAGAAAAAGCGTTGTTGATGCTCATCAGGCTGGAAAAGGTTACAAAACCATCTCTAAAGAGTTTGGACTCCACCAATCCACAGTCAGACAGATTGTGTACAAATGGAGGAAATTCAAGACCATTGTTACCCTCCCCAGGAGTGGTCGACCAACAAAGATCACTCCAAGAGCAAGGCGTGTAATAGTCGGCGAGGTCACAAAGGACCCCAGGGTAACTTCTAAGCAACTGAAGGCCTCTCTCACATTGGCTAATGTTAATGTTCATGAGTCCACCATCAGGAGAACACTGAACAACAATGGTGTGCATGGCAGGGTTGCAAGGAGAAAACCACTGCTCTCCAAAAAGAACATTGATGCTCATCTGCGGTTTGCTGAAGATCATGTGGACAAGCCAGAAGGCTATTGGAAAAATGTTTTGTGGACGGATGAGTCCAAAATAGAATTTTTGGTTTAAATGAGGAGCGTTATGTTTGGAGAAAAGAAAACACTGCATTCCAGCATAAGAACCTTATCCCATCTGTGAAACATGGTGGTGGTAGTATCATGGTTTGGGCCTGTTTTGCTGCATCTGGGCCAGGACGGCTTGCCATCATTGATGGAACAATGAATTCTGAATTATACCAGCGAATTCTAAAGGAAAATGTCAGGACATCTGTCCATGAACTGAATCTCAAGAGAAGGTGGGTCATGCAGCAAGACAACGACCCTAAGCACACAAGTCGTTCTACCAAAGAATGGTTAAAGTGAATGTTTTGGAATGGCCAAGTCAAAGTCCTGACTTTAATCCAACGGAAATGTTGTGGAAGGACCTGAAGCGAGCAGTTCATGTGAGGAAACCCACCAACATCCCAGAGTTGAAGCTGTTCTGTACGGAGGAACGGGCTAAAATTCCTCCAAGCCGGTGTGCAGGACTGATCAACAGTTACCGCAAACGTTTAGTTGCAGTTATTGCTGCACAAAGGAGTCACACCAGATACTGAAAGCAAAGGTTCACATACTTTTGCCACTCACAGATATGTAATATTAGATCATTTTCCTCAATAAATAAATGACCAAGTATAATATTTTTGTCTCATTTGTTTAACTGGGTTCTCTTTATCTACTTTTAGGACTTGTGTGAAAATCTGATGATGTTTTAGGTCATATTTATGCAGAAATGTAGAAAATTCTAAAGGGTTCACAAACTTTCAAGCACCACTGTACACTGCAGAAACACTACAGAAACACTGCAGAAACACTACAGAAACACACACTGCAGAAACACTACAGAAACACTATAGAAACACACACTGCAGAAACACTACAGAAACACACTGCAGAAACACTCCAGAAACACTACAGAAACACACACTGCAGAAACACTACAGAAACACTACAGAAACACACACTGCAGAAACACTACAGAAACACTACAGAAACACACACTGCAGAAACACTACAGAAACACTGCAGAAACACACTGCAGAAACACTACAGAAACACTACAGAAACACACACTGCAGAAACACTACAGAAACACACTGCAGAAACACTACAGAAACACACACTGCAGAAACACTACAGAAACACACACTGCAGAAACACTACAGAAACACTGCAGAAACACTACAGAAACACACACTGCAGAAACACTACAGAAACACACTGCAGAAACACTACAGAAACACACACTACAGAAACACTGCAGAAACACACACTGCAGAAACACTACAGAAACACACACTACAGAAACACTGCAGAAACACTACAGAAACACACACTACAGAAACACTGCAGAAACACACACTGCAGAAACACTACAGAAACACACACTACAGAAACACTACAGAAACACACACTGCAGAAACACCGCAGAAACACACTACAGAAACACTGCAGAAACACACTGCAGAAACACTACAGAAACACAAACTACAGAAACACTGCAGAAACACACACTACATAAACACTGCAGAAACACTACAGAAACACACACTGCAGAAACACACACTACAGAAACACTGCAGAAACACTACAGAGACACACACTGCAGAAACACTACAGAAACACAAACTGCAGAAACACTACAGAAACACACACTGCAGAAACACTACAGAAACACTGCAGAAACACAAACTACAGAAATACTGCAGAAACACTGCAGAAACACACACTACATAAACACTGCAGAAAACTACAGAAACACACACTGCAGAAACACACACTACAGAAACACTGCAGAAACACTACAGAAACACACACTGCAGAAACACTACAGAAACACACACTGCAGAAACACACACTGCAGAAACACACACTACAGAAACACACACTACAGAAACACACACTGCAGAAACACACACTGCAGAAACACTGCAGAAACACTACAGAAACACTACAGAAACACACACTACAGAAACACTGCAGAAACACTGCAGAAACACACACTGCAGAAACACTACAGAAACACACACTGCAGAAACACACACTGCAGAAACACTACAGAAACACTGCAGAAACACACACTGCAGAAACACTACAGAAACACTGCAGAAACACTGCCGAAACACAAACTACAGAAACACTACAGAAACACACACTGCACTCAGCAATGATGGATTGACTTGTTTATTTATTTATCTTCCTATTTATCTGTTCATGCAAACAAAGGCTAACGTTTTCTCAGATGTGTAATGGAGGGTAAACAGCAGGACGGTGGCAGATGGGAGATGTATTTACCCGGACTGCCTCACCCTGTCGTGGTGTTAGATGAGAGCAGCATCCTAAACACGAGTGAGTGTGTGTGTGATAGAAGAGCGCTAATCAGGATTCAGTGTAACGACATTACACTTATAGAGAAAATATAAAAGAACATGTGGATTGGGAGATTTTACATGATGTCAGTTATAGTTCATCACTTTTACATGTGTGTGTTGAGTGTGTGTTGAGTGTGTGTTGAGTGTGTCGGTGAGAGCTGTGTGTTGAGTGTGTTGGTGAGAGCTGAGTGTGTCAGTGAGAGCTGTGTGTTGAGTGTGTCGGTGAGAGCCGTGTGTTGAGTGTGTCGGTGAGAGTCGTGTGTTGAGTGTGTCGGTGAGAGCTGTGTGTTGAGTGTGTCGGTGAGAGTCGTGTGTTGAGTGTGTCAGTGAGAGCCGTGTGTTGAGTGTGTCGGTGAGAGCCGTGTGTTGAGTGTGTCGGTGAGAGCCGTGTGTTGAGTGTGTCGGTGAGAGTCGTGTGTTGAGTGTGTCGGTGAGAGCTGTGTGTTGAGTGTGTTGGTGAGAGCTGAGTGTGTCAGTGAGAGCTGTGTGTTGAGTGTGTTGGTGAGAGCTGAGTGTGTCAGTGAGAGCTGTGTGTTGAGTGTGTCGGTGAGAGCCGTGTGTTGAGTGTGTCGGTGAGAGTCGTGTGTTGAGTGTGTCGGTGAGAGCTGTGTGTTGAGTGTGTCGGTGAGAGTCGTGTGTTGAGTGTGTCGGTGAGAGCTGTGTGTTGAGCTGTGTGTTGAGTGTGTCAGTGAGAACTGTGTGTTGAGTGTGTCAGTGAGAACTGTGTGTTGAGCTGTGTGTTGAGTGTGTCAGTGAGAACTGTGTGTTGAGTGTGTCGGTGAGAGTCGTGTGTTGAGCTGTGTGTTGAGTGTGTCGGTGAGAGCTGTGTGTTGAGTGTGTCGGTGAGAGCTGTGTGTTGAGTGTGTGTTGAGTGTGTTGGTGAGAGCTGTGTGTTGACTGTGTCGGTGAGAGCTGTGTGTTGAGTGTGTGTTGAGTGTGTCGGTGAGAGCTGTGTGTTGAGTGTGTCGGTGAGAGCTGTGTGTTGAGTGTGTCTGTGAGAGCTGTGTGTTAAGTGTGTCGGTGAGAGCTGTGTGTTGAGTGTGTTGGTGAGAGCTGTGTGTTGAGTGTGTGTTGAGTGTGTCGGTGAGAGCTGTGTGTTGAGTGTGGCGGTGAGAGCTGTGTGTTGAGTGTGGCGGTGAGAGCTGTGTGTCGAGTGTGGTGGTGAGAGCTGTGTGTTGAGTGTGTCGGTGAGAGCTGTGTGTTGAGTGTGTCAGTGAAAGCTGTGTTGAGTGTGTGTTGAGTGTGTCGGTGAGAGCTGTGTGTTGAGTGTGTCGGTGAGAGCTGTGTGTTGAGTGTGTGTTGAGTGTGTGTTGAGTGTGTCGGTGAGAGCTGTGTGTTGAGTGTGTCGGTGAGAGCTGTGTGTTGAGTGTGTTGGTGAGAGCTGTGTGTTGAGTGTGTCGGTGAGAGCTGTGTGTTGAGTGTGTCGGTGAGAGCTGTGTGTTGAGTGTGTGTTGAGTGTGTGTTGAGTGTGTCGGTGAGAGCTGTGTGTTGAGTGTGTCAGTGAGAACTGTGTGTTGAGTGTGTCGGTGAGAGCTGTGTGTTGACTGTGTCGGTGAGAGCTGTGTGTTGAGTGTGTTGGTGAGAGCTGTGTGTTGAGTGTGTCGGTGAGAGCTGTGTGTTGAGTGTGTGTTGAGTGTGTCGGTGAGAGCTGTGTGTTGAGTGTGTCGGTGAGAGCTGTGTGTTGAGTGTGTAGGTGAGAGCTGTGTGTTGAGTGTGTGTTGAGTGTGTCAGTGAGAGCTGTGTGTTGTGTGTTGAGTGTGTCGGTGAGAGCCGTGTATTGAGTGTGTCAGTGAGAGCTGTGTGTTGAGTGTGTCGGTGAGAGCTGTGTGTTGAGTGTGTTGGTGAGAGCTGTGTGTTGAGTGTGTGTTGAATGTGTCGGTGAGAGCTGTGTGTTGAGTGTGTCAGTGAGAGATGTGTGTTGAGTGTGTTGGTGAGAGCTGTGTGTTGAGTGTGTGTTGAGTGTGTTGGTGAGAGCTGTGTGTTGTGTGTTGAGTGTGTCGGTGAGAGCTGTGTGTTGAGTGTGTCGGTGAGAGCTGTGTGTTGAGTGTGTCTGTGAGAGCTGTGTGTTGAGTGTGTCTGTGAGAGCTGTGTGTTGAGTGTGTCGGTGAGAGCTGTGTGTTGAGTGTGTCTGTGAGAGCTGTGTGTTGAGTGTGTCTGTGAGAGCTGTGTGTTGAGTGTGTCTGTGAGAGCTGTGTGTTGAGTGTGGCGGTGAGAGCTGTGTGTTGAGTGTGTCGGTGAGAGCTGTGTGTTGAGTGTGGTGGTGAGACCCGTGTGTTGAGTGTGTGTTGAGTGTGTCGGTGAGAGCTGTGTGTTGAGTGTGTCGGTGAGAGCTGTGTGTTGAGTGTGTTGGTGAGAGCTGTGTGTTGAGTGTGTGTTGAGTGTGTCGGTGAGAGCTGTGTGTTGAGTGTGTCGGTGAGAGCTGTGTTGAGTGTGTGTTGAGTGTGTGTTGAGTGTGTCAGTGAGAGCTGTGTGTTGAGTGTGTTGGTGAGAGCTGTGTGTTGAGTGTGTCGGTGAGAGCTGTGTGTTGAGTGTGTGTTGAGTGTGTTGGTGAGAGCTCTGTGTTGAGTGTGTCGGTGAGAGTTGTGTGTTGAGTGTGTGTTGAGTGTGTCAGTGAGAGCTGTGTGTTGAGTGTGTGTTGAGTGTGTCGGTGAGAGCTGTGTGTTGAGTGTGTCGGTGAGAGCTGTGTGTTGAGTGTGTCTGTGAGAGCTGTGTGTTGAGTGTGTTGGTGAGAGCTGTGTGTTGAGTGTGGCGGTGAGAGCTGTGTGTTGAGTGTGTCGGTGAGAGCTGTGTGTTGAGTGTGTCTGTGAGAGCTGTGTGTTAAGTGTGTTGGTGAGAGCTGTGTGTTGAGTGTGGCGGTGAGAGCTGTGTGTTGAGTGTGTCGGTGAGAGCTGTGTGTTGAGTGTGGTGGTGAGACCCGTGTGTTGAGTGTGTGTTGAGTGTGTCGGTGAGAGCTGTGTGTTGAGTGTGTCGGTGAGAGCTGTGTGTTGAGTGTGTTGGTGAGAGCTGTGTGTTGAGTGTGTGTTGAGTGTGTCGGTGAGAGCTGTGTGTTGAGTGTGTCGGTGAGAGCTGTGTGTTGAGTGTGTGTTGAGTGTGTGTTGAGTGTGTCAGTGAGAGCTGTGTGTTGAGTGTGTTGGTGAGAGCTGTGTGTTGAGTGTGTGTTGAGTGTGTCGGTGAGAGCTGTGTGTTGAGTGTGTCGGTGAGAGCTGTGTGTTGAGTGTGTGTTGAGTGTGTTGGTGAGAGCTGTGTGTTGAGTGTGTGTTGAGTGTGTTGGTGAGAGCTGTATGTTGAGTGTGTCGGTGAGAGCTGTGTGTTGAGTGTGTGTTGAGTGTGTGCTGAGTGTGTCAGTGATAGCTGTGTGTTGAGTGTGTCGGTGAGAGCTGTGTGTTGAGTGTGTGTTGAGTGTGTCGGTGAGAGCTGTGTGTTGAGTGTGTCGGTGAGAGTTGTGTGTTGAGTGTGTGTTGAGTGTGTCAGTGAGAGCTGTGTGTTGAGTGTGTCTGTGAGAGCTGTGTGTTGAGTGTGTCGGTGAGAGCTGTGTGTTGAGTGTGTCAGTGAGAGCTGTGTGTTGAGTGTGTGTTGAGTGTGTCGGTGAGAGCTGTGTGTTGAGTGTGTCGGTGAGAGCTGTGTGTTGAGTGTGTCGGTGAGAGCTGTGTGTTGAGTGTGTGTTGAATGTGTCGGTGAGAGCTGTGTGTTGAGTGTGTGTTGAGTGTGTCGGTGAGAGCTGTGTGTTGAGTGTGTCGGTGAGAGCTGCGTGTTGAGTGTGTCAGTGAAAGCTGTGTTGAGTGTGTGTTGAGTATGTCGGTGAGAGCTGTGTGTTGAGTGTGTCGGTGAGAGCTGTGTGTTGAGTGTGTGTTGAGTGTGTCGGTGAGAGCTGTGTGTTGAGTGCGTCGGTGAGAGCTGTGTGTTGAGTGTGTCGGTGAGAGCTGTGTGTTGAGTGTGTCGGTGAGAGCTGTGTGTTGAGTGTGTGTTGAGTGTGTCGGTGAGAGCTGTGTGTTGAGTGTGTCGGTGAGAGCTGTGTGTTGAGTGTGTCGGTGAGAGCTGTGTGTTGAGTGTGTCGGTGAGAGCTGTGTGTTGAGTGTGTCGGTGAGAGCTGTGTGTTGAGTGTGTGTTGAGTGTGTCGGTGATAGCTGTGTGTTGAGTGTGTCGGTGAGAGCTGTGTGTTGAGTGTGTGTTGAGTGTGTCGGTGAGAGCTGTGTGTTGAGTGTGTCGGTGAGAGCTGTGTGTTGAGTGTGTCGGTGAGAGCTGTGTGTTGAGTGTGTCGGTGAGAGCTGTGTGTTGAGTGTGTGTTGAGTGTGTCGGTGATAGCTGTGTGTTGAGTGTGTCGGTGAGAGCTGTGTGTTGAGTGTGTGTTGAGTGTGTCGGTGAGAGCTGTGTGTTGAGTGTGTCGGTGAGAGCTGTGTGTTGAGTGTGTCGGTGAGAGCTGTGTGTTGAGTGTGTCGGTGAGAGCTGTGTGTTGAGTGTGTGTTGAGTGTGTCAGTGAAAGCTGTGTGTTAATCCATTTACACCTGCAGAGATTTTATTCCTCCATCTCTTTATTCCTTCCCCTCTTTCCCTCCTCCCTCCATCCCTCAGTCCTCTCACTCATCTGAGCTGTAAGAGCGCTCACTTCACACCTCCATTTATTTACCTTCACTCTGTCAGTACCACCCTCCATAACACACACACACACACACACACACACACACACACACACACACACACACACACACACACACACAAGGAGAGCGAATGCAGGCATTCCTTAGATTTGACAGACAGACAGACAGAGAGACAGACAGACAGAGAGAGAGACAGAGAGACAGACAGGTACCTTTGCAGGCCTTCCTGTGAGTGATGGCTTTGCTCATGTCTCTGTAATAACCCTCCTTGCAGTAGTGACAGTGGCGTCCGGCCGTGTTGTGGCGGCAGTTGAGACAGACGCCTCCACTCTTCCTCCCCGACAGCTTATACAGCTCCATGTTAAACCTGCAGCGCCGGGCGTGGAGGTTACAGTTACACGCTGCAATAACACACACACACACACAGAGGTTAGCGTATATATATATATATATATATATAGTGTGAATGTGTGTTTCCCTGCAGAAGCCTGTTGGACGTCTCAATGGATGAGATGTTGATGTTATCAGTGAGCAGGTGAGCGCTACGGTGTGATGAGGATTTATACGGTCAGTGTTACAGAATTAGCATGCTAGTTAACATGAACATACACACCACAGATAAAGAGAGAATCTCACTGACACCTCCTCATAGTCAGTCCTAAATTTCAGTAAAGGTCAATAAACTACATCCATCCATCTACTGGCTCTTATGAGTTCTCTCACTCAGCAACTTCACACCTGGGTAATGATACAAACTCCATGAGGATAAATCATCTGTCTATTGTTCACCAGAGTTGACTTGGGGCCAGCCTGAGCCTGAAGGTTAGAGAAGCAGCACCGGGCCCAAACGGTTGCTGGTTTGATTCCCAGGAAAAATGTGAGGGGAGTTGATTGAAGGAACAGCACTTTCCCCTCCCTCTGTATCAAGGTACCTACGGTAACCCCCAACTGCCCCCTGGGTGCTGTAGCATCGCTGCCCACTGCTCTGTGTGTGTGTGTGTGTGTGTGTGTGTGTGTGTGTGTGTGTGTGTGTTCACTGCTTCAGATGGGTTAAATGCAGAGGAATTGTTTCACTGTGCTTGAGTGTACATGTGACAAAAATAAAGGCTTCTTCTTCTTCTGTTATAACTGTTCAACAAGAAAAAAGCCAAATCTCCATCAGTCCGTTTGCTGTGATGTTGTTTGATGGATCTGAGCTGGTGTATGGCTTCCTGTGTGTGTAGAAATACCCTGCCGTTTCAGGCCCTGACACAGCGCTGACTGTACATTACTGTTACAGGATTGTCAGAGTGACTCAGGAACATCTCACCATGGGGAACATTCCCCCCGACTCGATAATCATGTTCTTACACAATAAGCCCGAGCCGCCTGTAGCTGTAAAAGCTGCATCTACACTGGTTTTTATTCCTGTGAGCAGACGTGCTGGTGAAGAGAAGAGCAGCTCCTCAATCAAGATTCTAATCTAACTACTCTAACTACTCTAACTGATCAGACTTATGTTTTCTTCATTATAAAGTCTCAGATGAAACTCTGAGCTCTGAGTTGTGCCACATCCCTCTTTCTGCTCTTCCTCTTTGAGTCGTTACGGTTCTGAATCGGTTCTGATATTAAACAGACGTGATGTCGGAACACTGCTGTGAGGAAATGACATCAGACGTTTTCCAACAGTCTGAGTGTTCTTCTGTGTTTCCTGATGCGCGTGCACACACACACACACACACACACACACACACACACACACACACACACACACACGGGACACAGGAGGTGAGTAAATGAGAAGTGATGTGGAATCAGGTCTATTATTCTTAAAACAAACTCTACAACTATAAAACCATCTGCATGACCTAAAATCAAACGACATCCAAAAATTCTAAATTAAATCATCATCAAATCAAAAACTGAAAATAGCATCTACTGTTTAAAATGAAAAGCAGCTGTGGATTATTTTCCCCTTTTTAAAATCATGGTGAGGTTCTGGGTAATGATTTAAGCTCAAGCACAGGCGCATTAGAAGAGCCCATGTGGCTGCAGGGTTTCGTCTCTGATGATCAGATCATGCCTGACTCCACCTGCCTGATCAGCTGAAAGAAAACCTGTGACTAAACACCAGCTTTTAAATAAAAAACACAAAATGCAAAGATGAAACCAGCAGGAAAATACAACACGACCGGTACTGAGATTCTTATCAGAAACGAACAGAAAAGACTCAGCGTCAGCAGAAGCATCCAAACATTGAGGCTCAGATGACACGTCAAACATGCTACAGGGACGTTAAAGAGACATGTGACTCCATTAGTGATGATCAGAGACAGCAGAAGAACAACCCCAGCTTTTCCCATTTCCTCTGTGAGACTGTGTCATGCTCCCTGATGATCATCAGTGTCAGATGTGTATAATGTGTGTCGTGAACACAGTAAAAACCCCAGACGCTGTTTAGGAGTCAGCTGTAGTTGCTTAGCATGAGTCAGTTTTTTTTTTTTAAATTTAAACATATATAGGAGTTTGCCCTAAGAGCACTAAATACTCATCTAGAGGGCTCACTCTTAATTTTCTTTACATAATTTAGTGGATGAGAATAACGGACAAGAAATGGAAAATATATATGGAAAAAAGAGGAAAAAATGCAAGCAGGTGGCACCAAAATATAACAATAGATCAAAAAAAAATTATCTGTTGTTCGATAATTACCTTCACAAAAGCGTTTGGTTTTAGCTATGTAAACCTGAACATTGCAAAATAGATTTTCATTTGATTCGAGAGACAGAAAAGATGAACCAAACAAAAAGGCAGAAACTTTTTCATTTTCAGTCATATGCGACCACCTATTTGCAAGGATTTGTGCAGTTGAGGCGAGCAGAGATTGTCTAGGGACGGCAAATAGCGGGCAATGCAAGAAATAGTGCTTGATGGTTTCAGGATTATTAGTACATTGACAGATTGACGAAGGCTTGCGTGATATTTTGAATAAATAAAAATTTAAAGCACAGGTATTTAGTCGAAGTCTAGTATGAAGAATAGAGGTGTATCTGTCTATGCCATAAAAGAAAAGCTCGTTACATTTCGGTACTTGAAAAACAATTAACAGTTCTTTTTTAAACAGGCTTAAAGTGTCCAGATTTCGTATATTTATATTAACGTCATTCCACAAAAGGGTGGTGGATGGAAAAAAAGATTTTTTAAAGCGATCAGTACGGCTAGAAAATAAAGAAAAATTGCTAGATGACCTTAAAGAATAACTAGTTCTGTCCGATACTTGAAGCGATAATTGCAATTGTAAAAAAAAGGCACTAAATTATTAACAATTTTAAAATAAAGTGTGAGTTTATGAATTTTTCTTCTTGTTTTCATTAACTCCCATCCCACATCATTTAACACACGTTGTCTGCTAGTTCCTCTCATGACGCCCGTCACTAATTTTGCAGCTTCATATTGAACAAGTTCGAGGAGATCACTCTCGCTTTCATTACAGCCATCCCAAACCACATCTGCATATTCCATAACTGGACGTATCAGGCTTTTATACAGCCTATCAAGAGTTTTTCTGTCAACTTTAAGCTTAATTCCTTTGAGCATATTTGCACGTTTACATGTTTTTTCGTATATTCTCTAAACATGAGCCTTCCACGAGAGATTGCTCATAAAAGTGACACCTAAGCAGGTGTGTTGTGATATGTTTTTGACCTTGCAGCTGTCAAGAAAAAGGTCGGGATGAAGGGCTTGGTGCGCTTAACTGAAAACGTCATACATACTGTTTTTGTTGGGTTAATAGTAACAAGCCAACGGTTGGCCCAATTACCTATCTTGGCAAGATCGTTATTAAGCTTATTTCCAGACACATTGGGGTCACTGACTATGTCAAATAAAGAGGTATCATCCGCATAGAGTAAGCAATCTGATTGCAAATTGTCAGTAATATCATTAAAATATACCAAGAAAAGTAAGGGCCCCAACACTGAGCCTTGAGGTACCCCAGCCTTTATACCTGCCCACTCAGACGATTGCCCATCAACGACGACTCTTTGGCTACGGCCTGAAAGATAGCTCCTAAACCAACTGAAAAGTGGATCTCGTACACCAATTGCTTCAAGTTTATACATAAGTCCTTCATGCCAGACACGATCAAAAGCTTTACTTATATCTAAGTACACCATGCATACCTCTTTCCCCTGTTCGAATGCCTCATAAATTTTGTGTCATATAAACAAGTTGGTTCACGGTGCTGTCACCTGGACGGAAGCCAGATTGCAGTGGATTTAAGAAACTAATATCCAGGAGAAAATTATACATTCTAATAAAAACTACTTTTTCAATTATTTTAGATAGATAATTTAAAAGCGAAACCAGGCGATAATTTGATTTTTCCTGTCGATCATCTTTTTTGAAAATAGGAATCACATTTGCAAGTCAGTTTATTTGGATTAATTACCCATTAACTAGGTCAGGAGCAATTACAGACCTGATATCACTACAAAATAGAAATAAAATAATACAAATATAAGGTACAGGTGCATGTGCTCTGTGGTGAACAGTAGTGGAGATACGCACTTACTGAATTGGTGTAAAGTGAAGACAGACGCCCGGATGCTTCACACCACGCTGTTTCATTTTATTCATTTAAATCTGTTCGTGTTTTGAGAATAAAGACTTTCACGGCTTTATCTGTTCAGCAGCACAGACACAGGAAGATCGGATCCATCGGATAAAGATGCTGTGTTGCTCAGCTCTCGAGTCAGACAGCAGGTTATTAAAGTTCTGAAGGAAACAGATTTATTTTGTTGAAGCTGCAGACACAAAGATTTAAATCATCCAACTCAATAGCTCTGACAGTCTGAATCCATCAGCAAATCATCTCCAGCTTAGAGTGAAACACACACACACACACACCTGTCGTGCAGTATGTGGGCTTGCAGGATTCAGGGTGTTTGCTTTTCAATAGAGAGAAACACAAAGGTTGTGTGTTCCGTTACATCTGAACTCGACACACTAACCTTAAACACACACACACACACACACACACAGTGACACACATTGTGTGAAGTGTGCACTATACCGGTACTTCAAAAGCACAGTGAGTGCGAGAGACGAGTGTGTGTTCAAACACTCACAGCACTCAGTCTGAGAACCCTACAAACCTAAACACACTCAGAGATAATCAACACAGATAGAGCAGGAAGTGATATATGTGTGTGTGTGTGTGTGTGTGTGTGTGTGTGTGTGTGTGTGTGTGTGAGATGAGATGTCTGGTTTAAAGTCTGAACCAGATGAGTTGTGTCTTTCTCTCCTGCTACATTCACCCCATATGAGTGTAAGAGAAACGTACGTGTGTGTGTGTGTGTGTGTGTAAGACGATACCGCTGGGAGATGACTAATTAGTCTTGGTTGCTGGAGAATGTGTAATTAGTCGTACTCTCGTGTTGTGTAAATGTTTTCTGTGTCTGATGAATCGTATAAAATAATAATAATAATAAGAAAACGCTTTGATCTTTTTTCCTGATTCGTTACCATGGAGATGGGTGAATGAAGGGCTGGGCTGCGTCTTGGCACTTTGTCCCTGTAATAGAGTTCAATCCCGCCGTCAAATCTCACACTTTGTGTGTGTGTGTGTGTGTGTGTAGTCTGAAGTCATCTCAGTAAATCTTCCAGAGCTCCTGTCACTGAGACGCAGGACAAAGGTTACATAATTCTCTCCATGAAAACGCCATTTCAGGATGAAGATATTTCATACAGAAGGGAAAAACGTGACGGCATGAACCTGTTTGTATTTAGTGTGTGTTTAGTGTGTGTTTAGTGTGTGTTTCCACCCAAAACTCACCCCAGTCCACTCCAAACCCCACTTATGTCGTCTGAGGGAGTTTTTCCTTGCCACCCTCACCACAGACTCGCTCATTGGAGATAAAATTAGGGATAAAATTAGCTCATGTTTAAAATATTTAATTTTCTGTAAAGCTGCTTTGCGACAGTCTGCTGTAAAAAGCACGATACAAATAAACTCGACTCGACTTCCCACAACATATCATGGCCTACAAACGTGGCCACCATGGACTACAATCTCCAGCAGCACACTCCACCGCACAGCACGTTCACACTCACCCTAACCTTCTGCTCACACACACACCATAAACACAGATTCTCTTCCTGAAGTACCGCTCAGTGTATCTGTTCCTGACTCACCAAGCCTTGTGTTCTTGTCACCATATTCTGCTTTGATCTTGCCTTGGAGTCACATTTGTGATTTTTGGATTTGCCCACATTGTTCTGTTTGATAATCGCCTGACCGTAAGCCTGTACCTGATTCACCACGATGCTTTTTCCTACGTTTTTTTTTTAAATAAAACATCAAACCTGCATTTACCTCCGTTTCCAGCTCAGTCATCTGATATCCATTCGCCATGTTTTCATTAATCAGCTTCGAAAAAGAAGAAGTGAAGAAGTGTCACACACACACTCAAGCACAGACTTCAACACACAGTGAAATTCCTCTCTGCATTTAACCCATCTGTAGCAGTGAACACACAAGTGAGCAACGAGTACACACACACACCCAGAGCAGTGGGCAGCGATGCTGCAGCGCCCGGGGAGCAGTTGGGGGTTCGGCGCCTTGCTCAAGGGCACTTCAGCCCAGCCTCAGGTCGCCCCATGTTAACCTCACCACGTGTCTTTGGATTGTGGGGGAAACCGGAGCACCCGGAGGAAACCCACACAGACACGGGGAGAACATGCAAACTCCACACAGAAAGGCCCTCGCCGGCCGCTGGGCTTGAACCCTTCATGTGCGGTGCGAAACTGTGAACTAAAAAACGAGTAATAGAAACACATGAATTTAAAAAAAAAAAGTTTCTACACTCACATGAGGTGGTTTTTCAGACGATTCGATAAAATTATATTCCACAAAATTGAAATTCAAAAACATTTTTTGCGTTTCAAGTCACATTTTTTTATTTAACCTTTATTTTACCAGGTTAGTCTCTTGAGATATAAATCTCTTTTCCGAGAGAGACCTGGCCAAGATGGCAGTACAGATAGTTACATAAAAAACATAAAACAATCAAACCTTAAAAAAACACACACACAAAAGACATAAAACAAATAAAGAACATTACAAACATTAAAAGGCGTCACCTAAAACATCTAATTAAAACATATGCAATTATGAGTGGACTTGTGCTCTAAGGCTTTTACATAACCTATAAAATCATGCAAGGGGATGAAGCGCTGCAATTTCAGATCTTTTTGCAGATCATTCCAAGCGGTGGGTGCAGCAAACATAAATGCTTTTTTGAACAACTCTGTCCGGGCTTGAGGTACATTCAATAAAATAAAGTCATGAGACCTCAAACAACATGAGCTCTGTTTAAGAGAAAGAAGCTCAGAAATGTAACACGGGAGTCTGCCAATTAAGGCCTTGTACAAAAAGATATAAAGGTGAGAGAGCCTGCGAGTTGACAGTGAGGGCAAGTTTACATTGGAATAAAGTGTGCAGCGATGAGTGAGAGGTCTGGAGTTTGTAATGAATCTTAAGGCACCATGATACACCGCATCCAACATATGGAGAGACTGAGTTGGGGCGTTCATATAGAGCAGATCACCATAATCGATAATGGGTAAAAACGTTGCATCAACTAGCCTTCTTCTGGCACATGCAGTAAAACAGGACTTATTCCTATAATAAAACCCTAGTTTTAGTTTTAGCTTCTTAACTAGGTTCTGTATGTGAGACTTAAAAGAAAGGTATTCATCAATTAAAAATCCAAGATATTTGTATGATGTAACTGCTTCAATTGAGTGACCCTGAGTAGTAGAAATAGTAAGGTCAGACTCTTTCCTTCTTGAGTTTGAGAAAACCATTAATTTGGTCTTATCAGCATTAAGAACCAGCTTTAGTTGATGTAACTGTGCTTGCACTCTATCAAAAGCAGTTTGCAGATACTCAAAGGCCTTCCTCACAGTAGCCGCACAGCAGTAGATGACTGTATCATCTGCATAAAAATGAAAAGTTGCATTCTGAACATTTTCCCCCACACAGTTTATATATATAGTAAATAGCAGTGGTCCTAGCACTGAACCCTGTGGGACTCCTTTGCAGACTGATAAAAATTGTGACGTCAAGCCTTCAGCTTGGGTAGCCTGAGTTCTATCAGTCAGGTAGTTCACAAACCAGCCCACAGAGTGCTGAGACACATGACATGAAGAACAAACAGAATCCTACCTTTCTGAAAAATTGAGCACTGTGTAAGAGCGATCACAAGAGGAAAAAAAAGTCCAGCGTTAATCATCACTCAGTGGAAACACAGAACATTCACAACTGTGTTTTATTGAATGTTTTAAAATGGTGAAAAATTCTGCACAAAAGTGCAACGGAAACCCGGCTAGCGTCACAACATTAAACTACACTTTCAAACATATCTGTAATTATTTTGTGTGTGTGTGTGTGTGTGTGTGTGTGTATATTCCTTGTTACTTTGAAAATTGACAATAAAAATATTTTAAAAAACATATCTGTAAACATGTGGGCGGAGCCTCGAAAGGCAGTATAAAGTAGGAGAGTAACACTATGACAATCTGATCAACTATAATGCATTATAAATCATAATCAGAGCAGATATGATGTAAAACCATCACTTTAAGAATTGAAATGGTATCAAGAGGAATCCTGAGGTTTACACTGTAGAGTTAATATCATAAACACACACACACAGTTAGAGCGCAGAAGAATGGTGTTAGAGTAGTGTGTTTGGAGCCGTGGGGTTGTGGGGTAACAGTACGGGGTAACTCCGGGTCTCTGTGCTGAGGTGTTTAAATAAACACTGGGAGAATGTGAGCTCAGCATTAATCCTGAGGGCGACCCTGCGCGTAACCTGATTATCGTGAGACTCCCTGAAAATAACACCAGAAAATACTGTGTGTGTGTGTGTGTGTGTGTGTGTGTTGTAAGAATGCTATCACACAGCTTTTATTTATGGTGTACAGACTCACTGGGTACAAACAGCACAGACAGAAATCTGTGAAACTCTGTGGTGTGTTGCTCCAGAAAAACAATCCACGATGGTGTGGTGCGATGAGACGGCGTTACTGTCACCACCCTGAAGTTGATTATTTTCCCATAAGCACATCCCAAGTGTTTTATTCCTCTTATACCACAGCAACTTTTCAACAATTGTAATTTTTACTTATTAAATGAACAACATATAGTTTTTATCTGTTTACAGCTCCAATTAATTTTGGTGAATCCAGTCAGTTTGTGTTCTTGCTGATGTTAAAGCAGCTATAAGGCGTCTTAAACACTGCTGCATGATGAACGCTGAGAATAAACGCTGCTGATATTAAATCAGGGCTGGAAGCACAACTCTGATGCCGGACGCTGTGATTTGATCTCAGCTCAGGTCTTAACACTGAAAATGTGTGTGTGTGTGCAAACACAACTCTACCACTTCCCTTGCAGTACATGTGGAGTGTGTGATTCACACGCTGTGGAATGCTGGTTCCTCTCACAGAATAAATAATCCCTGCAGCTAAATTGCTGTTTTTCACAAAAATGATCAGCATCAACATCAACATCAGCATCGCTTCATTACGATCCTGTAATAACAGCCGACTCGGTCTGAGATCAGAGATCTATCTGTGTGCTGTCAGTCAGTGTGTTCCTGCTCGTCTGTCATGTCTTAAAGGTGCACCGTGTTCTGGATCTCAGACCCTCAGCTGGAGCTGCTTCCTGTTTCCACTGTTTGTGTTTTTCAGGCTGTAATTGGTTCTGTGTTGTTCTGTGCCTTCGAACTGTGTTGAGTTTATTATAACAGACAATGCCAAGGAAAAACTGCTTTAGGGAAACACACACACACACACAGCAGAAATGCTCTGGTTCTCCATGTGCCAGTCTTGTGTTCCCTAAATCCAGACCAGAAGTAAAGCACATGACTAGAGGAACACAAGCAAAAAATGTGAACCTTTCCTCCCTTCAGATCTCAGAACTATATCCGGAACCTGAGCATTACTCATCTCTGCTAACGTGCTAATCGCAGATAGAGTGAGGATGATACGCGACCAATCAGAACGCACCATCAGCTCCTTTAACACCGCTCAGGTTACTAAACACTGCTTTGGATGTTTAATACACAGTGTGAGTGCTGAGAAATGACTGGCTCTGGTGGGTCAAATCATCCAATCATTTTGTAAAATATTATTTCTAGTGAAACGCATTACCACTGTGAAGTTATGTCTTTTTCACCTGTTTTGTTGTTTTACTTTCTTTTAACCTGCTTTAAATGAGCTGCTTTATTAACACTGTATAAATGATCACATCTGATGTGGATGTGAGGAATCATCGAGACTGTAAACTCTTTTCAGATGTTAACTTCAGAACCAGACTGAAAAACGTTCTCATATGAACCTAAACCGTTTAACCTTTTTTTAACACACACACACACACACACACACACACACACAAAAACCCTCTGACGTCACGTGTCAGTGCGTCGGTTCAGACGGAATGAGTCGTGTGTGTTCATTCACGTCACAACTTCAGAGCAGAATTAAAACAGATGTTTAAAGGAAGGGATTTCTGCAGCTTTTTCCTCCCACTGGAATGAGACGAAGAAATAAAAATATTTTTTAAAAAGTGTGAGAACGTAAGGAAGGAATCAGACTAAAACTGAGCCTTTGATCAGATGGAGAGACACGGACATGGAGGAGAAACACGATCGGTTTCACTGCCATGCTGATACACACTTAACACGAGACACGTTTGAGTCGCTGCCTCACTGTGGGCCTCTCCTCTTCCCAGCATGCTCTGGGGTTTGATTCCATCTGTACAAAAACACCTGGATGGACATGACTCAAACCATCCTGCACCTAATTGGAGACAAATGTAAGCTTAGTCAAACAGAGACGTCTCTCTGAACACACACACACACACACACACACACACACACACACACACACACACACACACACACTCTCAGCTGGTCCCCAGGATGAAAACTGCTTTATATAAAAAACTGGAGCTTTTATTTAAAAAAAAAAACTAAAGAAGTTAATTAGTGTTAATTAGCTGCATTATTAATGATGTGAGTGGAATGTTCTCACAAGGATAGTAATACAAACGTGTGTGTGTGTGTGTGTGTAGTTAATATGGTTGAAGTAAAACTGATGAACTTCCCTCAGGATAAATAAAACTTTAATTACTGTATGCTTAAAGGACTGAATGAATGGAGTCACTGTCAGATTTATCCAATAACTGCTTTAATAATAGAGCCATTCACGGGAAATTAAATAAAACTATATCACACAAAAACGTCATTACTATAAGAGCTAATATCTTGTCAAGTGAAGAATGTGGGTCATCTAATGTTTGTCATTATGAGATTAATATATAACAGATATAAAATCAATCTTAAAATCTTAAGGGAATTGCCAGATAATTAACCTGTTTCTAGAAATAAATATTTGAAATACGGTAAGCAAAACTATCTACCAGTATATAGAATCAGACAATTTGAAGCTTGAACTAAATAATCCAATAATATATAGTAATAATTATTCTGTCCACATTCACTGGATATGAGCAATCGTGCGCTCTGATTGGCTACTCTACTACTAGGATATCAGCTCATATACCGTGAGTAGAGAAAAACAAAATGACAGCACGTGTTGCTGAATCAACCGAAGGCGAAATAAAAACTCTACTCGAAAACAAAACCCCAAAAGTTATCAAGTATTTAAAAGAAACAGAAAGAGCTAAAAGAATACAGGGTCCCCGCAGTATCGCCTGTTCCACACTCCAGACCAGTCGGTGGCAGTAATGCATCTTTAAGTTGGTTTGCCAACCACCAAAAAACCCTAAAGAAGAAGAAGAAGAAGAAGAAACCCCCCCCCCAAAATAAAAAAGCAACGAAATATGGAATAAAGGCATTTGGTGGTAAGAATGTATCTTTTCTTTATTTTTCAATAATTATTATTATTATCACATTTTTCACAAATCGCTCCTGTCATTTCGTCGGTTTGTTTACATTCTAAGCAGAAATTATTTTTTTGGACGTTTTGTATAAAGTTTTATTTATCAAATTTGTAAAAAATAAAAATAAAAATGCTCTGTTTCTCAAAATCCAGTGAATGTGGACAGAATAAAACAGTTATTCCACTCAATCTCATCGTACATGGATTATAGACAAGTTAGTGCTACGCGCCTCGTCACCCATCAGCTCATGTACGACTCGATTTCAGGGAATAACTGTTAAACATAATAATTATAATAAGATAATAAGATATCTAGAGATAGAGTTTATAATCACATTTAAAAATAAGTAAAGAATCTATGTTGCGTGTGTGTATGTTGGAGATCGTTTTCCTTGCTACGACATTGTATTTTACGCTGATGGATTATCGAACACACTCCTGGCCCCCTCTTGGCGGCTCACTCTTGGATATTTCTCTCAGGAATGTAAAACAGTGGAGACCTTCGACCAGCAGATGTGCACCCCCACCCCAAACCTTTCCTTCTATTCTTTACCTCAAAAATAAGGTAACAGGTTTTTATTATACAAGCATGATAAACATATTGACAGAAACTTTATACTTTACAGTTTCCTATGTGCCCACTGCCAAATAATATTATAGTTTTTAAATGACCTAAATTAGATGAAACATAAAACTCGTCCCCTTCCTCAGTCACACCGTTGTCGGACCGCTGAGTGCCCACTTACACATTCATCAAAGACCGTTCCCATGGTAACAGCATGATCATCACTTTCACTCTTTCAGTTTCGATTGGTTTCTCTCAGGAACGCCCACTGTAAACAGGATAAAATCTGTCAGACATAGTTCAAGCTATTTGGAGGTAAAACTTGTCGCAAGATGGCACGCGGATTTTATGTGCTTCGGATGATTCAGGATAGCGAGTCAATTTCAGGACAGCGATTCAATTCATGATTCAATTCCTGATTCAGGACAGTGATTCGGTTCAGTCTTGAGAACTGCGACACTGATGATGAACAGTGCCTTTTTTTTTTTTTACTTCGACTCGATCCAGCCAAAGATCAGCTCGAGTAAGTGTAAATATTTCTTCTATTTCTGATAAGCAGATCAGTTGATATGTTGTGCGCTGTAGTGCAAACACAGGAAACATGACTGAGCAATTTTTTTCCAGAGTTAAAAAAATAGCTAATTTTGCTCTATTTTGAGTTTAGAGAGTAAAATTTGGAGTTGGAGCAAAATTACAGAGTAATTGTGTAACAAAGTAACAGAGTTGATTGTGGCTCTGAACTGAGTAAAATAGTACAAGAGTTAATTTCATGACACACTGAAATATAATACCACATACCAAAATAAAGTCAAATACCAGATAAATGAAGGTGTTGTAAAAATCAGTTTTAGAACAGTGTTGGAATGTGTGAAAAAACATGACCTTCCCCAATGGGACTCGACCTGATGGGATTAAGAGTTAACCTGATGGGATTAAGAGTTGGCAGTGGGAGGGGTTTTCACTCTTCTCATTGAATGGAATAGAATTTTTTATTCTTCTCATTGAATACCCCTCCCACTGCCAAACCTTTATCCCAAAACAATAGGACATACGTTTTTCTGAGAGCGAGTTAATTGACCAAATCAATGGAGAAGATTTAAGTTTTTGTGCTTGATCCGTTCCTGAGACTGAACAGAATCACCTCAAGTGACCAAAACGGTTCGACACAATGGGTAAGGTCATGTTTTTTTTCAGACATTCCAACACAGCTCTAAAACTGCTTTTTACAAGATCTTCATTTATCTGTTATTTTTTTTAAAAGTACAATCATGACCTACAGTCTACAAAGATATTATTGTAGCTGAACTTGTGCTGAATACAAAAAAGTCATATGACTTTGAAAACACTGCTTAGATTTGTTGAAATTGATAAAATCAGAGCATGACAAAATCATTGGAGTGCCAGAAAATACCCTCAGACCCCAGAGGGTTAAACCTCTGTCATATTGATCCCGATTGATTAAATCATGCACATAAAATCTCTTACTAATATCAGTGTGAATGAATATCTGCTCTGAGCTGGAACAAGATGATGTTAGATGATGAAAGTACACCATCAACAGTGATTTAGACTTTTTCAGAAGAACCTCTAAAGATACAGATTATAATAAAGAGTAAAGACTATACTCTGGTGATAAGCATCTCATCACAGACCGGAGCTAGCATGCACAGCTGAGTGTGTTGGCTTCACACGGCCGAGCGTGTCGGCTTCACGCGGCCGAGCGCGTCGGCTTCACGCGGCCGAGCGCGCCGCCTTCACGCGGCCGAGCGCGCCGGGTTCACGCGGCCGAGCGCACCGGGTTCACGCGGCCGAGCGCGCCGCCTTCACGCGGCCGAGCGCGCCGCCTTCACGCGGCCGAGCGCGCCGCCTTCACGCGGCCGAGCGCGCCGCCTTCATATGGCTGAGCTTGTTGGCTTCATCCTGACATTTGACATCCATTTCAGTGCTCAACACTGATCTGTGGAACACTCACACATACTCATGTCACCTTAAACACTCTCTCCCTCTCTGTTATGAAAGAATGAAGATAAAACAGGATATACTGTGTGCGCGCGCACACACACACAGAGCCAGGACTGAGCACTTTCTGTACTATAACATAGATCTTTATAGTCAGAGTATTCGTGGTTGTGATGTCTCATCTCATCTCATCTCATTATCTGTAGCCGCTTTATCCTTCTACAGGGTCGCAGGCGAGCTGGATCCTATCCCAGCTGACTACGGGCGAAAGGCGGGGTTCACCCTGGACAAGTCGCCAGGTCATCACAGGGCTGACACATAGACACAGACAACCATTCACACTCACATTCACACCTACGCTCAATTTAGAGTCACCAGTTAACCTAACCTGCATGTCTTTGGACTGTGGGGGAAACCGGAGCACCCGGAGGAAACCCACGCGGACACGGGGAGAACATGCAAACTCCGCACAGAAAGGCCCTCGCCGGCCCCGGGGCTCGAACCCGGACCTTCTTGCTGTGAGGCGACAGCGCTAACCACTACACCACCGTGCCGCCCTGGTTGTGATGTCACTTCAACAATTTTTCAGCAGTTATTTTCATGTAAATAATCTAGTTGTTGTGATGGTGAGTAAATGATGCTGAAATCTGATTATCGTGCATGAGGCTGAATAAAGAGTGATGGTGAAGGTTGATGGTATGTTTTCCTGCACTGAGTATATTGATGTTATCTGTGTCTAAAACATTGTACGGTCACTTGCAGCTCTCAGCATGGCTCTTTGTAACCTTTAAACACCCTCACATCTCTTTAAACTCTCTCTCTCCTGCTGAGAGAGCAATGAGATAAAGGAGGAAATCTCCAGGGACTAATCTGGCTTTTCCTTTAGTTAACAGCCTCCAATTTCCCACATTAACGCCTTTTTAATGACAGAACTGCCCATTTATTATAGAGGGGTCAGCAGCACTCAGTCCTCCCAGTCCACACCTCTCCTAAACCTGGTTTGGACTCCATCAGAACTGCATCTGAAATGACTTCTGAGTCTTTCAGAACAGCAGGAGAATCCATTAAAGTACACGTCTCTCCCAGCCAATCACGGCACAGGTTTTAGTTTCAGAGAGTGGCTTTTCAGCGCCGGTTTGCAGCTCTGAGCGAGTCAGCAAGCTGCTCAGAAAGTAGCATGAATCACTCTCACACACCCATCCTACCCCCATATACAATAATTTACCCCATTAGCTCATTGCAGCAGATCATACAGTCTTTATTTCACTCCATACCGCCACATTGTGCCCCATGCTGGGGTAAAAGAATGTGCTCTGTGTGTGTGTGTGTGTGTGTTGGGAGGGCTTCAGTTTACCAGTGATATCTGTAAGAATGTAAGCGTGATGAAGTGTGTGATGTCAGCAGTGATGTCACAGCTGCTTACGCTCTTAAAAATGGGGATAAAGCGTGACGATACTGAGCACAGTTACACCGTTCTGTAGGAGCAGCTATGAAAGCTAAATTTTCAACTTTTAAAACCCTGTGATAGAGGGAATGTATGAAACTCAAGCCATTTAGAACACAAAAGCAATAAAATCTGTTGTAACACTGCTATAATCACATTGGGGCTGTTATAACATTGTTATAATCACATTGGAGCAGTTATAACACTGTCAAAATCACACTGCAGTAGAGCTGTGCAATATATCGTATTTTTATCACGATATCGATATTGGTGTCAAACGATATCAAAATTCATAATATCGATATGAAACAATTTTTTGTCATTTGTCGAAAGGGACGTGCACAGTCAGGAAATACATTCTCCTCAACACGAGCCATTGAAGGCCGCACAATGGTTCGGCGTGGCAGCGAAGGGGTTAAGTAAAATGCGGCGGGTGATACGTCATGGACGTCAGAACTGTCAGAACTAGCTATGCTGAGGAAAATGTCTGGAGTTTCTCAGGCTCTCCTCAGTCACCATTCCCGCTGAAGAGAAGATTGCAAGGGCGCGCAAGATGGGAGATGAGGGGAAACGTCCTCAGCTTGTTGACAAAAAAGGGAGGAAAACTTCGGTGATATGGGAAAATGGCATCTACGGAAGAAAACAAGCACAACAATATTAGCACATATCCAGCTTGCTAGCTGTGTTAGATGTGTTAAACCGTGTGGATTTAAGTGGAATAATTGCGAGTCGTCCTGTGGTCAAGGCAGCGTTTTAAGGTAAGGCAATTTGGTTATTAATGTTCCCCGCCGCGGCATGTTTACTTGGGTTCATTTGATTTTGACTTGTGCATCTGCAGCTAGCATCATGCTTTGAAGTAGGTTCTGCTAAGGACGGGTTTATTGCGCGATGTAGACGGACTCAGATGTAATTACATTGTTTTTAAAATTCCGTGCGCTTAAAACGGTGTCCCCCTGCTAATCATGTAGCCCTAATCATGTGTTGCTTTTACTTTTCCTAATGGCGAGTGAAATATCTCTGCAAATGGTATTTCAATGCTGACATGCCAAAAAGATAGCGGAGTCCACATTTGGAAGATGAAGGAAGAGAAGCCTGATGCTTGAAAATAGATCGCTTAATCCACAACGCATATCTGTATTTGAGACATAACCTGCAACTAGTGGGGATGTTTTGGAATGACTGTGCGTGGGGTGTTTTTGGCCACAGAACACTAACCCACAGTAGTAGGAGGACTACTGGGTTCGTGGATTTTGTCTGTTGACTGAGCGAAGCATGGTGTTTGCCTTGTGCCATTTCACGTAGCATCTAGCCGCAGTGCCACCTACACTTTCAGGGAATGTTTACATGCCGCTGAGCTATTTTCATGTATGTTAATTCTTAAGGACTTGTCTCTATATTGTGCGTGTTTAATGTTGGTGTCTTAACAACACACAAGCTTACGTTGTAGTGTGTGTGTGTGAGAGAGAGATTTTATCCTTGGCTGGCTACGAGCCAGTGTGGACGTTACGCAGTAATCACTGGTAATAGCAGCGCTGGCTCCATCCTCTGTGATCGGAAATGTTGAGTGAGGAGAACGTGAGCCTTGTGCAGGCTATAGGACCTATGCAAAGTACGCGCTTGCACAGTAAATAGTTTAAGTAAAAGGCGTTTCAGGGTACAACGGGAAGGGTTGACAGGTAGCCTATGAGGCCTGTACTATAAAAATGTGGCCCGGTGCCTCGGGTGTTGATGATCGGGGCTTTAAAAAAAGGTGTATAAATATCGTTTTAAAAATCGCGATATCAATATTTACTGAAAAAATCGTGATATTGATTTTTTCCAATATCGAGCAGCCCTACACTGCAGCTGTTATAACACTTATAATCACAATGGGTCTGTTTTAACACTTAATCACACTGGATTGGGTGGTTATAACACTGTTATATGCACACTAGGGCTGTTATAACAGTCATAATCACACTGGAGTGGGCTGTTATAACACGGTTATAATCACACTGGAGTTGACTGTTATAACACTGTTATACTCACACTGGGGCTGTTATAACACTGTTATACTCACACTGGGGCTGTTATAACACTGTTATACTCACACTGGGGCTGTTATAACACTGTTATACTCACACTGGGGCTGTTATAACACTGTTATACTCACACTGGGGCTGTTATAACACTGTTATACTCACACTGGGGCTGTTATAACACTGTTATGAGCTGTACAGAATGACTAACGTGGTCAGAGTGGTAAACGTTTCTAACTCAGGAACTCTGAAGGTGAAGTTCTCCACGACTCTTCGATATACAGTAACCTGCGTGATCCTGTTGATGCTGTCACACAGAATGCATGATTTCCAGGTGCAGAGCTTCACTTTCGACTGGCTATATAATTTGTAACATATAATCTACAAACATGGAAAGGACAGAATGCATGTAAGTGCTCACGTCTCTCTGTGTTTTTCTTTGTCAGAGGTTTGGTTTGTGTAAACACATTTAAGTGATGACAGACAGCTAAAACCAATCAAAAGTTTGATTCTAGCTGAAAACACCTCAGTCGTCTTTCAGCTCGGCTCCGTCGCCACATCACAGCCGTCTTTAAAAACGGGCCGCCGTACAGATCAGATGCAGCATGTCTGGAATGAAGGATCAGATGCAGCACGTATGGAATGAAGGAACCCACAAACATTTGGGACGTGTGAGCCGAACGAAGTTGTTCTGCCTCTGACTTGCACCCTAAAACGTTATATACACATATTATCTCATCAGATTAGTCAGTCGAGCCGTACGAGGTGCTGCAGAGTTATTGGCCTGACAGTGTGATGAGTGTACACACCGCAGCTGATGAGTTTACAGTGGGTGCCGAGTGTTTCACTGCTTTATTGTTTATACTGTCTGCTAAAGATGCCGTTAGAGCTTAATCTACAACTTCAACATGTTAAATAAGCTTCCTCAACATCAAGCTGTAATTAAACCTCGTGTTCTGTTCACTAATTCACTAAAAATTAACTGTGCAACATGAAACGCAATGAGCACTGAACCAAACTGTCGGGGAAACGTTCAGCAGAAAGGATTTTCCTTTGAAACTGAGCAGTTCAGGATGAAAGGTCTTGCTTAAGTAAGGACACAAGCATGGCAGTTTAACAGTGCTGGGATATGAACCCACGACCTTCTGCTTAGAACTACAAATCCTTATAGCAATTAACCAGGAAATTTTGAAATGATGAGGTTATGAAATGTCATCGTGATACATTAATACAAGATGTATTAATTCTAGATGAAACAAAATTAAGCGGACTTTAGTTTAAAAAACATGTTAAAGTTGTAACATCAGTCCGTTGGGCCATTTCCCTGGGCGTGGCCGTATTGGATTAGCCAGATACATGGCTGTATTAGGAGATGAAAACGAGGGTGGTGCTGCGTGACGTAGGATTCCGCACGTCTTCTTCATTCTGCCTTGGATCCAAGACGTTTGTCCGAGTGGCTTCATCAAGTAAAGCAAGAAAACTTTACTCCTGGAAAAAGCAGCAAATTGTGCAGTGAGCATTTTACAGAAGATTGTTCTGTGGAGGACTTGGATGAAAAAATCACTGGGAAAAAGCGAGACACAAGACAGAAATGACGACTGAAGCCAGACGTGATCCCGACTTTGTTTCACCACAAAACACGGGCAGCACGACAGCACACTGTGTCACGCATCAAACGGATGGAAGATAAGCAGGTAAATATATATTTTTTAATAAACAGGCAATAAACTGGCCACTACTTTATTTTGATTCCTTTTCTAATCCTGCACTAACATAATTTTTGTGGAGAAATGCAAACAAATTGAGTGAGAAGTCACGCTAGACCATAATATTATACTATAGTTTAGTATTGCATGCACTTGTACACTGCTGCTGTGCTCGCGGAAAATGACATCACGCATGATGGAGTTATGGTGGCCTCGCTGACAAAAAATAGTCCCATCTATTTTCATCACTTTAGTGGTTATATCATTAATAACAAACTCAACATGCAGCTTTTTTTTTATAAAGGACAGACATAAAGACCAACTTTTAGCTTGATTTGTTTATTTGCAAGATATTTTCTTTAAACTCTGAGCTAGTACTTCCTATAGAAGCTACACACACCCATGTGACACCATAGCTCAGACCTGGGCATTTTACGGCCCGCGGGCCGCATCCGGCCCTTTGGTTCATTCTGACCGGCCCGCGTAAGGTTAATTAGAAATTACAAAATAAATGTATTTTCTAATTTTACCTCATGCATGGACTGAATGTGCATTGCTTTTATTTTGAAGTTGTGTTCAACAAAAATGCAATGCATGCGACATGAACATGACATGAAATCCCACGAAACCTAATCCCGCGATAACTACTTCCGTAATTTGTCCAGACCAACCACAAACTTGTACGTCATCCTTCAAACGGTCCAGCCAATCACATAGTGTGACGTCACCAGCAGGCGCCGGAGCCCGAGCCGATCTGTAGATCTGATTCCTACACCGAATCGACTGATGATCATCTGTCAGCTGCGCTTCGCATCTCCACCTCAGACATTCAACCTGACTCTGATGCGCTCGTTAAAGACCAACAGAGACGAGATTTCTCTCACTGAACAAATAAAAAACTGAAAAACACCAAATGAGGTGATTAGACTACAAATGTGGGCATCAGTATTATAATATGATGTATCTTGCTTGATATTTGGAGTAGAAAGACAATATTGTGATGTCTTTATTGTGTTTTGGGGTGAATGTGACTGAAAAAAATGGTACAAACGTTCACATTTTGTTCACCATTGTTTTGGGAAATTTGATTGAATAAATGACATTTTTTGTAAGGCAACCTCGTTTTTTCCATCCTCTTACCAGTCTTAGCAGCTTGTAAAAACAATGTTATTTACTGCTTTATATAAAGAAATACAATTAATATTATGCAGAATTTAGTTCAGCCTTTTGGTCCAGCCCTCCACAAAATTTTCTGTTTCTCATGTGGCCCCATGGAATAAATAATTGCCCACCCCCGCCATAGCTAGTGTCATTATGATTAGGGGTGTGCAAAAATAATGTTATTTTGATTAATCGTTTTTTTTTTTTTTATTTGTCCAATTCGATATCAATCTGAAAAATTTATGGATCGACCTTTTAGGTGTTTTTTGGCGAACATGTTTTCTACAGTATGTTCATTTCTGTTATGATTAAACAGATCCAGAGAATTAAACTGATGAGCTCTGACTAGTATTAAAGGTATTAAAGGCAATTACTCGTCCCTCCTTCTTTAGAATTCTCTCTCTCGGTTAATTTATGATACACAGTATTTCACCTCACTCCTACTGAATTGGAATCAAATTGCATCAGAATGAATCAAAACATTAGCTTGTGAACCAGAATCAAATCGAATCAGAGTATCTGCATTAATACACAGCTCTAAGTATGATTACTGAGAGAGAGAGAGAGAGAGAGAGAGAGAGAGAGAGAGAGAGAGAATGTTCCGTCCACCTCCAGAGCACAACGGCCTTATACCAGGCAGCGTGATGCTTATCAGCTGATGCCAAGTTGAGAAGTTTTGTGATTAAAGTCTCAGAGTGAGCGCTGCTGCTACGACACTTGTCTAAAATCCACACCACAGCTACAGATATGGCATCAATGATGGAAAAATATAAACATGCTAGAAACGTAAGAAACGTGCTAATGAACAGAAAAAAACCTCCTCAATGTGGAATGAGTGTGTTTATTTTCTGCACGAGCAGATTTCCGGATCACGTGAGCAGAACGTAGTGGTGTTTAATCACAGGTCTATCGTTAGAGATCTTGCAGTCGGTCGAAAACGACAAGGACTGTGCTATGATATAGACTTGGGTTTAATGATACTTCTCCATGCAGCCCTGTTTATCGCTGTTTGTTGCCGACTCTTAATATCTATTCCTCATGATTTCATGTTTCTTTTTGCCACATCCTTGTACCTAAGGTTAGGTCTCCCTTGGTTTCATTTGCCTTCACAGAGCTGAGAATACAACAAGTTGTCTTGAGAGTCTTTCATTTTCCATTCTTTGTTCATGGCTTAGCCATCTGAGGCCCTTCTCAATTAAGATGTCTTCCATAGATGGTAGTCCAGCACAATGCAGAATTGCTAACAGGGCTTTGAACCAGAATTTTTTTCCTATTGGTTCGTTCCGAACAGAAACGGAATTTTAACGTTTCCGGTTTTGGGTTCCACCATTAAATAGACGTTCCCGAACCGGTTAGAACAAAAAAATTTCGTTCCCGGAACGGTTAATTACGTTCCCTGTCAGCTGTTTAACAAATGGCTATAAAATTATGTCTCTGTCTCATCCAGCTTAAGCCAAATGTAGGCTAATTCTATTACAACCTTCATTAAATAAGACAAGAAATAATTCAAAACAATTATTATTTCAAATGTTGGCGATTTGGATTCTCAGTATGTCTTCCCATCTACACAAACAGAAAAAGTGCCAAAAATGAAAGATAATTCGTTTAGTGTGTTACCAAAGGCTAGTCAGGCCCTATGCATTGATAGGCTAACAGAGGTTAACGTCATTTAATGTTCGCGAGCCTCTCATTAACGTGGACAAATATATTGATATTGTGTTTGAAATTGACGTTTTCGAATAACGATAGACTGCAATATTTACCTCTTATTTAAGATGTGGAGACGTGATAGTAGTCCACCCTCCCGCTCTCTCCATTCAGTCAGCGAACGTCACACAGGAAGTGAACCCCAGCGGGTCATAGAAACTTGTGCAGGAGAAGAATCTCATCTCATCTCATTATCTCTAGCCGCTTTATCCTTCTACAGGGTCGCAGGCAAGCTGGAGCCTATCCCAGCTGACTACGGGTGAAAGGCGGGGTACACCCTGGACAAGTCGCCAGGTCATCACAGGGCTGACACATAGACACAGACAACCATTCACACTCACATTCAGGAGAAGAATGACTTTTTTATTTGTAGGCTACGGAAACTTTGAGGAACGAAATAAAAACCGGTATTAACCGGTTACCATTATTTTTAATAAGCGTTTCTGTTCCGGAACATAAAAAATAATAAAGTTTCTGGTTTCATTTCTGTTCCATGTGAAATAGAAAAAGTTCCCGGTTTTCGTTTTCGTTCCTTGAACCGGTTCAAAGCCCTGATTGCTAAGTCGGTAACTTTGCCCATCCAGGATATTTTCATGATAGCCCTCAACTGCCTCATCATATACAGTAAGCATGGAGCTTCTTGATCTGATTTCGGTAGATGGTCCAGGTTTCAGCACCATATAATAGGGTAGACAGTACAACAGCTCTATAAACCTTGCATTTTAGTCTGATGGAAACATGTCTGTTTTTCCATAGCCGATCTTGTAGTTTGCCAAAAGCAACACTTGCGTTGCCCATCCTATTCCTGATCTCTTTATCGATTTTGGCTTTGTTGGAGACTGTACTTCCAAGGTATTTGAAGTCTGTGCACTGCACAAGTGGCTCTTGGTTTATTGTTATGATTTCAGGTGCAGGTGGAGGGTTGAGCAGTTTCACTGGCCGGTAAAGGCACTCGGTCTTCTTTATGTTGATCTTGAGGCTGAACTGAGCAGCAGCTTTGGCAAATCTGTCTATTAGCATTTGAATATCCTCAGAGCTGTGTGCCACCACAGCACTATCATCAGCAAACAGCATTTCTCTCACAAGGTGCCTTGCTGTGCATGTCTTTGCCTTGAAGTGGGACACATTGAAAAGGTCTGCATCATGCCGTGCCTGTATGAAAATACCTTCTTGGGCGTCTTGGAATGCTATTTCTAGCATTGCAGTCAGGTACAACGAGAACAATGTCGGGGCAAGCACAACCTTGCTAGACACCATTTGTCACAGCAAATTCCATGGAGGTGGCATTTCCCTGAACTACTTGAGCTTGCATACGGTACTGTCATGTAAGGATCTTAACAGGTTGACTTTGTCTGTACAGCCATACTTCTTCAGCACAATCCAGAGGCCTTCTCTTAACACTGTATCAGAAGCCTTTGTGAACTCAATAAATACAGCATACAAGGGCATGTTTTGTTCTATACACTTCTCCTGGATCTGACGTAGGCTGAAGACCATATCCATGGTGCTTCTTCCACTCCGAAAACCACACTGCGTCTCAGGTAGGATGTTTAGAGAAAGCTTTTCATTGATTCTGTTGAGGAGTATGCGAGCCATTATTTTACCAGCAGTTGACAGAAGAGAGATACCGCTATAATTACCGCTGTCTTTTCTGCTCCCTTTCTTGAATATTGGCATGATGTTTGCATCCTTCCAGTCCTGTGGCATATGCTCTTGTTCCCAGATGTCAACGATCAGATCAAACAGTCTTTCTTTTAATTTACTTCCACCATATCTCCATACCTCGGTTGGTATTCCACATCTTCCTGGCGCTTTGTTTTCTTTAGTTGCAGCAATGGCTTTCAACAGTTCTTCAAAGTTTGGTTTCACATCAAGACTTGAGATGGTAGGCTTATCCGCAATTGAGTTTAGCACTGTGTAGTCTACATCTCCAGGTACATTTAACAACTGGTTGAAGTGCTGGGCGAACCTGTTCAGTATTTCATCCTTCTCTTTCAAAGCTGTCTCACCATCAAGGGCAGTCAGCTGGGTTGTGCCTCTCCTCTGAGGCCCATATACCTCTCTTAGGCTGTAATAAAATCCCTTCATATCATTCATGTCTGCAGCAAGTTGTAATCCTTCAGCTTTCTCCTCCCACCACTGAGACTTCAGTTTTCTGGTGTACTGCTGAAGCCTACTCCTGGCTTGCACTAGTTTCGCTCTGTTAGCTCTTGTATTTATCTGCAGGAGTTTAATCCTTGCTGAATTCCTTTTCTCAAGCAAGTCTATAAGCTTCTCATCGTCCACGTCAAACCAGTCCTGATGTCTCCGCTCTGGTCGTCCAAGGGCTTCTTCAGCAGTGTTAAATGCAGCTGCCTTCAGCGTGTTCCATTGGTCTTCTAGCCTTGTCTCCTTGTGTTGTAACTCTCCTATGGTCTTGTCCATCTGTTCTTGAAACTTTTCTTAGGTGCTCTTGTTTCGCAGCTTAGACACATTCAGCTTAGCTGGTGGCCTGGCTCCGGTTCATACATATCGCTTCTTTACAGTAAAAGCAATTGTTGATCTTATCATGTTATGATCAGTAGAGCAGTCAGCACCTCTCATCACTCTGGTGTTCAGTACATCATTTCGATCTCTCTGTCTAGTGATCACATAGTCTAAGAGGTGCCAATGCTTTGATCGAGGATGCATCCATGTGGTCATATGATGGAGTTTGTGATTGAAAATGGTGTTGGTGATGACGAGGCTATACTTTGAGCAGAGGGCTAATAGGAGTTCACCATTGGTATTACACTTTCCAATTCCATATCAGCCAATCACACCAGGCCAGTTCTCTTCTTCTTTCCCAACCCTAGCATTAAAGTCGCCAGCTATAATTAGCTTATGTTTATTTGGGACTTGTCTCACAACATCTCTCAGTCTATCATAGAATTTTTTCTTCACCTCATCAGGGTTTGTCATTGTCGGAGCATAAGTACTGATTGCAGTGGCGTATACACCCCTCTGCAGAGGAAGACGCAGTGTCATTATCCTGTCATTAATAGGTGTCAGGTCTTGTTCGAGCTTTTGAGCAATTGAATTCTTAATGGCAAAGCCAACTCCAGCTTCACGTCTTTCATTTACGTCTCTTCCACTCCAGAAGAATGTGTAATCATGATCAACTATGCTGTCATAAAGAGGCAGTCGGGTCTCACTAAGTGTGGCTATGTCTATTTCGTATCTGTTCAGCTCTTTAGCTATCAAAGCTGTCTGTCGCTCTGGCCGTTTTGAGCGGTCACTATCTAGCCTAGTAGCGTTCTAATATTCCATTCAGCGAGTCTCAGGATCTTCTTCTTTTTCTTTTTGCTTCCTAACTTACTTTTCACTGGTCGCCGGAGCGAAAGCAGACCAGCGCAAACCTTGTTTACCTGGGCGACGTTCGAGCCGGTATGAGAATTCATTTCCGTATCCATAATCCATAACACTGCATTGCAAAAGTTTAAGTGATACTGGCTTTTGCATTATCAGAATCACTCTCTCAGCAGGGCAAAGGTGCAGTCCAGCGGGCAAGAACAGGTCGAGACATGCTGGCATCTTTGCCATGCTGCAGCAGCTGGCTGGAAAATAAGCTTGTCTATCCCCACCCTTGAGTGCTGCCACGGGGCATTGTGCCAGGACTGATGCCGAATTGACAAAACAGCCCTGTCATTTGCCAGAACTACCGTCGAGTTGTCGTGTAGAACTGCCATTTTGTAAGCTGTAACCCTGGCCAAGGGAGGCTGGTGAGCACCCAGACTACTGGGGGGAAGGGGGCGTCTTACTTCCCCATTCTAGACTGGTTTCCAAACTAGGTCTAGCCACTGCCCAAGCAAGAGAGATCGTTAGAAGATCTTCATCATATAATCTGACACAGAGACCCATGCGCTATCACACAGTCTGTTAGAGAATCACACCACACATCACTGAGACCTCATACAGCGCGACGGGGGTCAGCTTTACCTTCAGGGTGAGCGAGTGGACGAGGGCGCTTTAAGAGCAGGATGTGAACATTGCTAAGTCGTGAGCACATGAGCAGGAAGGTTAAAGGGTGTGACAGTGAAATACACACTAAATCCTGATGGTAAAAGGTGACTCAGTTTCCACTCGCTCCAGAGTTCAGGATGATTTGTGGCTTGTTTTTTTGAGTTGTGGACGGTGTGTGTGTGTGTGTGTGTGTGTGTGTGTGTGTGTGTACACATGTGAGGATCTCGAAGTTGTTTTTTTAGGCACAGTTTCTTCTCTGGCTCGTCACCTGCTCTGGTATTTGTAGAAACGAACACGCAGCCCCTAAAAGTCAAACACGCCTGATGTTTCGTGTAATCATCTTTCGGGAAATGACCGCTGGGGTGGCATGTCTGGTCACGGGAAATCCAAACTGGCACGCCACAGTTACGATAGGAGAAAAACTCGCTCGCTCCTGCTGCTGCTAATGTCGCTGCAGGTACGCTTCCAAAACCAGGGTGGAAGTGAAACGTGAACGGTGTGCGTGTGTGTTTAAATCAGCTACTGTTCAGAGGAATATTCTGACAGGGAGCCATGAGATGATGTCATTAAAAGAGCGCTAGCCAATCACACACAATCATGGGCTACGACCCAAAACCACACACTCGCATGCTAAATGGCAGGTTGAAGTAGCATGTTGTGTTAACTAGCCAGCAAAGCAATTAGCAGCCACAACAAAGCTTTCCCAGTCACAACCACAAGCTTCGGGCTGAGGCCACGTCCCAAATCATTACACGGACATACTGAGTACTACTTTAACATCAGTGCAGATGGTGTACTGTTTCCTCTCTATCGTGATGAGTAACGGTGAGAGGTTCTCGCTGTCGCTACACTCGGAACAACAGGGAGTTTACTGTCCTCACTGGTCTTTAACGAGCTTTCACATCACCTCATTGAGGTAACACTGCAGGGCCACTGACTCTCCTGTTAAATTTACAGAGCGTAAACTTGACTTCAGGCGCACGCGAGTGGGGAAGAGGATGTGGATCAGGACCAGGTGTGCATCGATATCAGGTCCAGGTGACAGGACTCCTGTGTGGCACGTCTTCTTATCTTACTGCTTTATTGATGCCGAGGCTGTGTGTGGATGAGCTGGAGTAGACTGAAGCTAAGCTAAGCTAAGTGTTTGTGTGATGTTGAGGCTAATGGACCGTTCAGGTGTTTATGAGAGTTAAGTGGTGTTCATCTGAGCATTGTAATGTCACTAAGTGCTGCACAGAGCCACGACACCGACCTGCTCGATACCACGCTTGAATGAAAAACTCAATCTGTTTCATACTGGCTCTAAGAAATACTATTAATCAGCTCCTGTATCCTGTCGACAGGATGTGTTATATCAGTGAAGTGTAACCACGGTAACGACTTCTGTCATTTTAATACACAAATATAATCAATCATCAGTGTGTAAAATTACACATTAAATATCAGATCTCATAATTAATTAAGCTTTCTCTCTCTCCCTGTCTTTCTTTACCTGTCTCTCTCTGTTTTTCTCTGTCCGTCTGTCTGTCTGTTTTTCTCTCTCTCTCTTTGTCTGTCTCTCTCTGTCTCTGTCTCTACCTGTCTGCCTCTCCCTGTCTTTCATCAAACAGTGATGAACATGTTTCCTTGCTTGCCCACTGAGTCCATGAGTGTGAATAAGGAGCACACAGGAAGTGCACAATGAAGACAGGATGTGCCCAGTGCACACAGGAAGTGTCTGTGGGCATAAATCTGAATCCCACATGACCATTTTTACTCTTCAGACATCTTTATTGGTGTTTGTTTATGCAGCCTTCCCCACACTCCGGGAGACACAAACTCCGCCCACAAAACTACATGACTGCTTAGATCTTAAATACCAACAAAAAAGGTTTTACACACACACACACACACACACACACACACACACACACAGAGCATTTGAACATTTATCCGCAGCATTAAGCCTGTAATATCTCAGTGTATTGTTGTGTTACTCCTCTGAAACCGTGTCAAATGAACAGTAGTGAACAGTAGTGAACAGTAAAGCTGTGTAACTCCGAGAGTCAGAAATGTAAATCCTGTGAAATTTAAGAAGTTAAAACTGTCACCCCGATCAGGAGAAGGGCTCGGTGCTGGAGGCCTGTGGTACGCGGCAATATTTTGTTAGAAGCTGAAGTGTTTAGCAGTCACAGTTACTTTAAGTATACAGAGAACTAACTTGTACACAGACTGCAGCTGAAACGAGAGCTGACGTGCAGAACAGTAAAAGCGGATTTTATTCCAGATCAGACGCATGTGTGTACTATGCCAAAGGACATTGCGCAATCAATGCACAAGCATTTTCCTTATAAGCATGTTTAAGCAGTCTAAATCAGCACTGATCGCATGTCACCCTGAATAAACTTCATGAACCTCGTGCGTATATATCCACCTCAATAAGAACGTCAAGTCATAACGGGAAAGTTCGTTCTCTCCAGGTACATGGGCCACGTCCTCATCTAAAATGAATAACGAGAGGCCAAGGTGGTTCCGTATTGAGCCGAGGTACTGCACCAGATGCAGTATCGGGTATCGGTTCATCATCGTTACTCATTCACTTGTACAAAATGCTCCGATACGGACATCTCGTACCCGCTGAGGATTCATGACGTAATCTCAGCGAACACTGTCATGCTAATGACGTGAAACAACAGCAGTCTGGATGTATCTCACGCTCAGTGATCAAATCAAAGCAGGTGGCTGTAAACATTCCCCTTAAAAGAGAACTGAAGTCATTTTTAAACTTGCTTTATTTCTTAATTAACGTGTTATTCGATTACGTTTTCGGTTTTAGTAACCTTATATCGTGACTCGTATTGGCAACTAATTGCAATTAAATATTATACTTATCGGCTTAGGGCGGCACGGTGGTGTAGTGGTTAGCGCTGTCGCCTCACAGCAAGAAGGTCCTGGGTTCGAGCCCCGTGGCCGGCGAGGGCCTTTCTGTGTGGAGTTTGCATGTTCTCCCCATGTCCGCGTGGGTTTCCTCCGGGTGCTCCGGTTTCCCCCACAGTCCAAAGACATGCAGGTTAGGTTAACTGGTGACTCTAAATTGAGCGTAGGTGTGAATGTGAGTGTGAATGGTTGTCTGTGTCTATGTGTCAGCCCTGTGATGACCTGGCGACTTGTCCAGGGTGAACCCCGCCTTTCGCCCGTAGTCAGCTGGGATAGGCTCCAGCTCGCCTGCGACCCTGTAGAAGGATAAAGCGGCTACAGATAATGAGATGAGACTTATCGGCTTATTCAGTTTTTAGCCATGTTGAATTTAGTTCGTTTGGTCCACGGCAGGCGTCGCTTATCCACGCGATCTTCATGAGACTTGGGCGAGACTTCGAAACGTGACATGTCAGCCAGGTGTCATTTTGAAAACTGTTTTCCAAACGAAGTATTGCACAAAAACGAGTTTAAATGACGATTACTGCCTACTCTTTTCAAACTTTCCTGATTGCTATCAAAACAAACAAAACTTCCGGCTTGATTACGTCAGCGTTTGAAAGAGGGCGCGTGCGTCTTTTAACAGCGTTGGCAGATGTTGGTCCTCAATGTATTTTGATAATAAAAAATTTGCCTTCAGTTCCCCTTTAAGAAGTAAACTATTATTATTCTAATATTTTTACATTTACATTATCACTATAATCTCGTCATGAACTACTGTAAAATGTCATCAATGAATACTTATCCTCAAAATCTCCACTGACGAAATGAACCCTGATCTCCATACGGGTAAGAGAACAGGTGAGCATCTGTACTGTTCATAAAATAAACATGCTATTTACAGTAATATAATAAACAGCAAGGTCAGTAAAGATGTGTGTGTGATAGCATTCCTAAATGACAAAAAAAAAAAGAACGCAAACAGTGTCAGAGTCAGTCGCTGTGCCGTGCTGTGATTGGCTCGTGTGTGAGTTTTCTGTGATTTAAAAGTGGGAAAGGTCAGAGTCACTAACAGGCTCGTGTGTGTGTGTGTGTGTGTGTTTTACAGGTCTTGGTCTGATGTGTGAACTGATCTGCCCCTGAACTCTACTGTCGCCTTCCAAACTCCTCAAATACCACAACGTATTTTGATTATTGCTCAAGACTACTCAGCACAGATGGATTATGGGAGAAGTGGAACGCAGCATCAGCCAGCGCCCTCTCTCGCAATTACTCTGTTTTTAGGAGGGAATTATACGATCCAGAAATAACAGCAGTGAAAGCTCCGGGCTTGGAGATAACTCAGCGGTGGGTTTGTTTACCCCGGACAGTGCTGGAGTTTAGGTATTGCTGCTGTGTGGCTGCCATGACCACAAAGACCACAATTACCCCACAGGAATGCCCTTTTACCCCCTCTGTACTGTTCATCATTATTCCATAAAACACAGACTCAAAAAAACCCTGCAGCTCTCTGACCTCTAATCCTGAATTACACTCACTGATCATTACACTTATATATATATATATATATATATATATATATATATATATATATATATAAAAAATACAATAACTAATATATAATAATACACACAATAATACACAACAACTATTAACTGACAATTAGTGTTCTCTCTCTCTCTCTCTCTCTCACACACACACACACACACACACACAGTCTTTCTCCTAAACACAAATGTGTTCAGTACAAGGCCATTATTTTTAAATAAATGTATTGTGTGTGTGTGTGTGTGTGTGTGTGTGTGTGTGTGTGTGTGTGTGTGTGTGAGATGATGGTAATATAAGAAAGAAAATGTCACCCTTGACCCTGACTGAGCAATCTGATTTGAAGAAAGCTGTCCACAGTTTCTGCTTTGGCACTGAGACACGATTTCGACATTTTGGGAAAAAAAACCCACCCGCTGTGTTCTAAACACACACTCCGCTGTGTTCTCTACACTGTTCTAAACACACACTCCACTCATGTGTGAAGATGTGAAATGTTTAATGTGATGCAAAAATGTGTAACTTCTGTTACTGAAATAATTTCAGTCGGGTCGGGTATCGTTTGGGGTTTTCCTCATACCAGTGCTAAAGCAATGCTTTTAACACGGTGCCTGAACTGAGACTTTAAGCAAAAACAAACAAACAAACAAACAAACAAACAAACAAAAAAGCACAAAATAAAGGTTGATAACATTAAACTGCTTTTTAATTTCTAAAGCAAATTTAATCTTCAAATTGAACAATATATATTTCTGCTTTTTAACCCTGTTAGCTAACAGTCTGTGTCTGCTCCCATCAGAGCACGTGAATGTTAAGTCGTGATGACGTGAGGTGCGGCGATGCTTATGTTCCCTGTAACGTCCGTTTCAGAGCACCAGAGGACAAATATATTATTAAACTGACAATATTTTATTACACTGGTTGATTTGTGTCATTATTAGAAAGAATGGAGTATAATAAAGTGCAAATTAAAAAAAAAAAGTTGAGGGTTTTTTTCCAGTTTATTTGCAGAAAAATATTAGCAATAAAAAAGACTTTTGATTTCCAAATCATTTTGCTGTAGTTGCTAAAGTTGAACCCTGTGGCACAGCGAGAGTAAATGTGTAATCACTTATTTTAAAAAGTATATAATTAATAATCATTAATAAAATATACAGTATACTATAAAATTAATATTTGCTCCTGAACTCCTACAGTAATATAATGTAATAACATGCATTATTATCCATACAGGAGACTTTTTCAATGGAATAAAAACGTGTTCTATTCCCTTCGAGCAGGTTTCATTCATTTGGTTTGATAGCATGCAATATTGTTAGCATATCGCTTATCCTACGTGTATTACATCACTCTACCCAATGGAGAATGAGCATTGAATATGGTTTACGATATTGCACGGTTGTCAAGATATGACGTCACACATCGGAGCTGATGTGAATATCCAATGAGAGAGTTTTTTGCTGTGCATGCGCACAAGCATTTCTTTGTCCGCCAGGAAAGAGAAAGACTCGCTGAACACCCGAAAGGCTGTTTCAAACGCGCTGAACACCCAAGAGTATACCAGCTCCGAAATCTGCGTTGTGAGTCGGTCCGTTAGATACCAATCATATAGAAACCAGTACCATATCAGCACCAGGTTCAGTACAAAAACCTGTTTGTTTTGAGCTTTGCAGGCAAGAACTCCGTGAGGACACAGCCGTTATCGCTGTCCTCTATAAGAGTGTTATACCTGATGTTGTTTTTTTCACAAACTCTTCTGTAACTGAAATCTGAGTTTGAGGGATTTTTTTCCTGAATGAAGGATTTCAGAAATCCTTCACCTGATCTCAGTCAACACAGAGCCATTATTCAAACTCAATTGGACCAGGAGTAGATTTCAAAAACCTACCGTCTATTATAACGTCGTTAGAAAGTAATTACGCCCCTGGTGTGAGATAATGAGAGTTTAATGTCCCTCATGGCCACCCGTAGAGAGCGAGAAAAAGGTGTCCTTCAGGGGAAGGTTAAACTCTGGGTAATGCACAAAGAGTGTTTATTTATCAGATCAGCTACAATTCATCAGTGGGGTTTAGAACTCTACTGGGGTTCAGTAAAGTGGGCAAACAACAGCAACACACACGCACATGATCTAAACTGGAAAAGAAATAAAAACAAATCAGACAATCTCCACTTTAAACAGGGAAAGAGATGGTACAGTAACACTTTGGATAACAATGAGCTGAGAGAGAGAGAGAGAGAGAGAGAGAGAGAGAGAGAGAGAGAGAGAGACTGTAAAATGCACACAGACCTTTTCTTAATAAAATATAGTTAGAAGAAGAAACCTTACTCAAGCACAGTGAAATTCGTCCTCTGCATTTAACCCATCTGAAGCAGTGAACACACACATGCACACACAAGTGAGCAACAAGCACACACACACACACACACACACACACACACACACACACACACACACACACACAGAGGGCAGTGGGCAGTGATGCTACAGCGCCCGGGGAGCAACTGGGGGTTCGGTGCCTTGCTCAAGCGCACTTCAGCCCAACCTCAGGCCGCCCCATGTTAACCTAACCGCATGTCTTTGGACTGTGGGGGAAACCGGAGCACCCGGAAGAAACCCACAGACACGGGGAGAACATGCAAACTCCACACAGAAAGGCCCTCGCCGGCCACTGGGCTTGAACCCAGAACCTTCTTGCTAATAACCTTCTTGCGATAATGTTAACAACGACACCACCGTGCCACCAACAGACACCTGAATGTAACCAAAATATAAGGAAATATAACACTGGGGCTGGATTACACACACAACCCCTCACTACAACACCTGAACCATAAACACCACACACACACACACACATACACACACAGGACAGTAACGTTTAACACAAATACATTCTCTCACATCTTTAATAACTCCACATCAACACTTACTCTATCTCCTCCCACAGCACACACACACATTCACACCCCTCACAGTGGCTTACTCCTCACACAGGGAGATGTTTCGGAGGAGCACACACATTTGTAGACTTCAGTTTACATTGAACAGTGCCGTGTGCATCATCGGTCACTAGGTAACACACATAACCATTTGCTATTGACTAGTTTAATTACTGGACACATTTTCAATCCCGTCTCACAGAAAAAAGTGTTCGCTTTGTTCACAACGTATCTGTAACGTAATATCAACATTCTGACAAAAAGCATCAAACGTTCACTCAAATCATCTGTATGTCACGTTGTGCACCAGTGTATTCTTACCGCTACGCTGTTTGAAAAAGATTGACAGTCTACTGCAGGGGTGGGCAATTATTTTTTCCATGGGGCCACATGAGAAACAGAAAATTTTGTGGAGGGCCGGACCAAAAGGCTGAACTAAATTCTGCATAATATTAATTGTATTTCTTTATATAAAGCAGTAAATAACATTGTTTTTACAAGCTGCTAAGACTGGTAAGAGTATGGAAAACATGAGGTTGCCTTACAAACAATGTCATTTATTCAATCAAATTTCCCAAAACAATGGTGAACAAAATGTGAACGTTTGTACCATTTTTTTCAGTCACATTCACCCCAAAACACAATAAAGACATCACAATATTGTCTTTCTACTCCAAATATCAAGCAAGATACATCATATTATAATACTGATGCCCACATTTGTAGTCTAATCACCTCATTTGGTGTTTTTCAGTTTTTTATTTGTTCAGTGAGAGAAATCTCGTCTCTGTTGGTCTTTAACGAGCGCATCAGAGTCAGGTTGAATGTCTGAGGTGGAGATGCGAAGCACAGCTGACAGATGATCATCAGTCGATTCGGTGTAGGTATCAGATCTACAGATCGGCTCGGGCTCCGGCGCCTGCTGGTGACGTCACACTATGTGATTGGCTGGACCGTTTGAAGGATGACATACAAGTTTGTGGTTGGTCTGGACAAATTACGGAATTAGTTATCGCGGGATTAGGTTTCGTGGGATTTCATGTCATGTTCATGTCGCGCGCATTGCATTTTTGTTGAACACAACTTCAAAATAAAAGCAATGCACATTCAGTCCACGCATGAGGTAAAATTAGAAAATACATTTATTTTGTAATTTCTAATTAACCTTACGCGGGCCGGTCAGAATGAACCAAAGGGCCGGATGTGGCCCGCGGGCCGTAAAATGCCCAGGTCTGGTCTACTTAGTAAAAAAATTTACATCATTAATTTAACCTGTGCTACCGTAGCAAATAAATAAAACTAAAACGCATATATAAATATAAATAACCTGTTCATCAGTGTGGGAAATAAGGCCGGACCGGCGGACACTGACTGGTAATTTTCACATTTGTCCGTCTGTATTTCAAAACCCTCAAACCGGATGACCCATGAAAACATTGTACAGATATGAGTTTAATCTACTTCCATTTTTCTTTCAAATGTTACGCTGGGTGAATACATTATGTCGTAACACGGCCTGTGAAATGGAGGCCCCCACGGGCCCAAATTTAAAAATTCATAGCTCAGCTACTGATAGTCCCAGCCCCACCAAAATTTACAGGCACCTCCCTCTCCTTGAGCCCTTTTGAACTAGCACAGGCACGGCTCGCTACAACCCCGCCTCAGCCCGTTATACGCCCTCGAAAACCCTGCATGAGGGCTGCTCGCCAGAAACTTTAATATGAGCCCTGGCTCGAGCCAGCCTTTAAAAATTCCTAACTCGGCCACTGAAGGTTGTAGCCCTGCAAAACTTTACAGGCACCTCCCTCTCCCCGAGTGGCACACTAAAGAAGACAATAACAATCCACTCAGTATTCACTGTTGTTTTTATTGCACGATGCAGGTGAACTAGTGTTTCAGGGTTGACAGGATCTGATTGATCCAGTCAGTTGATTAAGAGTTCAGCTTACATCAGACTTTGCAGTACAGTATTAGGTTACCTGCCAATCAGTGGTTATGTTGTTATTATGATGTGCATTTTTTTCATTCATAATAAGAATGACAGTCAGTCATATGCTTTGTAGGATGTAGATTTATATTTTAATAGAGTTTAATAGAATTTTCTTCTATTTTCTAAGTTCTACTCCAGCAGATTTTAGTCTAAATGCCGAATAATATGACCATGTCTAGTTTTGAGTCATTTTAAAAGTCATTTTATTACAGTTACTTGGACTCTTGTACTGAAAATTTTAACTCTATTTAAGAATAGTTGTGTTGTTAATTACTACATTTCTTATACACTTATTATAAACATCGTATAAAATCATCATTGTTGACAGAATGTTTCATGAGTGTTATTATAGTACCAATATATGAGAACCAGTAAGTTGTAACCAGCTGGAACATCCTTGGGCCCCCCAGACTTTGTTCTAGACATGGAACTGACCTGTGTGTGCTACTGTTTTCTTGGGTAGAACTTTAAACAGGTTTTTATTGAATCTTCTGACATTTTCTTATACATTATACTCAATTTGTAGTGTAATTAGCAACTAATGTCGAGTGTAATTTGGCCTTTGAAGATCACAAAAATGTGCCTGGAAATAGCTGAGAAGCATCTCCAGGCAACTAAGGCCCTTCAGCTTCTGGGGCCCTAAGGCAGGCCCCGGACACTCCGCTACATTGTTCCGGGCCTTTGGCCAGTCATTCAGACAGGCTGAAATTTGGACGGACAGACAACATTTCAGACTCGTCTGTCCTGTGGCGGTCTTCTTAAAATCCCTTATTTCCCGCACTGCTGTTCATTATGATGCCGTAGACGTATTTCAGACATTAATCCATGTCCCATCTTCACTTGACGCTGTAGTGCACTTGTGTGAAATGTGACAGACTCATGTTGGGGAAAAATGCTAATTGAGGAGTTTGCTAACTGAGGAATAAAACGTGTGCTGAGACTTTTGGACCCGAGTGTATATGTGGCTGCCAGAAACTTGGCTGCGTGTGATTAACTTTAGCTGAACTCTGGTTATTAATGCTAGTGCGCGAGTTGGTTTATGATTAATAATAAAACGATGACGTATTTTTGGGAGAAGCGTTATGAGAAAAAACAGGGGTTATTAGACAAGAAAACCTTCTCAGATCATCTCTATTAGTCACCTAAAACATCACTACTTAACTTTCTAAGATAACACAGAGCCTGTGATACACACACACACAGATGCAGGTGGAAAAGGACTTATTGAATAACTAAACCGAGCGTCCTCAGAGAAATGGTAAGAGGAAAAACAAACGAGGGGTCTTTTTCCAGACTGAATTAAAAAGGTATTACAGACTTTGTTGCGTGAGTAAAGTACAAACAAAAATGGGGAAAAAAATCAAACACAATATATGACGTTTATGCGCGCACACTCGGCCAATGCCGATCTCAGATCTGAGGAATTTCCAAAACTTGGACACGATAAGAGGCGTGAAAGTGTTTCCTAATCTTAAATCTTAAACCTGAGGGAACAGGCTGTAGTCTATGACATTTTTATTAATATGACAATGAACACAACAATCAGCAAATGTTTTAAGTGAAGTGCGTTGAGACAGGGATTGCTCTAGTGGTTTATATTCAGTTTAGTTGCATATAACTGGATTATTTTTCTTCTCAACAATGCACAGAACAGAGCTAACGTATTTATCATCTCAGATCATGGTTCAGATGGAAGGGGCATCATCTGATCTCTGATTACACATTTACACTGGAGATCTAATGACTCCTAACCGCAGGCGATCTGTACCTCCTCCCTCAGTCCTGTTTAAGTGTTAAAAATGTCTCATTGGTGTTTAAAGAACACTTCTTTTAGGTGCACTTTGAACTTCTCTCGACAGTAGCATCATTAAAAAATGAGCGTTTCCTGGCTCTCTGTTCTTCTGTTGTTTGCATATAAACTGTAGTGGAGAGCAGTGATAAGCAGCATCCTTCACACTCCTCTGATCGTTTATTTATCCTCGCCAATGACTCTCTGTTTCCAAAGGAGATCTGGTGTCTCGTTTCCACGGCGATGGGTGGGAACCTGAAGCTTCAATAACAAAAAAGTGCCTGGAGGAAACGATGGAGTGAGGAGAGCGAGGACAGCAACAGAGCTGGTGTTTGGCTTAAAGTGGAGAAGCAGAGAGTCAGTCTGGAAATGACGCTTGGCTTTATTCAGCTCACTCAGGACAAATAAACAGGCAGATGTGACGTGATTAGGAGTGTGGAGATCTGCCTTGAGGTATTGAACATTAGTAAGTTGTGGTGTGATAATGAAAGGTAAAGCTTTTAATAAGTCAAACTTGTGGAACAGTGGAATTAATGATGTGTCTCGTTGTCTCAGGCAATCTCCATGATCATTATAAACAGTCCTGAGTGTCATGGAACACTGGACACATCTGCACACTAATCAGAACAGAACTGTTTAAACACATGAGCGGATTAAAGGAACTGCCCAATCGTGGTGGTGTGTGTTCTTTCTTCTTGGTGTCGGCTTTTCTACTTTGAAGTGTCTTTATCTTGGCTTATCTACAGCAGGTGTCTGATAAAGCATATCTACATATCTATAGCTGTGAACTTTGACACTGGGATTAGACTGGGCTCAGGAAAAAGTAGTAGAGCAGATAAACAGTCAGTAAATCAATTATCGGGCAGTCGAGGAATATTTATCTAATTTTTTTTTCTCGCCGAGGTAAAGTTTCATCATGAATTTCAGCAATGCAATACTGATTAATTGTAATGCAATAAATTGCCCCCTGTGTGTGTGTGTGTGTGTGTGTGTGTGTGTGTGTGTGCGCGCGCGCTGGAGCTACTGCAACACAAGATATATTTCAAAGCAACCTGGAAATCTGCTAATACACACTGCACTCTATTCTATCTTATTCTCTTCACACTCACTGGATATGAGCAATCGCGCGCTCTGATTGGCTACTCTTCTACTAGGCTATCAGCTCGTATGCCATGAGTAGAGAAAAACAAAATGGCGGAGTGTGTTGCTGAACGAACCAAAGACGAAATAAAAACTCTACTTGAAAATAAAACCCCAAAAAATACAAAAAAAAATAAAGAAGCAAAATATGGAATGAAAATATTTGAAGGTAAGAACGTATCTTTTTTTATTTTTCAAGAACTATTATTATTATCGCATTTTTCACAAATTGCTCCTGTCATTTCGCCGGTTTGTTTACATTCTAAGCGGAAATTATTGTCAGACGTTTTGTATAAAGTGTTTATTTGTTGAATTTGCAAAAAATAAAAATGCTCTGTTTCTAAAAATCCAGCGAATGTGGACAGAATAAAACACTTATTCCACTCAATCTTGGTGCTACGCGCCTCGTCAGCTATCAGCTCATGTACGACTCGATTTCGTGGAACAACTATTAAACATTACAGTTGTATTCCATATTATATTTCTTAAACAGCAGGGTCTGCTTATTGATTGATCTGGAACCGAGTTTCACTGGTGATGCACTGATTGTTTACGCCCCACCAGTAAACATCACAAGAACATTTATTTACTCAGAAGTCTGATTCAGTAAAGACAGCGCTTGTCCAGTAGTTCAGAACGTCCTCATACTGCACGTCAAGTCCCTGCTCATTTACACTGCTCATCTCCTAAAGTGCAGCCAGGCAGGACAAGAACAAGGAGGCAACAGTGAAATACGACATGCCATTACTCTCAAACATCATTACATTCATGCCACTCTCCATCTCTCTCTGTATGCAAATCTCTCCATCTCTCTCTGTATGCAAATCTCTCCATCTCTCTCTGTATGCAAATCTCTCCATCTCTCTCTGTATGCAAATCTCTCCATCTCTCTCTGTATGCAAATCTCTCCATCTCTCTATGGAAACTTGTGTTCAGTGCTTAGATTTACAGCAGTTGATTAAAGCAAACACACCAACATCTCTCATCACGAAGAGAAGAGGAGAGAAAATATGAGGGGAATAGAAGAGGAGAAAAGAAAAGAAAATGAGAAAGAGAAGAGAAAATAGAGGAGAGAAAATAGGACTGAAGACAAATGAAGAATAAGCAAGAGAATAGTAGAGAAGAGAAATGCAGTTCTCCTCCTCCTCTGTGAAAAGCGACTCATTCCCTTGTTCCCTCGTTCTCTCCAGCTCTTGGTTTCAAAGCCGAGGTCACGGTCTGTGGGCTTGTAAAAGGAATCTGGCTCACATTATGGATCCAATCAGTGTTACAAAACCGAAACCTCAAAAATGAAAGCAGCACTCCAGGGAAAGAGAGACAGAGAGAGAGATGGGGAGAGAAAGAGAGAGAGAAGGGGAGAGAGAGAGAGATGGGGGGAGAGAGAGAGAGAGACGGCCTTGTCCCAAATGCAGCCTAGTGTTTAAAACTACACTGGAGATGAAGACGCTGGAATGCTGAGAGATGTTCTGCTGTAAGGAATCCTGGCCTTCACTGTGGTTCATCCTCATCATCTCTGAGAAGAAGATGGATCAGCGACGCTCAAATAATCGCAGATTTACAGTTTCTCTTATTCTGTAAATCTAAAGAGACGGGACACAACACTGTGAAGCTGTCAAACACCACAGGGAGGTTAAATAATTTTAATACATTTGTTTTATGAACCAACATGTGTTTCTGATACTAATTGCGCTTCAGGACATCCCCCCCCCACACACACACACACTACAGGAGGGGTACAGGCAGTGGGTTTGAGCTTCATTAGCAGTATTTATTGAGTGACTGAGGCGAGTTCATTATCCTTGTATAATTGTAGATTTCAGTCAAATATCATGGACAGAAATTCTTCTCCATGTAAAATTCCTGAACTTTGTGGACTTTGAAGGATTTTTCAAGCAGTAATGTTTCTTTCCCCTGAGAACTCCACTGGAGATTCTCCAAACATCTCAGTTTCAAACCTGGCTGAAATAAACCTGCAATCTCTGTGCATCAGGAGTGAGTTCACTGCACAGTCAGGTCACATAACCTCCAGTGGTGAGCCAGGTGAGAGCTACACCTGTCCTTCAGTCAGCAGGTTTAAACGTCCAGGTCCAACAGCACTTAGTCCCCAAAATAGCTTGGTTTTTACTACTAAACTGAACTTGCTCAATGTGGCGGTTTCTGAAGAAATGAAGAGATTCTCTGAATATAAAACTGCAAAACACTCCCGTTCTGTGACAGCCCCGCCCCCTCCTGTGGTATTTCATGGCCTGTAATTGCATATTGGAAGGTGATCAGCTCTTACATTTTACTACATGATAACACGTGCATGATGAAGTCGGTGCAGTTCTACGTTCTGTCGTTACACATTTCTGTTTCTATAACATTTTAGCTTTATTCAGTTCAGAGACAATCTGCTGTGACATGTAACTGACTAAACACTGGACCATACTGAAGTCCGATATGATAAAACTAAAGAGTTGAGAAAAAGACAAAGCGTTCATAACTTCATAACATCAAAGGAGAAGAGTGGTATTATCACATTACAACAGATTTCATTTTAAGGTGTGTGTGTGTGTGTGTGTGTGTGTGTGTGTGTGTGTGTGTGTGTTAAACCAGCTGCAGATGGTTGGTTCAGGTCTGGTGTGCTGCAGTCTGGCAGTCATCAATTTCAATTTGCAGCAGGGTCCACATACACACACACACACACACACACACACACACACTCCTCTCACCGTGAGGTCCGGGCCTCACACCCACACCACCTCCATATGAGCTGCAGCAGAGACGTTCGGTGTGACGGTGAGATGTGGATTTAAATATCAGCCGTATTGAGTTTAAAATCGTATCAGTGGGTTATTTATGTACGTGTTATTTTCATTTTCCCAGCATCATGTGTTTCATACACTGTGCTACAAGGTGAACGTGTGTGTGTGTGTGTGTGTGTGTGTGTGTGTGTGCGCCTAGCGCACTCGCTGGGCCGTATTAGTGGTTTTGGGATACGGATATTACACGAGGACAGGACACCTCAGAAACTCCGGCCGGCTGTAACCCCCTGAAACCGTCGTATGCTTGGAGAACATCATCCCTGCTGGGATGGATCCACACACAGCTGTAGGATAGTCGATGTGAAAAGTCATCCTTATGGACAACCGACGTTTCTACGTTCTTTGTGTTCTATAAAAGAGAATCAACTCAGTGAATGAGAGGATCTCAAAAGGATGGGATGATGCTCGGTGGAGAAACATCACTCACTTCAAACGTGGTCTTTCACACTGTCATTTCTCTCAGGAAAGCACCGTCATGTCTTTTTCTCGTTCTCTTTCTACTCGTCTCTCTTGGCTTCACGATCCTGAGATCCTGTACAATAACACGTTTTATGTTTCTCCATCACCGCTCCCGTATCTGAAGCTGTCCCATGAGATTGCTGTCATTCTATTGGTGGATTTTAGACGAGCATTGTAGCAGCACTCACACTGAGAGTTTAATCACGTATTTCTCACACTAACACACACTCTGTCCGTGTTAATAGAGGCACTAATTCAGCCGCTGGTGAGCGTCACACTCTCATGAACACACGACTCCTTTACAGCAAAATCGCGCCGAAAAAAATCTGTCAGGTGGAAAGGTTCATGATCAAAAGTATTTCCTTTTCCTTTTCTCAGTCTGTCTTGCTCTCTCATCTCCCTCCCTCCCTTTCTGTCTTTCTCTCTTCTTCTTCTGTTTCCCTTCCTCATTTTTTTTTTTTACTTGTATCTTTGATCTTTCATTTGGATGAAAATAAGTAAGTCTGCCATGTGGAAAGTTTGATTTATTCTGTATGGACCTTTAAAAAGAAAAATGTTTTCCGCTCTCTATCGTTCTCAGATTCCCTCTCTCCTTTTTTCTCAACTCTCGCTTTTTTTTTACCATTTTGCTTTATCAAGACATTAAAGAACGACAAGCAGAATAGCGGAAAAGCAAAGTGAAAACCATCTTGTGCTCTCTCTCTATTTATCCTATCCTTTCTTTTCTTTTGTTCTACTTTCCACTTTTTATTTTTGTTCGATTGACTTTATCAGTTTGACTTGAGATGAAGAAAAATGAAGAATGTGTGATGCAGAAGAGTGTTTATCTCTTTATCTCCTCCGTTCTCTTCTCTTCGAGCTGGTTCTTTCTTTGTTTTTCTCTCTCTTTTGACCAAAAATGTAAGCTTATACAGACAGACAGTAAACCACGAAGAGTACAAAAGTCTTTTCCTCTCTCTAACTTTCTTTATTTTCTCTCTCTCTCTCTTTCTCTATGTCACTTCTATTAGTCACGTGGGAGGTTTTAAGGTGATGAAGGGAAGGTGACCAAAGTGCAAAAGTGTTTTTCTTCTCTCTCTTCACCTGTTTTCTCTTCTCACCCTCCACCTTTTATTTGCCAGGTTTGATCCGGCGGGTGCTTTGAGGATGATAGACGCCGGTCCATAAACCCAGCGGGGCGGTTCGAACATTAACCAGCGGGCCTCCAGCCAACACGGCCGCGCTAATGCCTCTGTTCAATCACCTCTTTATAGACACGCACGCTGTTTCACTGATGGTACTGTTATATAAATGTGAGATAAAAAGCAAAGATCTGCTCACAGCTTGGAATTAAAGCTTGACGTGAAACTAAACTGCTGTTTGCTTTTACGATCTGAAGCGTCTGTGAGGCTGTAATTAAATCACTCATAATTACTGATTGCTGAGAGCATGTTGGATCTAATCTGTGTGTGAAACGTCTCGGCTCAGCTGTCTTCCTCATTCACTCAGCAAAGCTTCAAGCTGGAAAATTACAGTGATGAGAAAGAGAGAAGCGTGAGGTTCCACCTGGCTGCTGCTCCTAAACCCGAACTGTGTGTCTAAGAAAAGGAGTGGGGATAAAGAGTATATTCCTCAGACTACTGCTCTGACAGCCATGAGCAGGTCTGATACACACGCACTGAGGACATGAGGACGTTACTGAGCTGTAATTTCTGATGAATGTGTGTGAGTGTGTTTAATATTCCCCACCGCGCTGCGTTAATGGCCTCTAAGTGAGTTTATTGATCAATATCCCAAATATCTCATCAGTTAAGTACAGATAATTCATGGACTAGAAGGTGAATTATTACATGCTCTAATTAGCATTATAAAATAAATAAATTAATAAATAATTTGTATGTACATAAATATTAATAAACACATTTTTCTATTTATCTGCTCGCTCGCTCTCTCTCTCACACACACCTCTCTTCTCTGCCTCTTGTACAAAAAAGTACCGTGCTTTCTTTTCTCTATACATTGAGCAATGTTTGCTTTAACAGTCTCTTCTTCTCCCTCTCTCACATTATTTCAGTGCTGTGTGTGTGTGTGTGTGTGTGTTAGCACTGCGCTCAGAGAAACTCCGTTCAGGAATGTAAGGTCGTACCATCGGCTCATTGACAGCAAGATGGATGCAGTGAGTGACGCTCTTTTGTACCCTGCATTTTACACACACACACACACACACACACACACACACACACACACACACACACACACATCCTTTATAAAAATAAAGTGTCAAGGATTCATGGAACAATTCACTCCTCCTGCAAGACAGTTTAAACTCGTCATGTTGACATTTCCAGCCCAGGATCGTGTTCGAGGCCATGGACCCATCTCTCTCTCTCTCTCTCTCTGCATTTCTCTTTCCAGCACTTTGTCTCTTTCTATTTCTCTTTTTCCCATCTTGTCCTGATAAATTACAGTAAGTTTGTCCGAACAAACATTGGGTTATGACTCATATTAACAAGTCCCAGTAACGGATCCGTTCTCTTTCTATCAGACATGAATATATAAAACTTAATCAATACATTCTGTATTTTGGGAGCGGAATTAATAACAACATCAATAATAACAGTAATACTCAGATGTATATCGTGTATGTTGTTCCTGCAGGACTGTATGATCGTGCCAATAAAGAAGCTTTCACATTAATTAAATTTCAGCTCAGCCTTTTGGGGTTTTTCCCCCCACTATACTCAGAACCAGATTAACAACACCAAACCACCATCAAACCGCCAAATAGATCAAACCCCCGTCCAGTGTGAAAGGGACACCTTTGTCCTGCACACCACATCATAGCACATGCAGGTTCCTGGTCTTTTGTGCGCTTTACTCAGTTCACTGTGCATTCTAATATCACGTCCTTACTAACAGATCAAACCTGTGCATTTAGGTTTAAGGGTATTTTGCAAGTAACACTGCATTAGAGGTCTCATTTTGTTAATTTATTCACATGTTCACACTACGCATGATCCATCCAGGATATAACTTTTAATTCCATGCAGTAAAGGTTACGCTACCCCTGATAAATGAGGATATTGATCTCTTCCTAACATCCTTTCACTGACTGTATCTGTACTGTCTTATACACACACACACACACACGGAACATCACTCACTTCTAATAAAAAAATTGAAAAAAATTATGTTGTAATAATAATAATAATAATAATAACAACAATGATAATGTTATGTGTGGCTTCTTGTAATGGTTTTGGTTTATGGATAGTGAACAGGACGTACACTGAACATCTTCTTTATGGAGGGAAATAAGTTTCACACTTCCAACAAAAATACTTAACAGAAAGAAAAAGAAATAAAAGCTATTTAAAAGAACATTTTTCTAGCTTGCTGTCTTCATATTATATTTATAATATCATATTTATATCCCTCTTTATCTTTAAGAACATTCTGGAACTCCAACTGTTCCGGTCTTTACTGTATCGTAATGCTACTGAACCGCTAATGTCGCCTCATAGACAAAGCAGTGGTCCTTAATATCCACTTATGTGCCTTAATGCGTCTCACTCTGTGGCGCTGCGTGTGTGTTGTGTACAGTGGCACTGTTTTATCACTGTTTATAATCAGAATTTCATCACTGACATCATGAGCCTCATGTAAAGGAATTTTTTGTCTGACATTAATGTCCAGGTCCATGTTTACTCTGTAAGGAGGATAACAGTAAACAGCACAACAGCGGCTCAGTCACTTTAAAGTGATTTAAATGCACATGAGCTGCACCTACAGTGACTCTCTTCTCCCTGAAAGGTGGGGTTTATGTTCTTAAATCACGTGAGGAAGGTAACACACCTGTGTGACTTTAATGATGCTCTTCTCCTGTGTAAACACGTGTGCTCCCTACGGCACTGTTTAGATTTTATTTTAAAAAAGCCCGGTTTAAAAAAAAACTTATTTAATTGTTAATCATTGCATAATTATTGTTACTGACACGACTCACCGACACACTCGTTGGCCTCCCTGGCGGTCGCGCGCTGCCACGGTCGGTCGTAGTGGAACGGTTTGCACCTGTCGCACTCGGGTCCAGCCGTGTTGTGCTTGCACTCGCACACGAGCTCTCCGGTGCGGTCGCGCACGCAGCGCGAGGCATGCCCGTTGCACTTGCACCGGCCGCCCACCTGCAGGTCCGACACGGCGTAGAAGTGCGCGTCGTCCTCGTCCTCTGCCTCGGTCCTGCGGTCCTCACCGTGCAGGCGGCTGAACGCGATGCGGATGTCCGTGGCAGTGACCCAGTCCTGGAGCACGGGCGAGTTGTCGAAGTCGTGAGCAGACGGCCGGCCGTCCAGCGTGCTGAAGGCCACGAGGCCGCCCGAGACCGGCTGCTGCTGCTGGTGCGTGTCCGTGCACACAGCCTCCTGCTCGTTCTGCTTGGTGATGGCGGCCCGGTTCGGTCTGTTGTAGACTTTCCGGCACTGGCTCGAGTAGTACTGGAACGGAACCCACGTCTTGCCGTAGTCCATCGACTTGAAGATGGCCATCGAGTCCGGACGCAGCGAGCAGAACTGCGCGCTCACGTACGTCACCTCGAACTTCTTACCGAGAGACAGCGTCAGCGTCACGTTCTGTGGGTACCGTATGCCGTTCTCCGACTGCCAGCACGTCAGGTTGTGAGGGTTGTGCAGGTCGGTGAGGTGCGAAGCCGGATGGCGCCTTTTGGGGTCCGACGCGTCACACATGCGGCACTCGCGGCCCCGCTCTCCGCCGCCTCTCTCCGTCCCCACACAGTAGCGACTCGGTGTCTTCTGACCACACGTGCTGGACGCGCGCACTTCACGGCCGAACGCAGCGTTCACGAAGTCCGGGATGCAGCGGCGCGCCTGCCCGGTTTCCTCGTAGCACGGGTCCGGCGGCGACGAGCTCGCGAGCGCTTCCACCGAGGGCCGACAGAGCGCCGTGAGCAGCACGCCGAGCAACACCGCGCCACAGTCCACGAACATCATCATCATCATCTTCCCGGTTACCGTGTGCAGTGTGTAGTCCAGACGAACCCGCACAACAGCTGATACACCACACACAGCCCTTACCCAGTCCCTCAGTGTGTGTGTGTTCAGTGGAGACCGGAGCCGGTAGTCCTGCAAGAGGAGGAGACACACACACACACACACTCACTCACACGGTAAATTTAAAGGGAGTGCGGCTGGATACTGATCGTGTGTGTGTGTGTGTGTGTGTATAACTCCACCCTAAAAAGGACAAGATTTTATAAAACAATCCGCAGACTTTATAATTATTTTGTTTGAACATAAATCGCAGGAAGTGGATTTAACTCGGGTTAGATATCTCGGGATAATATTTCTACCTCAGACGGTGTGAAATCTCTCCCTCTCTCAGGAGCTCAGACTCTTCACCTCTTCTCTCCTGTAGTTACTCATGTCCAAAACGATTCTACAGGTTTTACTCAGTCGAGAAATGCCAGCAATACAATTCATTTTTAATGACTCGTCTGTTACAAAAGGTTTGTGAAATAATATTTTGGTCTTATCTGAAAAAACAAACTAAAAGAGCACTAAAGTGTGTGTGGAGATAAGGGCAACATTGTGGAACAGTGTAATGTTCTGTGATCTGAAAACAAGCTTAACATCATTTAAAAATTGTTTTGATATTTAATTGCTTAAACAATGTTTAATGCTTAATCGTGTAGGTTGAATCCTATATGCGCGCACGCACACACACACACACACACAGACAGGGGCAATGTATCTTATGCCAGGATCAGACTACATAATATTTTTGTCTTTTACGATGGTTGTGATTTCAGATTATCGCCATAAATTCTTGCTGTGTCTTGATTGGGAGACTGGTAACACTACACATTTGACCCTGACCCGAGGAAGGTCAAGCAGTTGTCAGTCAAGGAACACCACATCGCTGCTCTTTGATTATGTCACACTACAAAGCCAGATCATCATCCCTGTTGTCCAGATTCAGGTCCGACGCTGGAAATTTGTGTAGTCTGATCTCGGGATTAGTCAGTCCACCTGCTGGTATGTCTTTGGGAGGTAGGAGGAAACCAGAGAACCCAGAGGAACCTCATGTGGACATGAGGAGAACATGCACAGAAACTCTGCACTAACAGTAACCTGAGTGCAGGAACCATGGAACCAGGAATCCTGGAGCAGAGACTACAATGCTGTATCCATGATAATTAAAGGTAAATGACATGCACCTTCCTGAAGGTACTTAGCCAACTAAACATGTACCCTTGATGGTATCATGCTGGTAACGAGGAAAGGTACAGTCTGCTTCCTTCAGAATAAAACCAATTCTGACACCTTTCTAGGGTCCAAACAAAACAGACCAGCATTTTGAATAACTGTATTCTGTTTACAGTTTTGTTTTAATTTGTGTGTGTGTGATAGAAATGTGTGATGAATGTTCTACTTGTGAGCATTATTATTATTATTATTATTATTATTAAGAGTTTAGTTTCAGTAGAAAGCGCACTACTGCACTTCTGCTGCCACATCCCGAGCGCCACACAGCTGCATTCAAACAACGACATCCACCGGTAACTTCCACAACCAGTCAGTATTATTATACAGCAGTCTGGAGTACACACACTCACTCACTCACACACGTTCACTCACACACACGCTCATGCACACACTCACTCACACAAGCACACTCACACAAACACACTCACGCGCACACACACACACTCACTCACACATTCACTCACACACACACTCACACTCACTCACGCGCACACACACACTCACTCACACACACACACACTCACACAAGCACACTCACTCACTCACACATTCACTCATGCACACACACACATTCACACACACACTCACACACACTCACATTCACACTCACACACACTCACATTCACACACACACACACTCACTCACACACACACTCACTCACTCACACACACACTCACTCACACACACACACACTCACTCACACTCACTCACACACACACACACACACACACACACCCACACTCACACACACACACACCCACACACACACACACACACTCACTCACTCACACACACACTCACTCACACACACACTCACTCACACACACACTCACACAGCCGCACGCGCGTGCTGCGGTCAGAGAGCGTGCGCGCGCAGAATGGGAGCGCGCGCTCGGTGTGCTGTGAGGTAAATGTGTGCGGGAGATGCTAAGCTATCAACACGGCTAACTTTACCGCACATTAACCCCAAAGCCTGCGGGGGAAATAACGCTAAAGACGCCGATAAAACGGCGTGAACACCTGTGTGCTACATCACCATTTACATCACCGCTTTAGGCGACAAATATCACATTTCCACAATCAGCTAAAATAATATCATAATACTGGCACAACTTTTTATATTTACCTGAAACATTTCCACAGGACGGAGAGAGACTGAGTGCAGAGTCTCTCACTCCGCTGCTTTCTGCAGCTGCTTCAGGGTGTGATTAAGTCCAATTAGCAAGATTAGCTAACCAGCTTCACAGCTCGCTTTAAGAAAGTCATATAAGAAGTTAAATCGTTATCTAACTGTATTTATTGTAATTTTTCCTCTTGGTGATTAAAAGAGAATAAAGTGCAGCGCGGTGTGAAACAAACCGGCCGCCGCTCCCTCTGCGCAACTTCCGCTCACTCCACACGCGCGCGGACACGGACGCAACCATTACAACATCACCTGCACAATAATAATAATTATAATAATTATAATAATACACATTCAAAATGCGTTTAAATACCAAACTAGTTATAATTTATCATTAATAATTTCAACCTTTAACAGTGAGGTCCTAAATATTTATTATATTCTAATGTTATTAATAACAGAAATGTGTTTACATGTTGTAGGTCATTATAAATGAATTGTGATCATTATAGCAGAGAGACAGAGTGCCACGTTTATTAAAATCTTCCCATTAACGGATTCTTTAAAATACTGAAACTGTGTGGTTTATTACATTTATATCTATTTAATTTTTACTTTAATATCAGTAACATAATAGAACATGTCTAATAAATAAAGCGATAATAACAATAAATAATCTAATAAAATAATGTAATTAAAAATAGATCTAATTTCTTAAAAATCTGAAAAAGTAAACAAATAAGATTTAATAAAATTATAAACATAACTTACAAAGACAATTTAAAAAAATGAAAAAGCAAAAAATAGCATCAAAAAGTTAATATAAAGCACAAATAAGTACAAGAGACAGACAGTGACTAAATACTTTTTATGAAAATACCTTTAAAAAGGAAAAATAGACAACATTTAAAAATGCCTTTAAAACTAGAATAAATAAGTGAAATAATACAGATGGCATGAATAAATCTGAATAGTGTAAAATAATTTGTAATTAAGTACAATATCTTAAAAAGTAAACAAGAAAAAATACAAATGTAATATTTTAGTGTGAGTTTATATAATAATAATAATAATAATAATAATAATAATAAAAGAAGGAGAAGGATATTTTTTTCCAATCTATATTATGAGGTGTAGCTTGTTGGACTGTGTGTGTTATTCAATCTGTAACATTATCTGACTCTGTGTGTGTGTCTGTGTGTGTCTGTGTTCGTGTTCACGTGTTCCACTGAGCTCCACTAGGTGACAGTGTGGATCTTCTCATCCTCAAACAGTGCCGCTTTTACACACCTGACCTGGACAAACACAGGTAAATCTGGGCGGTATTCCTAATCTCTCCCTAATCACTATTCCCTAATCCCTACACTAGCTAATCAGGATCGTTCTGAAACACAGTAACACTTCAGCATGATTATTCAGCCTGGCGTGGTTATAGAATGTGGAGATTATATTTGTAAAATGTAGAGCCTTTAATATTTGTGTGCTGAGTGTAGTAGACACTCTGTACTACGACACTAACAGAGGGAATAAACACTGATGTTTAATAACGGATTCCTCACCATCACTCGTCCACTGTGGACGCATCCCGAATCCTATACACTCCCTATACACTATAGAGGAATACCCATCATGCATCATGTTTGAAAATGGCACAAAGTCTGAATAGAGGATTTCGGCCTACGTCATTGTTTCCATAGCGACAATATTTATGCCGCCATTTTGACGGTCACAAATATGGCGACTACCGGTAGCGATACACTGTTGATCATGATGAAGTCTCATTGTCGAGTATTTTATCCGGCCTAGATGACGCGAGTAAGAAGCGATATCACCAGAAAATCAATGATGCTGGTGTACGTGATCCGTACACGTTACCAGGCTATCTTTTTCTGGCTTTGCAGCGCGGGTGATCTTCCTGACCTGCAGTCAGGCGTGTGGGAAATACCAGGGAAAAAACATAAAAGAAAAAGGAGCGAGATGCAGAAAACACCTTCACTATCCAGCGACGTAGGGCATTTACAGGGCGAGCAGAGGGAGAGGTATTTGCAAAAATTGAGGTTAGCAGGCTTAGAGAACGACGTTTACCTGCTTCCACCAGGATTGTTCACTGACGTACGGAAGTACACGAAGCCCTCGTCTTTACCTGACTTCGGCCCACATGATCTGTATACCTATGTCGTTAAAAACCAGGCTGGGTAACATCCCTACATCAGTGGGTCGTCCCTGGAGCCGGTGGTCGCCATCTTATTACAGCTAAGGTTTGTTCACATTTTCATTTACTTTCGGTCCTCAGGATAAACAAAATGTTATTAAATGTCATTGAAATAACTTCTTAGTCTGTTGAGACATGGCCCGTTATAAATTTGCTGTTACCAGGCAATGACCAAGAACTGTATTATTAGGGTCGGTGTAGTTGTAGCAGTGCACTAGCAGCTAGCTGTTAGCACTAGCTAATGTCAACAACATAGTAGCTGGTATGTTACTGTAGCAATGTTTACGTTCAGTCATTTGGATGACTGTTAAAACCTTTCAGTCTCAAGTTTTTCCTTTACTGTATTTACTAGTTTACTGAGCTAGCGCGCTCGGGCAGGCTGGGAGCGAGCGCGCTAGCACCAAGCCTGCCCGAGCTAGCGCGCTCGCTCCCAGCCTGCCCGAGCTAGCGCGCTCGCTCCCAGCCTGCCCGAGCTAGCGCGCTCGCTCCCAGCCTGCCCGAGCGCGCTAGCTCAGTAAACTAGTAAATACAGTAAAGGAAAAACTTGAGGCTGAAAGGTTTTAACAGTCATCCAAATGACTGAACGTAAACATTGCTACAGTAACATACTAGCTACTGTTGTTGACATTATCTAGCTTGACCTTCAAAATGGCGGACACCGGGGCGTCACGTGACCTGTGACGTCACGTCAAAAACCTCTATAGTGAGTAGGGAGTAGTGAACGAGTGAGTGATTTCAGACACAGTCTTGTTCATGACTTAATGGCAAAATAATCCCAATGCAAATCTTCTCCTTGCCTCAGAGTTTATGAGATAGGATTATAATCTAGCACTCGGTGAAGGTTCTGTCTGAGTTCTCTAATCATGAATGTGTGGATTTTATTCAACAATTAAATCATGGTGTTTTTATTTATCAAGTTTTTCTGTTTCTGTGTAAAGAGAGAACACAGTGTGAATGATACCTTCTACTGCAGGGGTGGGCAATTATTTTTTCCATGGGGCCACATGAGAAACAGAAAATTTTGTGGAGGGCCGGACCAAAAGGCTGAACTAAATTCTGCATAATATTAATTGTATTTCTTTATATAAAGCAGTAAATAACATTGTTTTTACAAGCTGCTAAGACTGGTAAGAGGATGGAAAAAACGAGGTTGCCTTACAAAAAAATTTCATTTATTCAATCAAATTTCCCAAAACAATGGTGAACAAAATGTGAACGTTTGTACCATTTTTTTCAGTCACATTCACCCCAAAACACAATAAAGACATCACAATATTGTCTTTCTACTCCAAATATCAAGCAAGATACATCATATTATAATACTGATGCCCACATTTGTAGTCTAATCACCTCATTTGGTGTTTTTCAGATCTGCTCTCTGCAAACTAAACACACGGCTTCATCTCTGACTTCAGTAAATAAATACTTAGCAGTCCATGTTTTGTTGAAAGCCCTGCATTCGGCATCTACCTTTCTTCTTTTTGCAGACATTTTGGGGGCGAAAGTCTTCTTGTGACCTGCTTGCAACAACGTCGATTCGGTGTAGGTATCAGATCTACAGATCGGCTCTGGCTCCAGCACCTGCTGGTGACGTCACACTATGTGATTGGCTGGACCGTTTGAAGGAAGACGTACAAGTTTGTGGTTGGTCTGGACAAATTACGGAATTAGTTATCGCAGGATTAGGTTTCGTGGGATTTCATGTCATGTTCATGTCGCATGCATTGCGTTTTTGTTGAACACAACTTCAAAATAAAAGCAATGCACATTCAGTCCATGCATGAGGTAAAATTAGAAAATACGTTTATTTTGTAATTTCTAATTAACCTTACGCGGGCCGGTCAGAATGAACCAAAGGGCCGGATGCGGCCCGTGGGCCGTAAAATGCCCAGGTCTGTTCTACTGCTTCATTTCAGATGTGTTAGATATCATCGTGTGTGTGTGTGTGTGTGTGTGTGTGTGTTAGCATGTGCTACCCTGCCTTGACACTAGTGGGTGCACACACTAACACATTCCAACACACGCTAACACACTCCAACACACGCTAACACACTCCCACACACGCTAACACACTCCAACACACGCTAACACACTCCAACACACTCCAACACACGCTAACACAAGCTAACACACGCCAACACATGCTAACACACTCCAACACACGCTAACACACGCTAACACACTCCAACACACTCCAACACACGCTAACACACGCCAACACACGCTAACACACGCCAACACACGCTAACACACGCCAACACACACTAACACACTCCAACACACGCCAAAACATGCCAACACACTCCAACACACGCCAACACACTCCAACACGCTCCAACACACGCCAAAACACGCCAACACACTCCAACACACGCCAACACACGCCAAAACATGCCAACACACGCCAACACACTCCAACACACGCCAACACACGCCAACACACGCCAACACACTCCAACACACGCCAAAACATGCCAACACACTCCAACACACGCCAACACACTCCAACACGCTCCAACACACGCCAAAACACGCCAACACACTCCAACACACGCCAAAACACGCCAACACACTCCAACACACGCCAAAACACGCCAACACACTCCAACACACGCCAACACACTCCAACACACGCCAACACACTCCAACACATGCCAACACACGCCAATACACGCCAACACACTCCAACACACGCCAACACACGCCAACACACTCCAACACACACTAACACACGCCAACACACACTAACACACTCCAACACACTCCAACACACTCCAACACACTCCAACACACGCCAACACACTCCAACACACTCCAACACACGCTAACACACTCCAACACACGCCAACACACTCCAACACACTCCAACACACGCTAACACACTCCAACACACGCTAACACACTCCAACACACGCTAACACACTCCAACACACGCTAACACACGCTAACAAACTCCAACACACACTAACACACGCTAACACACTCCAACACACGCTAACACACACTGTAACACACGCTAACACACTCCAACACACTCCAACACACGCTAACACACGCTAACACACGCTAACACACACTCTAACACGCTAACACACGCCAACACACACTACAACACACACTCCAACACACGCTAACACACGCTAACACTAACACACACTCCAACACACGCTAACACACTCCAACACACTCTAACACACGCTAACACACACTTACACACACTAACACACGCTAACACACACTCCAACACACGCTAACACACGCCAACACACGCCAACACACACTCCAACACACGCTAACACACGCTAACACTAACACACACGCTAACACACGCTAACACACACTAACAAACACTCCAACACACACTAACACACACTAACACACACTCCAACACACGCCAACACACGCCAACACACACGCTAACACACACTCCAACACACGCTAACACACGCTAACACACACTCCAACACACGCTAACACATAGTCCAACACACGCTAACACATGCTAACACACGCCAACACACACTAACACACACTCCAACATACGCCAACACACGCCAACACACTCCAACACACGCCAACACACGCCAACACTCCAACACACGCCAACACACGCCAACACACGCTAACACGCTAACACACTCCAACACACTCCAACACACGCTAACACACTCCAACACACGCCAACACACACTAACACACTCCAACACATGCCAACACACTCCAACACACACTAACACACACTAACACACACTCCAACACACGCTAACACACTCCAACACACGCCAACACACTAACACACGCCAACACACACTAACACACGCCAACACACACTAACACACTCCAACACACACTAACACACTCCAACACACTCCAACACACACTAACACACGCCAACACACGCCAACACACTCCAACACACTCCAACACACGCTAACACACACTAACACACACGCTAACACACTCCAACACACACTAACACACACTAACACACACGCCAACACACGCCAACACACTCCAACACACGCCAACACACGCCAACAAACACGCCAACACACGCCAACACACGCCAACACACACTAACACACACTCCAACACACGCTAACACACGCCAACACACGCCAACACACACGCTAACACACGCCAACACACGCCAACACACACGCCAACACACGCCAACACACTCCAACACACGCCAACACACGCCAACACACACGCTAACACACACGCTAACACACGCTAACACACGCCAACACACGCTAACACACACTAACACACACTCCAACACACGCTAACACATGCTAACACACGCCAACACACTCCAACACACGCCAACACACGCTAACACACACGCTAACACACGCCAACACACGCCAACACACGCTAACACACTCCAACACACGCCAACACACGCCAACACACACGCTAACACACACGCTAACACACGCCAACACACTCCAACACACGCCAACACACGCCAACACACGCCAACACACTCCAACACACGCCAACACACACGCTAACACACACGCCAACACACGCCAACACACGCTAACACACTCCAACACACGCCAACACACGCCAACACACGCCAACACACACGCTAACACACGCCAACACACTCCAACACACGCCAACACACGCCAACACACTCCAACACACGCCAACACACACGCTAACACACACGCCAACACACGCCAACACACGCTAACACACTCCAACACACGCCAACACACGCCAACACACGCCAACACACACGCTAACACACGCCAACACACGCCAACACACTCCAACACACTCCAACACACGCTAACACACGCTAACACACACTAACACACACGCTAACACACACTCCAACACACGCTAACACACACTAACACACACGCTAACACACTCCAACACACACTAACACACACTAACACACACTCCAACACACGCTAACACACGCCAACACACGCCAACACACGCCAACATACTCCAACACACGCCAACACACACGCTAACACACGCCAACACACGCCAACACACTCCAACACACTCCAACACACACGCTAACACACACGCTAACACACGCCAACACACGCCAACACACACGCTAACACACTCCAACACACTCCAACACACGCTAACACACGCTAACACACTCCAACACACTCCAACACACTCCAACACACGCTGACACACGCCAACACACGCTAACACACACTCCAACATACGCTAACACACTCCAACACACTCCAACACACTCCAACACACACTCCAACACACGCTCACAAACGCTAACACACGCCAACACTCACTAACACACACTCCAACATATGCTAACACACTCAACACACTCCAACACACTCCAACACACACTCCAACACACGCTAACACACGCTAACACACGCCAACACACACTAACACACACTAACACACACGCCAACACACGCCAACACACGCCAACACACACTCCAACACACGCTAACACACACTAACACACACTCCAACACACGCTAACACACGCTAACACACGCCAACACACGCCAACATACTCCAACACACGCCAACACACACTCCAACACACACGCTAACACACGCTAACACATGCTAACACACGCTAACACACTCCAACACACGCCAAAACACGCCAACACACACGCTAACACACACGCCAACACACACGCCAACACACGCCAACACATGCTAACACACTCCAACACACTCCAACACACGCTAACACACGCTAACACACTCCAACACACGCCAACACACGCTAACACACACTAACACACACGCTAACACACACTAACACACACTAACACACACGCTAACACACTCCAACACACACTAACACACACTCCAACACACGCTAACACACGCCAACACACACTAACACACACTCCAACACACGCCAACACACTCCAACACACACTAACACACGCCAACACACACTAACACACTCCAACACACGCTAACACACGCTAACACACATTAACACACACTCCAACACACGCTAACACACACTAACACACACTCCAACACACGCTAACACACGCTAACACACTCCAACACACACTAACACACACTCCAACACACGCTAACACACGCCAACACACTCCAACACACTCCAACACACTCCAACACACACTCCAACACACGCCAACACACTCCAACACACACTAACACACGCCAACACACACTAACACACTCCAACACACGCCAACACACGCCAACACACGCTAACACACGCTAACACACATTAACACACACTCCAACACACGCTAACACACACTAACACACACTCCAACACACGCTAACACACACTAACACACACGCTAACACACTCCAACACACACTAACACACACGCCAACACACGCCAACACACTCCAACACACGCCAACACACGCCAACACACACGCTAACACACACGTTAACACACGCCAACACACGCTAACACACTCCAACACACTCCAACACACTCCAACACACGCCAACACACGCCAACACACACGCTAACACACGCTAACACATGCTAACACACGCTAACACACTCCAACACACGCCAACACACACGCTAACACACACGCTAACACACGCCAACACACTCCAACACACTCCAACACACGCTAACACACGCTAACACACTCCAACACACTCCAACACACTCCAACACACGCTAACACACACTCCAACATACGCTAACACACACTCCAACACACGCTAACAAACGCTAACACACGCCAACACACACTAACACACACTCCAACATATGCTAACACACGCTAACACACTCCAACACACTCCAACACACTCCAACACACGCTAACACACACTCCAACATACGCTAACACACACTCCAACACACGCTAACACACGCTAACACACGCCAACACACACTAACACACACGCCAACACACGCCAACACACGCCAACACACACTCCAACACACGCTAACACACGCTAACACACACTCCAACACACGCTAACACACGCCAACACACACTAACACACACTCCAACATACGCTAACACACGCTAACACACACTAACACACACTCCAACACACGCTAACACACGCCAACACACACTAACACACACTCCAACACACGCTAACACACACTCCAACACACGCCAACACACACTAACACACGCCAACACACGCCAACACACTCCAACATACGCTAACACACGCCAACACACGCCAACACACACTCCAACATACGCCAACACACGCCAACACACACTCCAACATACGCCAACACACGCCAACACACACTCCAACATACGCCAACACACGCCAACACACACTCCAACATACGCCAACACACGCCAACACACACTCCAACATACGCCAACACACGCCAACACACTCCAACACACTCCAACACATGCTAACACACGCTAACACACGCCAACACACGCGCCAACACACGCCAACACACGCTAACACACGCCAACACACGCCAACACACATTCCAACACACGCTAACACACACTCCAACACATGCTAACACACACTCCAACACATGCTAACACACACTCCAACACACGCTAACACACGCTAACACACACTCCAACACACGCTAACACACACTCCAACACACGTTAACACACTCCAACACACGCTAACACACTCCAACACACACTAACACACACTAACACACACTAACACACACTAACACACTCCAACACACGCCAACACACACTCCAACATACGCTAACACACGCCAACACACGCCAACACACACTCCAACACACGCCAACACACTCCAACACACGCCAACACACTCCAACATACGCCAACACACGCCAACACACTCCAACACACGCTAACACACGCTAACACACGCCAACACACACACCAACACACGCCAACACACACTCCAACACACGCCAACACACACTCCAACACATGCTAACACACACGCCAACACACGCCAACACACACTAACACACGCCAACACACGCCAACACACGCTAACACACTCCAACACACGCTAACACACGCTAACACACTCCAACACACGCTAACACACGCTAACACACTCCAACACACGCTAACACACATTCCAACACACGCCAACACACACTAACACACGCCAACACACGCCAACACACGCCAACACACTCCAACACACGCTAACACACGCTAACACACACTCCAACACACGCTAACACACTCCAACACACACTAACACACGCCAACACACACGCTAACACACGCTAACACATGCTAACACACGCTAACACACGCTAACACACACTCCAACACACGCCAACACACACTAACACACGCCAACACACGCCAACACACTCCAACACACGCTAACACACACTAACACACACTAACACACACTCCAACACACGCTAACACACGCTAACACACGCCAACACACGCCAACACACGCCAACACACACGCTAACACACGCTAACACACGCCAACACACGCCAACACACACGCTAACACACGCTAACACATGCTAACACACGCCAACACACGCCAACACACACGCTAACACACACGCCAACACACGCCAACACACGCCAACACACTCCAACACACTCCAACACACGCTAACACACTCCAACACACTCCAACACACGCTGACACACGCCAACACACGCTAACACACACTCCAACATACGCTAACACACTCCAACACACTCCAACACACTCCAACACACACTCCAACACACGCTAACACACGCCAACACACACTAACACACACTAACACACACGCCAACACACGCCAACACACGCCAACACACACTCCAACACACGCTAACACACGCTAACACACACTCCAACACACGTTAACACACTCCAACACACGCTAACACACTCCAACACACACTAACACACACTAACACACACTAACACACTCCAACACACGCCAACACACACTCCAACATACGCTAACACACGCCAACACACGCCAACACACACTCCAACACACGCCAACACACTCCAACACACGCCAACACACTCCAACATACGCCAACACACGCCAACACACTCCAACACACGCTAACACACGCTAACACACGCCAACACACACGCCAACACACGCCAACACACACTCCAACACACGCCAACACACACTCCAACACATGCTAACACACACGCCAACACACGCCAACACACGCCAACACACGCCAACACACGCTAACACACTCCAACACACGCTAACACACGCTAACACACTCCAACACACGCTAACACACGCTAACACACTCCAACACACGCTAACACACATTCCAACACACGCCAACACACACTAACACACGCCAACACACGCCAACACACTCCAACACACGCTAACACACGCTAACACACACTCCAACACACGCTAACACACTCCAACACACACTAACACACGCCAACACACACGCTAACACACGCTAACACATGCTAACACACGCTAACACACGCTAACACACACTCCAACACACGCCAACACACACTAACACACGCCAACACACGCCAACACACTCCAACACACGCTAACACACACTAACACACACTCCAACACACGCTAACACACACTAACACACATGCTAACACACTCCAACACACACTAACACACACTCCAACACACGCTAACACACGCTAACACACGCCAACACACTCCAACACACGCCAACACACGCCAACACACACGCTAACACACGCCAACACACGCCAACACACACGCTAACACACGCTAACACATGCTAACACACGCTAACACACGCCAACACACGCCAACACACACGCTAACACACACGCCAACACACTCCAACACACTCCAACACACGCTAACACACTCCAACACACTCCAACACACGCTGACACACGCCAACACACGCTAACACACACTCCAACATACGCTAACACACTCCAACACACTCCAACACACTCCAACACACACTCCAACACACGCTAACACACGCCAACACACACTAACACACACTAACACACACGCCAACACACGCCAACACACGCCAACACACACTCCAACACACGCTAACACACGCTAACACACACTCCAACACACGCTAACACACGCCAACACACACTAACACACACTCCAACATACGCTAACACACGCTAACACACACTAACACACACTCCAACACACGCTAACACACGCCAACACACACTAACACACACTCCAACACACGCTAACACACACTCCAACACATGCCAACACACACTAACACACGCCAACACACGCCAACACACTCCAACATACGCTAACACACGCCAACACACGCCAACACACACTCCAACATACGCCAACACACGCCAACACACACTCCAACATACGCCAACACACGCCAACACACACTCCAACATACGCCAACACACGCCAACACACACTCCAACATACGCCAACACACGCCAACACACACTCCAACATACGCCAACACACGCCAACACACTCCAACACACTCCAACACATGCTAACACACGCTAACACACGCCAACACACGCCAACACACGCTAACACACGCCAACACACGCCAACACACATTCCAACACACGCTAACACACACTCCAACACATGCCAACACACACTCCAACACATGCTAACACACACTCCAACACACGCTAACACACGCTAACACACACTCCAACACACGCTAACACACATTCCAACACACGTTAACACACTCCAACACACGCTAACACACTCCAACACACACTAACACACACTAACACACACTAACACACTCCAACACACACTCCAACATACGCTAACACACGCCAACACACGCCAACACACACTCCAACACACGCCAACACACTCCAACACACGCCAACACACGCCAACACACACTCCAACACACGCCAACACACGCCAACACACTCCAACACACGCTAACACACGCTAACACACGCCAACACACGCCAACACACACGCCAACACACGCCAACACACACTCCAACACACGCCAACACACACTCCAACACATGCTAACACACACTCCAACACACGCCAACACACGCCAACACACACTAACACACGCCAACACACGCCAACACACGCTAACACACTCCAACACACGCTTACACACGCTAACACACTCCAACACACGCTAACACACGCTAACACACTCCAACACACGCTAACACACACTCCAACACACGCTAACACACACTCCAACACACGCCAACACACACTAACACACGCCAACACACGCCAACACACTCCAACACACGCTAACACACGCTAACACACACTCCAACACACGCTAACACACTCCAACACACACTAACACACGCCAACACACACGCTAACACACGCTAACACATGCTAACACACGCTAACACACACGCCAACACACGCCAACACACACTCCAACATACGCTAACACACGCCAACACACGCCAACACACACTCCAACATACGCCAACACACGCCAACACACGCCAACACACACTCCAACACACGCCAACACACGCCAACACACGCCAACACACACTCCAACATACGCCAACACACGCCAACACACACTCCAACATACGCCAACACACGCCAACACACACTCCAACATACGCCAACACACGCCAACACACTCCAACACACTCCAACACATGCTAACACACGCTAACACACGCCAACACACGCGCCAACACACGCCAACACACGCTAACACACGCCAACACACGCCAACACACATTCCAACACACGCTAACACACACTCCAACACATGCTAACACACACTCCAACACATGCTAACACACACTCCAACACACGCTAACACACGCTAACACACACTCCAACACACGCTAACACACATTCCAACACACGTTAACACACTCCAACACACGCTAACACACTCCAACACACACTAACACACTCCAACACACACTCCAACATACGCTAACACACGCCAACACACGCCAACACACACTCCAACACACGCCAACACACTCCAACACACGCCAACACACGCCAACACACACTCCAACACACGCCAACACACGCCAACACACACTCCAACACATGCTAACACACACTCCAACACACGCCAACACACGCCAACACACACTAACACACGCCAACACACGCCAACACACGCTAACACACTCCAACACACGCTTACACACGCTAACACACTCCAACACACGCTAACACACGCTAACACACTCCAACACACGCTAACACACACTCCAACACACGCTAACACACACTCCAACACACGCCAACACACACTAACACACGCCAACACACGCCAACACACTCCAACACACGCTAACACACGCTAACACACACTCCAACACACGCTAACACACTCCAACACACACTAACACACGCCAACACACACGCTAACACACGCTAACACATGCTAACACACGCTAACACACGCCAACACACACTCCAACATACGCTAACACACGCCAACACACGCCAACACACACTCCAACATACGCCAACACACGCCAACACACGCCAACACACACTCCAACATACGCTAACACACGCCAACACACGCCAACACACACTCCAACATACGCCAACACACGCCAACACACGCCAACACACACTCCAACATACGCCAACACACGCCAACACACACTCCAACATACGCCAACACACGCCAACACACACTCCAACATACGCCAACACACGCCAACACACTCCAACACACTCCAACACATGCTAACACACGCCAACACACGCGCCAACACACGCCAACACACGCTAACACACGCCAACACACGCCAACACATACTCCAACACACGCTAACACACACTCCAACACATGCTAACACACACTCCAACACACGCTAACACACACTCCAACACACGCTAACACACACTCCAACACACGCTAACACACACTCCAACACACGTTAACACACTCCAACACACGCTAACACACTCCAACACACGCTAACACACTCCAACACACGCCAACACACGCTAACACACGCTCCAACACACGCTAATACACACTCCAACACACACTAACACACACTAACACACACTAACACACTCCAACACACGCCAACACACACTCCAACACACGCTAACACACACTCCAACACACGTTAACACACTCCAACACACACTAACACACTCCAACACACGCCAACACACGCTAACACACGCTCCAACACACGCTAACACACACTCCAACACACGCTAACACACTCCAACACACGCTAACACACGCTCCAACACACGCTAACACACACTCCAACACACGCTAACACACTCCAACACACGCTAACACACTCCAACACACTCCAACACACTCCAACACACTCCAACACACGCTAACACACTCCAACACACACTAACACACTCCAACACACGCCAACACACGCTAACACACGCTAACACACGCTCCAACACACGCTAACACACACTCCAACACACGCTAACACACACTCCAACACACGCTAACACACTCCAACACACTCCAACACACTCCAACACACACTAACACACACTAACACACTCCAACACACGCCAACACATGCTAACACACGCTAACACACGATCCAACACACGATCCAACACACGCCAACACACGCCAACACACTCCAACACACTCAACACACGCCAACACACGCTAACACACGATCCAACACACGCCAACACACGATCCAACACACGCCAACACACTCCAACACACTCAACACACGCCAACACACGCCAACACACGCCAAAACACACGCTAACACACACGCTAACACACACTCCAACACACACTCCAACACACGCCAACACACGCCAACACACACGCCAACACACACGCCAACACACACGCTAACACACTCTCCAACACACACTCCAACACACACTCCAACACACGCCAACACACGCCAACACACACTCCAACACACACGCTAACACACTCTCCAACACACACTCCAACACACACTCCAACACACACTCCAACACACGCCAACACACGCCAACACACACTCCAACACACACTCCAACACACACTCCAACACACACTCCAACACACGCCAACACACGCCAACACACACTCCAACACACACTCCAACACACACTCCAACACACGCTAATACACACTCCAACACACGCTAACACACACTCCAACACACGCTAACACACTCCAACACACTCCAACACACACTAACACACACTAACACACTCCAACACACGCCAACACATGCTAACACACGCTAACACACGATCCAACACACGCCAACACACGCCAACACACTCCAACACACTCAACACACGCTAACACACGATCCAACACACGCCAACACACGATCCAACACACGCCAACACACTCCAACACACTCAACACACGCCAACACACGCCAACACACGCCAAAACACACGCTAACACACACGCTAACACACACTCCAACACACACTCCAACACACGCCAACACACGCCAACACACACGCCAACACACACGCCAACACACACGCTAACACACTCTCCAACACACACTCCAACACACACGCCAACACACGCCAACACACGCCAACACACGCCAACACACACTCCAACACACACGCTAACACACTCTCCAACACACACTCCAACACACACTCCAACACACACTCCAACACACGCCAACACACACTCCAACACACACTCCAACACACACTCCAACACACACTCCAACACACACTCCAACACACGCTAACACACTCCAACACACGCCAACACACGCTAACACACTCCAACACACGCCAACACACGCCAACACACACGCTAACACACACGCCAACACACACGCCAACACACTCCAACACACGCCAACACATGCCAACACAGGCCAACACACACTTCAACACACGCCAACACACTCCAACACACTCCAACACACACCAACACACGCTAACACACACTCCAACACACGCCAACACACGCCAACACACACTCACACACGCTAACACACACTCCAACACACACTCCAACACACACTAACACATGCCAACACACGCCAAAACACGCCAACACACACTCCAACACACTCCAACACACACTAACACACACTCCAACACACTCCAACACACACTAACACACACTAACACACACTCCAACACACGCTAACACACACTCCAACACACGCTAACACACACTCAACACACGCTAACACACACTCCAACACACTCCAACACACGCCAACACACGCCAACACACTCCAACACACGCCAACACACACTAACACACACACTAACACACACGCTAACACACGCCAACACACACGCCAACACACACTCCAACACACACTCCAACACACGCTAACACACTTCAACACACTCCAACACACACTAACACACACTCCAACACACGCCAACACACGCCAACACACGCCAACACACGCCAACACACACTCCAACACACTCCAACACACACTCCAACACACGCTAACACACACTCCAACACACGCTAACACACACTCCAACACACGCTAACACACACTCCAACACACGCTAACACACACTCCAACACACTCCAACACACGCCAACACACTCCAACACACGCCAACACACTCCAACACACGCCAACACACACTAACACACACTCCAACACACACTCCAACACACACGCTAACACACTTCAACACACTCCAACACACACTAACACACACTCCAACACACGCTAACACACACTCCAACACACGCCAACACACGCCAACACACACTAACACACACTAACACACACTCCAACACACTCCAACACACACTAACACACACTCCAACACACGCTAACACACACTCCAACACACGCTAACACACACTCCAACACACGCTAACACACACTCCAACACACGCTAACACACACTCCAACACACGCTAACACACACTCCAACACACGCCAACACACTCCAACACACTCCAACACACGCCAACACACACTAACACACACGCTAACACACACTAACACACACTAACACACACGCCAACACACACTCCAACACACACTCCAACACACTCCAACACACACGCTAACACACTTCAACACACTCCAACACACACTAACACACACTCCAACAGACGCTAACACACGCTCCAACACACGCCAACACACTCCAACACACTCCAACACACTCCAACACACGCTAACACACGCTAACACACGCTAACACATGCTAACACACGCTCCAACGCACGCCAACACACTCCAACACACGCTAACACACGCTAACACATGCTAACACACGCTCCAACACACGTCAACACACTCCAACACACGCCAACACACACTAACACACTCCAACACACACTAACACACTCCAACACACGCTAACACACGCTAACACACTCCAACACACACTAACACACTCCAACACACGCTAACACACGCTAACACACACTAACACACTCCAACACACGCTAACACACTCCAACACACGCTAACACACGCCAACACACGCTAACACACTCCAACACACGCTAACACACGCCAACACACGCTAACACACGCTAACACACGCCAACACACGCCAACACACGCTAACACACTCCAACACACGCCAACACACGCTAACACACTCCAACACACGCTAACACACGCCAACACACGCCAACACACGCTAACACACTCCAACACACGCTAACACACGCCAACACACGCCAACACATGCTAACACACGCTCCAACACACGCTAACACACGCCAACACACTCCAACACACGCCAACACACGCTAACACACGCTAACACACTCCAACACACGCTAACACACGCCAACACACTCCAACACACGCTAACACACTCCAACACACGCTAACACACGCCAACACACGCCAACACACGCTAACACATGCTAACACACGCTCCAACACACGCTAACACACGCCAACACACTCCAACACACTCCAACACACGCTAACACACGCTAACACACTCCAACACACGCTAACACACGCCAACACACTCCAACACACGCTAACACACTCCAACACACGCTAACACACGCCAACACACTCCAACACACGCCAACACACTCCAACACACTCCAACACACGCCAACACACGCCAACACACACTGACACACACTAACACACACGCTAACACACACTAACACACACGCTAACACATGCCAACACACACTCCAACACACACTCCAACACACACTCCAACACACTCCAACACACACGCTAACACACTTCAACACACTCCAACACACACTAACACACACTCCAACACACGCTAACACACGCTCCAACACACGCCAACACACGCTAACACACGCTAACACACTCCAACACACTCCAACACATGCTAACACACGCTAACACACGCTAACACATGCTAACACACGCTCCAACACACGCCAACACACTCCAACACAGGCTAACACACGCTAACACATGCTAACACACGCTCCAACACACGCCAACACACACCAACACACTCCAACACACGCTAACACACGCTAACACACTCCAACACACTCCAACACACGCCAACACACGCCAACACACACTAACACACTCCAACACACTCCAACACACGCTAACACACGCCAACACACGCCAACACACACTCCAACACACGCTAACACACACTCCAACACATGCTAACACACACTCCAACACATGCTAACACACACTCCAACACACGCTAACACACGCTAACACACACTCCAACACACGCTAACACACACTCCAACACACGTTAACACACTCCAACACACACTAACACACACTAACACACACTAACACACTCCAACACACGCCAACACACGCTAACACACTCCAACACACGCTAACACACGCCAACACACTCCAACACACGCTAACACACGCCATCACACGCTAACACACGCTAACACACTCCAACACACGCTAACACACGCCAACACACTCCAACACACGCTAACACACGCCATCACACGCTAACACACGCTAACACACTCCAACACACGCCAACACACGCTAACACACTCCAACACACGCTAACACACGCCAACACACTCCAACACACGCTAACACACGCCATCACACGCTAACACACGCTAACACACTCCAACACACGCTAACACACGCCAACACACTCCAACACACGCTAACACACGCCATCACACGCTAACACACACTAACACACTCAACACACGCCAACACACGCCAACACACTCCAACACACACTAACACACTCCAACACACGCCAACACACTCCAACACACGCTAACACATGCCAACACACGCTAACACACGCCAACACACGCTAACACACGCCAACACACGCTAACACACGCTAACACACTCCAACACACGCTAACACACACTAACACACACTAACACACTCCAACACACGCTAACACACACTCCAACACACGCTAACACACACTCAACACACGCTAACACACACTCCAACACACTCCAACACACGCCAACACACGCCAACACACTCCAACACACGCCAACACACACTAACACACACACTAACACACACGCTAACACACGCCAACACACACGCCAACACACACTCCAACACACACTCCAACACACGCTAACACACTTCAACACACTCCAACACACACTAACACACACTCCAACACACGCTAACACACGCCAACACACGCCAACACACGCCAACACACACTCCAACACACTCCAACACACACTCCAACACACGCTAACACACACTCCAACACACGCTAACACACACTCCAACACACGCTAACACACACTCCAACACACGCTAACACACACTCCAACACACTCCAACACACGCCAACACACTCCAACACACGCCAACACACTCCAACACACGCCAACACACACTAACACACACTCCAACACACACTCCAACACACACGCTAACACACTTCAACACACTCCAACACACACTAACACACACTCCAACACACGCTAACACACACTCCAACACACGCCAACACACGCCAACACACACTAACACACACTAACACACACTCCAACACACTCCAACACACACTAACACACACTCCAACACACGCTAACACACACTCCAACACACGCTAACACACACTCCAACACACGCTAACACACACTCCAACACACGCTAACACACACTCCAACACACGCTAACACACACTCCAACACACGCCAACACACTCCAACACACGCCAACACACACTAACACACACTAACACACACGCTAACACACACTAACACACACTAACACACACGCCAACACACACTCCAACACACACTCCAACACACTCCAACACACACGCTAACACACTTCAACACACTCCAACACACACTAACACACACTCCAACAGACGCTAACACACGCTCCAACACACGCCAACACACGCTAACACACTCCAACACACTCCAACACACTCCAACACACGCTAACACACGCTAACACACGCTAACACATGCTAACACACGCTCCAACGCACGCCAACACACTCCAACACACGCTAACACACGCTAACACATGCTAACACACGCTCCAACACACGTCAACACACTCCAACACACGCCAACACACACTAACACACTCCAACACACACTAACACACTCCAACACACGCTAACACACGCTAACACACTCCAACACACACTAACACACTCCAACACACGCTAACACACGCTAACACACACTAACACACGCTAACACACTCCAACACACGCTAACACACGCCAACACACGCTAACACACTCCAACACACGCTAACACACGCCAACACACGCCAACACACGCTAACACACGCTAACACACGCCAACACACGCCAACACACGCTAACACACGCTAACACACTCCAACACACGCCAACACACGCTAACACACTCCAACACACGCTAACACACGCCAACACACGCCAACACACGCTAACACACTCCAACACACGCTAACACACGCCAACACACGCCAACACATGCTAACACACGCTCCAACACACGCTAACACACGCTCCAACACACGCTAACACACGCCAACACACTCCAACACACGCCAACACACGCTAACACACGCTAACACACTCCAACACACGCTAACACACGCCAACACACTCCAACACACGCTAACACACTCCAACACACGCTAACACACGCCAACACACGCCAACACACGCTAACACATGCTAACACACGCTCCAACACACGCTAACACACGCCAACACACTCCAACACACTCCAACACACGCTAACACACTCCAACACACGCTAACACACGCCAACACACTCCAACACACGCTAACACACTCCAACACACGCTAACACACGCCAACACACTCCAACACACGCCAACACACTCCAACACACTCCAACACACGCCAACACACGCCAACACACACTGACACACACTAACACACACGCTAACACACACTAACACACACGCTAACACATGCCAACACACACTCCAACACACACTCCAACACACACTCCAACACACACTCCAACACACACTCCAACACACACGCTAACACACTTCAACACACTCCAACACACACTAACACACACTCCAACACACGCTAACACACGCTCCAACACACGCCAACACACGCTAACACACGCTAACACACTCCAACACACTCCAACACATGCTAACACACGCTAACACACGCTAACACATGCTAACACACGCTCCAACACACGCCAACACACTCCAACACAGGCTAACACACGCTAACACATGCTAACACACGCTCCAACACACGCCAACACACACCAACACACTCCAACACACGCTAACACACGCTAACACACTCCAACACACTCCAACACACGCCAACACACGCCAACACACACTAACACACTCCAACACACTCCAACACACGCTAACACACGCCAACACACGCCAACACACACTCCAACACACGCTAACACACACTCCAACACATGCTAACACACACTCCAACACATGCTAACACACACTCCAACACACGCTAACACACGCTAACACACACTCCAACACACGCTAACACACACTCCAACACACGTTAACACACTCCAACACACACTAACACACACTAACACACACTAACACACTCCAACACACGCCAACACACGCTAACACACTCCAACACACGCTAACACACGCCAACACACTCCAACACACGCTAACACACGCCATCACACGCTAACACACGCTAACACACTCCAACACACGCTAACACACGCCAACACACTCCAACACACGCTAACACACGCCATCACACGCTAACACACGCTAACACACTCCAACACACGCCAACACACACTAACACACTCAACACACGCCAACACACGCCAACACACTCCAACACACACTAACACACTCCAACACACGCCAACACACTCCAACACACGCTAACACATGCCAACACACGCTAACACACGCCAACACACGCTAACACACGCCAACACACGCTAACACACGCTAACACACTCCAACACACGCTAACACACACTAACACACACTAACACACTCCAACACACGCTAACACACTCCAACACACGCTAACACACACTAACACACACTAACACACTCCAACACACGCTAACACACGCTAACACACTCCAACACACACTAACACACACTCTAACACACGCCAACACACGCTAACACACGCCAACACACGCTAACACACGCCAACACACGCCAACACACGCTAACACGCCAACACACGCCAACACACGCTAACACACGCTAACACAATACACTCCAACACACTAACACACTCCAACACACGCTAACATATGCTAACACATGCTAACAACCTCCAACGCACACTAACACACTCCAACACACAGTAACACACACTCCAACACAAACTACCACACTAACACACTCCAACCCACACTAACACACTCCAACACACACTAACACACTCCAACACACACTAACACACTCCAACACACAATAACACACTCTAACACACTCCAACACACTCCAACACACACTAACACACTCCAACACACGCCAACACACTCCAACACACAATAACACACTCTAACACACTCCAACACACTCTAACCCACACTAACATACTCCAATACACAGTGACACACTCCAACACACACTAACACACTCCAACACACACTAACACACTCCAACACACAATAACACACTCTAACACACTCCAACACACGCCAACACACGCCAACACACGCTAACACACGCTAACACACGCTAACACACTCCAACACACGCTAACACACTCCAACACACGCCAACACACGCCAACACACACTAACACACTCCAACACACGCTAACACACTCCAACACACACTAACACACTCCAACACACACTAACACACTCCAACACACTCCAACACACACTAACACACACTAACACACACTAACACACTCCAACACACACTAACACACTCCAACACACACTAACACACTCCAACACACACTAACACACTCCAACACACTCCAACACACTCCAACACACAATAACACGCTAACACACTCCAACACACGCCAACACACTGCAACACACGCCAACACACGCCAACACACGCTAACACGCCAACACACGCCAACACACGCTAACACACGCTAACACAATACACTCCAACACACTAACACACTCCAACACACGCTAACATATGCTAACACATGCTAACAACCTCCAACGCACACTAACACACTCCAACACACAGTAACACACACTCCAACACAAACTACCACACTAACACACTCCAACACACACTAACACACTCTAACCCACACTAACACACTCCAGCACACAATAACACAGTCCGATACACTCTAACCCACACTAACACACTCCAACACACACTAACACACTCCAACACACACTAACACACTCTAACCCACACTAACACACTCCAACACACACTAACACACTCCAACACACTCCAACACACACTAACACACGCCAACACACGCCAACACACGCTAACACACTCCAACACACGCCAACACACGCCAACACACGCTAACAAACGCTAACCCACACTAACACACTCCAACACACACTAACACACTCTAACCCACACTAACACACTCCAACACACACTAACACACGCTAACACACGCCAACACACTCCAACACACGCCAACACACTCCAACACACTCCAACACACGCCAACACACTCCAACACACGCCAACACACGCCAACACACGCTAACAAACGCTAACCCACACTAACACACTCCAACACACACTAACACACTCTAACCCACACTAACACACTCCAACACACACTAACACACGCTAACACACGCCAACACACTCCAACACACGCCAACACACTCCAACACACTCCAACACACGCCAACACACTCCAACACACGCCAACACACGCCAACACACGCTAACAAACGCTAACCCACACTAACACACTCCAACAGACACTAACACACTCTAACCCACACTAACACACTCCAACACACACTAACACACGCTAACACACGCCAACACACTCCAACACACGCCAACACACTCCAACACACGCCAACACACGCCAACACACGCCAACACACGCCAACACACTCCAACACACGCCAACACACTCCAACACACGCCAACACACTCCAACACACGCCAACACACGCCAACACACTCCAACACACGCCAACACACTCCAACACACGCCAACACACTCCAACACACGCCAACACACGCCAACACACTCCAACACACGCCAACACACTCCAACACACGCCAACACACGCCAACACACGCCAACACACTCCAACACACGCCAACACACTCCAACACACGCCAACACACGCCAACACACGCCAACACACTCCAACACATGCCAACACACGCTAACACACGCCAACACACGCCAACACACGCTAACCCACACTAACACACTCCAACACACACTAACACACTCTAACCCACACTAACACACTCCAACACACAATAACACAGTCCGATACACTCTAACCCACACTAACACACTCCAACACACGCTAACACACTCCAACACACGCTAACACACGCTAACACACTCCAACACACGCCAACACACGCCAACACACACTAACACACTCCAACACACGCTAACACACGCTAACACACATTAACACACACTCCAACACACGCTAACACACACTAACACACACTCCAACACACTCCAACACACGCTAACACACTCCAACACACGCTAACACACGCTAACACACTCCAACACACTCCAACACACGCCAACACACACTAACACACTCCAACACACGCTAACACACGCTAACACACATTAACACACACTCCAACACACGCTAACACACACTAACACACACTCCAACACACGCTAACACACGCTAACACACTCCAACACACACTAACACACACTCCAACACACGCTAACACACGCTAACACACGCCAACACACTCCAACACACTCCAACACACTCCAACACACACTCCAACACACGCCAACACACTCCAACACACACTAACACACGCCAACACACACTAACACACTCCAACACACGCCAACACACGCCAACACACGCTAACACACGCTAACACACATTAACACACACTCCAACACACGCTAACACACACTAACACACACTCCAACACACGCTAACACACACTAACACACGCTAACACACTCCAACACACACTAACACACACGCCAACACACGCCAACACACTCCAACACACGCCAACACACGCCAACACACACGCTAACACACACGCTAACACACGCCAACACACGCTAACACACTCCAACACACTCCAACACACTCCAACACACGCCAACACACGCCAACACACACGCTAACACACGCTAACACATGCTAACACACGCTAACACACTCCAACACACGCCAACACACACGCTAACACACACGCTAACACACGCCAACACACTCCAACACACTCCAACACACGCTAACACACGCTAACACACTCCAACACACTCCAACACACGCTAACACACACTCCAACATACGCTAACACACACTCCAACACACGCTAACAAACGCTAACACACGCCAACACACACTAACACACACTCCAACATATGCTAACACACGCTAACACACTCCAACACACTCCAACACACTCCAACACACGCTAACACACACTCCAACATACGCTAACACACACTCCAACACACGCTAACACACGCTAACACACGCCAACACACACTAACACACACGCCAACACACGCCAACACACGCCAACACACACTCCAACACACGCTAACACACGCTAACACACACTCCAACACACGCTAACACACGCCAACACACACTAACACACACTCCAACATACGCTAACACACGCTAACACACACTAACACACACTCCAACACACGCTAACACACGCCAACACACACTAACACACACTCCAACACACGCTAACACACACTCCAACACACGCCAACACACACTAACACACGCCAACACACGCCAACACACTCCAACATACGCTAACACACGCCAACACACGCCAACACACACTCCAACATACGCCAACACACGCCAACACACACTCCAACATACGCCAACACACGCCAACACACACTCCAACATACGCCAACACACGCCAACACACACTCCAACATACGCCAACACACGCCAACACACACTCCAACATACGCCAACACACGCCAACACACTCCAACACACTCCAACACATGCTAACACACGCTAACACACGCCAACACACGCGCCAACACACGCCAACACACGCTAACACACGCCAACACACGCCAACACACATTCCAACACACGCTAACACACACTCCAACACATGCTAACACACACTCCAACACATGCTAACACACACTCCAACACACGCTAACACACGCTAACACACACTCCAACACACGCTAACACACACTCCAACACACGTTAACACACTCCAACACACGCTAACACACTCCAACACACACTAACACACACTAACACACACTAACACACACTAACACACTCCAACACACGCCAACACACACTCCAACATACGCTAACACACGCCAACACACGCTAACACACACTCCAACACACGCCAACACACTCCAACACACGCCAACACACTCCAACATACGCCAACACACGCCAACACACTCCAACACACGCTAACACACGCTAACACACGCCAACACACACACCAACACACGCCAACACACACTCCAACACACGCCAACACACACTCCAACACATGCTAACACACACGCCAACACACGCCAACACACACTAACACACGCCAACACACGCCAACACACGCTAACACACTCCAACACACGCTAACACACGCTAACACACTCCAACACACGCTAACACACGCTAACACACTCCAACACACGCTAACACACATTCCAACACACGCCAACACACACTAACACACGCCAACACACGCCAACACACTCCAACACACGCTAACACACGCTAACACACACTCCAACACACGCTAACACACTCCAACACACACTAACACACGCCAACACACACGCTAACACACGCTAACACATGCTAACACACGCTAACACACGCTAACACACACTCCAACACACGCCAACACACACTAACACACGCCAACACACGCCAACACACTCCAACACACACTAACACACACTAACACACACTCCAACACACGCTAACACACGCTAACACACGCCAACACACGCCAACACACGCCAACACACACGCTAACACACGCTAACACACGCCAACACACGCCAACACACACGCTAACACACGCTAACACATGCTAACACACGCTAACACACGCCAACACACGCCAACACACACGCTAACACACACGCCAACACACGCCAACACACTCCAACACACTCCAACACACTCCAACACACGCTAACACACTCCAACACACTCCAACACACGCTGACACACGCCAACACACGCTAACACACACTCCAACATACGCTAACACACTCCAACACACTCCAACACACTCCAACACACACTCCAACACACGCTAACACACGCCAACACACACTAACACACACGCCAACACACGCCAACACACGCCAACACACACTCCAACACACGCTAACACATGCTAACACACACTCCAACACACGTTAACACACTCCAACACACGCTAACACACTCCAACACACACTAACACACACTAACACACACTAACACACTCCAACACACGCCAACACACACTCCAACATACGCTAACACACGCCAACACACGCCAACACACACTCCAACACACGCCAACACACTCCAACACACGCCAACACACTCCAACATACGCCAACACACGCCAACACACTCCAACACACGCTAACACACGCTAACACACGCCAACACACACGCCAACACACGCCAACACACACTCCAACACACGCCAACACACACTCCAACACATGCTAACACACACGCCAACACACGCCAACACACGCCAACACACGCTAACACACTCCAACACACGCTAACACACGCTAACACACTCCAACACACGCTAACACACGCTAACACACTCCAACACACGCTAACACACATTCCAACACACGCCAACACACACTAACACACGCCAACACACGCCAACACACTCCAACACACGCTAACACACGCTAACACACACTCCAACACACGCTAACACACTCCAACACACACTAACACACGCCAACACACACGCTAACACACGCTAACACATGCTAACACACGCTAACACACGCTAACACACACTCCAACACACGCCAACACACACTAACACACGCCAACACACGCCAACACACTCCAACACACGCTAACACACACTAACACACACTCCAACACACGCTAACACACACTAACACACATGCTAACACACTCCAACACACACTAACACACACTCCAACACACGCTAACACACGCTAACACACGCCAACACACTCCAACACACGCCAACACACGCCAACACACACGCTAACACACGCCAACACACGCCAACACACACGCTAACACACGCTAACACATGCTAACACACGCTAACACACGCCAACACACGCCAACACACACGCTAACACACACGCCAACACACTCCAACACACTCCAACACACGCTAACACACTCCAACACACTCCAACACACGCTGACACACGCCAACACACGCTAACACACACTCCAACATACGCTAACACACTCCAACACACTCCAACACACTCCAACACACACTCCAACACACGCTAACACACGCCAACACACACTAACACACACTAACACACACGCCAACACACGCCAACACACGCCAACACACACTCCAACACACGCTAACACACGCTAACACACACTCCAACACACGCTAACACACGCCAACACACACTAACACACACTCCAACATACGCTAACACACGCTAACACACACTAACACACACTCCAACACACGCTAACACACGCCAACACACACTAACACACACTCCAACACACGCTAACACACACTCCAACACACGCCAACACACACTAACACACGCCAACACACGCCAACACACTCCAACATACGCTAACACACGCCAACACACGCCAACACACACTCCAACATACGCCAACACACGCCAACACACACTCCAACATACGCCAACACACGCCAACACACACTCCAACATACGCCAACACACGCCAACACACACTCCAACATACGCCAACACACGCCAACACACACTCCAACATACGCCAACACACGCCAACACACTCCAACACACTCCAACACATGCTAACACACGCTAACACACGCCAACACACGCGCCAACACACGCCAACACACGCTAACACACGCCAACACACGCCAACACACATTCCAACACACGCTAACACACACTCCAACACATGCCAACACACACTCCAACACATGCTAACACACACTCCAACACACGCTAACACACACTCCAACACACGCTAACACACATTCCAACACACGTTAACACACTCCAACACACGCTAACACACTCCAACACACACTAACACACACTAACACACACTAACACACTCCAACACACACTCCAACATACGCTAACACACGCCAACACACGCCAACACACACTCCAACACACGCCAACACACTCCAACACACGCCAACACACGCCAACACACACTCCAACACACGCCAACACACGCCAACACACTCCAACACACGCTAACACACGCTAACACACGCCAACACACGCCAACACACACGCCAACACACGCCAACACACACTCCAACACACGCCAACACACACTCCAACACATGCTAACACACACTCCAACACACGCCAACACACGCCAACACACACTAACACACGCCAACACACGCTTACACACGCTAACACACTCCAACACACGCTAACACACGCTAACACACTCCAACACACGCTAACACACACTCCAACACACGCTAACACACACTCCAACACACGCCAACACACACTAACACACGCCAACACACGCCAACACACTCCAACACACGCTAACACACGCTAACACACACTCCAACACACGCTAACACACTCCAACACACACTAACACACGCCAACACACACGCTAACACACGCTAACACATGCTAACACACGCTAACACACACGCCAACACACGCCAACACACACTCCAACATACGCTAACACACGCCAACACACGCCAACACACACTCCAACATACGCCAACACACGCCAACACACGCCAACACACACTCCAACACACGCCAACACACGCCAACACACGCCAACACACACTCCAACATACGCCAACACACGCCAACACACACTCCAACATACGCCAACACACGCCAACACACACTCCAACATACGCCAACACACGCCAACACACTCCAACACACTCCAACACATGCTAACACACGCTAACACACGCCAACACACGCGCCAACACACGCCAACACACGCTAACACACGCCAACACACGCCAACACACATTCCAACACACGCTAACACACACTCCAACACATGCTAACACACACTCCAACACATGCTAACACACACTCCAACACACGCTAACACACGCTAACACACACTCCAACACACGCTAACACACATTCCAACACACGTTAACACACTCCAACACACGCTAACACACTCCAACACACACTAACACACTCCAACACACACTCCAACATACGCTAACACACGCCAACACACGCCAACACACACTCCAACACACGCCAACACACTCCAACACACGCCAACACACGCCAACACACACTCCAACACACGCCAACACACGCCAACACACTCCAACACACACTCCAACACATGCTAACACACACTCCAACACACGCCAACACACGCCAACACACACTAACACACGCCAACACACGCCAACACACGCTAACACACTCCAACACACGCTTACACACGCTAACACACTCCAACACACGCTAACACACGCTAACACACTCCAACACACGCTAACACACACTCCAACACACGCTAACACACACTCCAACACACGCCAACACACACTAACACACGCCAACACACGCCAACACACTCCAACACACGCTAACACACGCTAACACACACTCCAACACACGCTAACACACTCCAACACACACTAACACACGCCAACACACACGCTAACACACGCTAACACATGCTAACACACGCTAACACACGCCAACACACACTCCAACATACGCTAACACACGCCAACACACGCCAACACACACTCCAACATACGCCAACACACGCCAACACACGCCAACACACACTCCAACATACGCTAACACACGCCAACACACGCCAACACACACTCCAACATACGCCAACACACGCCAACACACGCCAACACACACTCCAACATACGCCAACACACGCCAACACACACTCCAACATACGCCAACACACGCCAACACACACTCCAACATACGCCAACACACGCCAACACACTCCAACACACTCCAACACACGCTAACACGCGCCAACACACGCCAACACACGCTAACACACGCCAACACACGCCAACACACACTCCAACACACGCTAACACACACTCCAACACATGCTAACACACACTCCAACACACGCTAACACACACTCCAACACACGCTAACACACACTCCAACACACGCTAACACACACTCCAACACACGTTAACACACTCCAACACACGCTAACACACTCCAACACACGCTAACACACTCCAACACACGCCAACACACGCTAACACACGCTCCAACACACGCTAATACACACTCCAACACACACTAACACACACTAACACACACTAACACACTCCAACACACGCCAACACACACTCCAACACACGCTAACACACACTCCAACACACGTTAACACACTCCAACACACACTAACACACTCCAACACACGCCAACACATGCTAACACACGCTCCAACACACGCTAACACACACTCCAACACACGCTAACACACTCCAACACACGCTAACACACGCTCCAACACACGCTAACACACTCCAACACACGCTAACACACGCTCCAACACACGCTAACACACTCCAACACACGCTAACACACTCCAACACACTCCAACACACTCCAACACACGCTAACACACTCCAACACACACTAACACACTCCAACACACGCCAACACACGCTAACACACGCTAACACACGCTCCAACACACGCTAACACACACTCCAACACACGCTAACACACACTCCAACACACGCTAACACACTCCAACACACTCCAACACACTCCAACACACACTAACACACACTAACACACTCCAACACACGCCAACACATGCTAACACACGCTAACACACGATCCAACACACGATCCAACACACGCCAACACACGCCAACACACTCCAACACACTCAACACACGCCAACACACGCTAACACACGATCCAACACACGCCAACACACGATCCAACACACGCCAACACACTCCAACACACTCAACACACGCCAACACACGCCAACACACGCCAAAACACACGCTAACACACACGCTAACACACACTCCAACACACACTCCAACACACGCCAACACACGCCAACACACACGCCAACACACACGCCAACACACACGCTAACACACTCTCCAACACACACTCCAACACACACTCCAACACACGCCAACACACGCCAACACACGCCAACACACACTCCAACACACACGCTAACACACTCTCCAACACACACTCCAACACACACTCCAACACACGCCAACACACGCCAACACACACTCCAACACACACTCCAACACACACTCCAACACACGCCAACACACGCCAACACACACTCCAACACACACTCCAACACACACTCCAACACACGCTAATACACACTCCAACACACGCTAACACACACTCCAACACACGCTAACACACTCCAACACACTCCAACACACACTAACACACACTAACACACTCCAACACACGCCAACACATGCTAACACACGCTAACACACGATCCAACACACGCCAACACACGCCAACACACTCCAACACACTCAACACACGCTAACACACGATCCAACACACGATCCAACACACGCCAACACACTCCAACACACTCAACACACGCCAACACACGCCAACACACGCCAAAACACACGCTAACACACACGCTAACACACACTCCAACACACACTCCAACACACGCCAACACACGCCAACACACACGCCAACACACACGCCAACACACACGCTAACACACTCTCCAACACACACTCCAACACACACGCCAACACACGCCAACACACGCCAACACACACTCCAACACACACGCTAACACACTCTCCAACACACACTCCAACACACACTCCAACACACGCCAACACACGCCAACACACACTCCAACACACACTCCAACACACACTCCAACACACACTCCAACACACACTCCAACACACGCTAACACACTCCAACACACGCCAACACACGCTAACACACTCCAACACACGCCAACACACACGCCAACACACACGCTAACACACACGCCAACACACACGCCAACACACTCCAACACACGCCAACACATGCCAACACAGGCCAACACACACTTCAACACACGCCAACACACTCCAACACACTCCAACACACACCAACACACGCTAACACACACTCCAACACACGCCAACACACGCCAACACACACTCACACACGCTAACACACACTCCAACACACACTCCAACACACACTAACACATGCCAACACACGCCAAAACACGCCAACACACACTCCAACACACTCCAACACACACTAACACACACTCCAACACACTCCAACACACACTAACACACACTAACACACACTAACACACACTCCAACACACGCTAACACACACTCCAACACACGCTAACACACACTCAACACACGCTAACACACACTCCAACACACTCCAACACACGCCAACACACTCCAACACACGCCAACACACACTAACACACACACTAACACACACGCTAACACACGCCAACACACACGCCAACACACACTCCAACACACACACTAACACACACGCTAACACACGCCAACACACACGCCAACACACACTCCAACACACACTCCAACACACACTAACACACACTCCAACACACGCTAACACACGCCAACACACGCCAACACACGCCAACACACACTCCAACACACTCCAACACACGCCAACACACTCCAACACACGCCAACACACACTAACACACACACTAACACACACGCTAACACACGCCAACACACACGCCAACACACACTCCAACACACACTCCAACACACACTAACACACACTCCAACACACGCTAACACACGCCAACACACGCCAACACACACTCCAACACACTCCAACACACACTCCAACACACGCTAACACACACTCCAACACACGCTAACACACACTCCAACACACGCTAACACACACTCCAACACACGCTAACACACACTCCAACACACTCCAACACACGCCAACACACTCCAACACACGCCAACACACTCCAACACACGCCAACACACACTAACACACACTCCAACACACACTCCAACACACACGCTAACACACTTCAACACACTCCAACACACACTAACACACACTCCAACACACGCTAACACACACTCCAACACACGCCAACACACGCCAACACACACTAACACACACTAACACACACTCCAACACACTCCAACACACACTAACACACACTCCAACACACGCTAACACACACTCCAACACACGCTAACACACACTCCAACACACGCTAACACACACTCCAACACACGCTAACACACACTCCAACACACGCTAACACACACTCCAACACACGCCAACACACTCCAACACACTCCAACACACGCCAACACACACTAACACACACTAACACACACGCTAACACACACTAACACACACTAACACACACGCCAACACACACTCCAACACACACTCCAACACACTCCAACACACACGCTAACACACTTCAACACACTCCAACACACACTAACACACACTCCAACAGACGCTAACACACGCTCCAACACACGCCAACACACGCTAACACACTCCAACACACTCCAACACACTCCAACACACGCTAACACACGCTAACACACGCTAACACATGCTAACACACGCTCCAACGCACGCCAACACACTCCAACACACGCTAACACACGCTAACACATGCTAACACACGCTCCAACACACGTCAACACACTCCAACACACGCCAACACACACTAACACACTCCAACACACACTAACACACTCCAACACACGCTAACACACGCTAACACACTCCAACACACACTAACACACTCCAACACACGCTAACACACGCTAACACACACTAACACACTCCAACACACGCTAACACACTCCAACACACGCTAACACACGCCAACACACGCCAACACACGCTAACACACTCCAACACACGCTAACACACGCCAACACACGCTAACACACGCTAACACACGCCAACACACGCCAACACACGCTAACACACGCTAACACACTCCAACACACGCCAACACACGCTAACACACTCCAACACACGCTAACACACGCCAACACACGCCAACACACGCTAACACACTCCAACACACGCTAACACACGCCAACACACGCCAACACATGCTAACACACGCTCCAACACACGCTAACACACGCCAACACACTCCAACACACGCCAACACACGCTAACACACGCTAACACACTCCAACACACGCTAACACACGCCAACACACTCCAACACACGCTAACACACTCCAACACACGCTAACACACGCCAACACACGCCAACACACTCCAACACAGGCTAACACACGCTAACACATGCTAACACACGCTCCAACACACGCTAACACACGCCAACACACTCCAACACACTCCAACACACGCTAACACACGCTAACACACTCCAACACACGCTAACACACGCCAACACACTCCAACACACGCTAACACACTCCAACACACGCTAACACACGCCAACACACTCCAACACACGCCAACACACTCCAACACACTCCAACACACGCCAACACACGCCAACACACACTGACACACACTAACACACACGCTAACACACACTAACACACACGCTAACACATGCCAACACACACTCCAACACACACTCCAACACACACTCCAACACACACTCCAACACACACTCCAACACACTCCAACACACACGCTAACACACTTCAACACACTCCAACACACACTAACACACACTCCAACACACGCTAACACACGCTCCAACACACGCCAACACACGCTAACACACGCTAACACACTCCAACACACTCCAACACATGCTAACACACGCTAACACACGCTAACACATGCTAACACACGCTCCAACACACGCCAACACACTCCAACACAGGCTAACACACGCTAACACATGCTAACACACGCTCCAACACACGCCAACACACACCAACACACTCCAACACATGCTAACACACGCTAACACACTCCAACACACTCCAACACACGCCAACACACGCCAACACACACTAACACACTCCAACACACTCCAACACACGCTAACACACGCCAACACACGCCAACACACACTCCAACACACGCTAACACACACTCCAACACATGCTAACACACACTCCAACACATGCTAACACACACTCCAACACACGCTAACACACGCTAACACACACTCCAACACACGCTAACACACACTCCAACACACGTTAACACACTCCAACACACACTAACACACACTAACACACACTAACACACGCCAACACACTCCAACACACGCTAACACACGCCATCACACGCTAACACACTCCAACACACGCTAACACACGCCAACACACTCCAACACACGCTAACACACGCCATCACACGCTAACACACGCTAACACACTCCAACACACGCCAACACACACTAACACACTCAACACACGCCAACACACGCCAACACACTCCAACACACACTAACACACTCCAACACACGCCAACACACTCCAACACACGCTAACACATGCCAACACACGCTAACACACGCCAACACACGCTAACACACGCCAACACACGCTAACACACGCTAACACACGCTAACCCACGCCAACACACGCTAACACAGGCTAACACACTCCAACACACGCTAACACACACTAACACACACTAACACACTCCAACACACGCTAACACACACTCCAACACACGCTAACACACACTCAACACACGCTAACACACACTCCAACACACTCCAACACACGCCAACACACGCCAACACACTCCAACACACGCCAACACACACTAACACACACACTAACACACACGCTAACACACGCCAACACACACGCCAACACACACTCCAACACACACTCCAACACACGCTAACACACTTCAACACACTCCAACACACACTAACACACACTCCAACACACGCCAACACACGCCAACACACGCCAACACACGCCAACACACACTCCAACACACTCCAACACACACTCCAACACACGCTAACACACACTCCAACACACGCTAACACACACTCCAACACACGCTAACACACACTCCAACACACGCTAACACACACTCCAACACACTCCAACACACGCCAACACACTCCAACACACGCCAACACACTCCAACACACGCCAACACACACTAACACACACTCCAACACACACTCCAACACACACGCTAACACACTTCAACACACTCCAACACACACTAACACACACTCCAACACACGCTAACACACACTCCAACACACGCCAACACACGCCAACACACACTAACACACACTAACACACACTCCAACACACTCCAACACACACTAACACACACTCCAACACACGCTAACACACACTCCAACACACGCTAACACACACTCCAACACACGCTAACACACACTCCAACACACGCCAACACACTCCAACACACTCCAACACACGCCAACACACACTAACACACACTAACACACACGCTAACACACACTAACACACACTAACACACACGCCAACACACACTCCAACACACACTCCAACACACTCCAACACACACGCTAACACACTTCAACACACTCCAACACACACTAACACACACTCCAACAGACGCTAACACACGCTCCAACACACGCCAACACACGCTAACACACTCCAACACACTCCAACACACTCCAACACACGCTAACACACGCTAACACACGCTAACACATGCTAACACACGCTCCAACGCACGCCAACACACTCCAACACACGCTAACACACGCTAACACATGCTAACACACGCTCCAACACACGTCAACACACTCCAACACACGCCAACACACACTAACACACTCCAACACACACTAACACACTCCAACACACGCTAACACACGCTAACACACTCCAACACACACTAACACACTCCAACACACGCTAACACACGCTAACACACACTAACACACTCCAACACACGCTAACACACTCCAACACACGCTAACACACGCCAACACACGCTAACACACTCCAACACACGCCAACACACGCTAACACACGCTAACACACGCCAACACACGCCAACACACGCTAACACACGCTAACACACTCCAACACACGCCAACACACGCTAACACACTCCAACACACGCTAACACACGCCAACACACGCCAACACACGCTAACACACTCCAACACACGCTAACACACGCCAACACACGCCAACACATGCTAACACACGCTCCAACACACGCTAACACACGCCAACACACTCCAACACACGCCAACACACGCTAACACACGCTAACACACTCCAACACACGCTAACACACGCCAACACACGCCAACACACTCCAACACACGCTAACACACTCCAACACACGCCAACACACGCCAACACACGCTAACACATGCTAACACACGCTCCAACACACGCTAACACACGCCAACACACTCCAACACACTCCAACACACGCTAACACACGCTAACACACTCCAACACACGCTAACACACGCCAACACACTCCAACACACTCCAACACACGCTAACACACTCCAACACACGCTAACACACGCCAACACACTCCAACACACGCCAACACACTCCAACACACTCCAACACACGCCAACACACGCCAACACACACTGACACACACTAACACACACGCTAACACACACTAACACACACGCTAACACATGCCAACACACACTCCAACACACACTCCAACACACACTCCAACACACACTCCAACACACACTCCAACACACACTCCAACACACACGCTAACACACTTCAACACACTCCAACACACACTAACACACACTCCAACACACGCTAACACACGCTCCAACACACGCCAACACACGCTAACACACGCTAACACACTCCAACACACTCCAACACATGCTAACACACGCTAACACACGCTAACACATGCTAACACACGCTCCAACACACGCCAACACACTCCAACACAGGCTAACACACGCTAACACATGCTAACACACGCTCCAACACACGCCAACACACACCAACACACTCCAACACACGCTAACACACGCTAACACACGCTAACACACTCCAACACACTCCAACACACGCCAACACACGCCAACACACACTAACACACTCCAACACACTCCAACACACGCTAACACACGCCAACACACGCCAACACACACTCCAACACACGCTAACACACACTCCAACACATGCTAACACACACTCCAACACATGCTAACACACACTCCAACACACGCTAACACACGCTAACACACACTCCAACACACGCTAACACACACTCCAACACACGTTAACACACTCCAACACACACTAACACACACTAACACACACTAACACACTCCAACACACGCCAACACACGCTAACACACTCCAACACACGCTAACACACGCCAACACACTCCAACACACGCTAACACACGCCATCACACGCTAACACACGCTAACACACTCCAACACACGCTAACACACGCCAACACACTCCAACACACGCTAACACACGCCATCACACGCTAACACACGCTAACACACTCCAACACACGCCAACACACACTAACACACTCAACACACGCCAACACACGCCAACACACTCCAACACACACTAACACACTCCAACACACGCCAACACACTCCAACACAGGCTAACACATGCCAACACACGCTAACACACGCCAACACACGCTAACACACGCCAACACACGCTAACACACGCTAACACACTCCAACACACGCTAACACACACTAACACACACTAACACACTCCAACACACGCTAACACACTCCAACACACGCTAACACACACTAACACACACTAACACACTCCAACACACGCTAACACACGCTAACACACTCCAACACACACTAACACACACTCTAACACACGCCAACACACGCCAACACACGCTAACACACGCCAACACACGCTAACACACGCCAACACACGCCAACACACGCTAACACGCCAACACACGCCAACACACGCTAACACACGCTAACACAATACACTCCAACACACTAACACACTCCAACACACGCTAACATATGCTAACACATGCTAACAACCTCCAACGCACACTAACACACTCCAACACACAGTAACACACACTCCAACACAAACTACCACACTAACACACTCCAACCCACACTAACACACTCCAACACACACTAACACACTCCAACACACACTAACACACTCCAACACACAATAACACACTCTAACACACTCCAACACACTCCAACACACACTAACACACTCCAACACACGCCAACACACTCCAACACACAATAACACACTCTAACACACTCCAACACACTCTAACCCACACTAACATACTCCAATACACAGTGACACACTCCAACACACACTAACACACTCCAACACACACTAACACACTCCAACACACAATAACACACTCTAACACACGCCAACACACGCCAACACACGCTAACACACGCTAACACACGCTAACACACTCCAACACACGCTAACACACTCCAACACACGCCAACACACGCCAACACACACTAACACACTCCAACACACGCTAACACACTCCAACACACACTAACACACTCCAACACACACTAACACACTCCAACACACTCCAACACACACTAACACACACTAACACACACTAACACACACTAACACACTCCAACACACACTAACACACTCCAACACACACTAACACACTCCAACACACACTAACACACTCCAACACACTCCAACACACTCCAACACACAATAACACGCTAACACACTCCAACACACGCCAACACACTGCAACACACGCCAACACACGCCAACACACGCTAACACGCCAACACACGCCAACACACGCTAACACACGCTAACACAATACACTCCAACACACTAACACACTCCAACACACGCTAACATATGCTAACACATGCTAACAACCTCCAACGCACACTAACACACTCCAACACACAGTAACACACACTCCAACACAAACTACCACACTAACACACTCCAACACACACTAACACACTCTAACCCACACTAACACACTCCAGCACACAATAACACAGTCCGATACACTCTAACCCACACTAACACACTCCAACACACACTAACACACTCCAACACACACTAACACACTCTAACCCACACTAACACACTCCAACACACACTAACACACTCCAACACACTCCAACACACACTAACACACGCCAACACACGCCAACACACGCTAACACACTCCAACACACGCCAACACACGCCAACACACGCTAACAAACGCTAACCCACACTAACACACTCCAACACACACTAACACACTCTAACCCACACTAACACACTCCAACACACACTAACACACGCTAACACACGCCAACACACTCCAACACACGCCAACACACTCCAACACACTCCAACACACGCCAACACACTCCAACACACGCCAACACACGCCAACACACGCCAACACACTCCAACACACTCCAACACACGCCAACACACGCCAACACACGCTAACAAACGCTAACCCACACTAACACACTCCAACACACACTAACACACTCTAACCCACACTAACACACTCCAACACACACTAACACACGCTAACACACGCCAACACACTCCAACACACGCCAACACACTCCAACACACTCCAACACACGCCAACACACTCCAACACACGCCAACACACGCCAACACACGCTAACAAACGCTAACCCACACTAACACACTCCAACAGACACTAACACACTCTAACCCACACTAACACACTCCAACACACACTAACACACTCCAACACACACTAACACACTCCAACACACACTAACACACGCTAACACACGCCAACACACTCCAACACACGCCAACACACTCCAACACACGCCAACACACTCCAACACACGCCAACACACGCCAACACACGCCAACACACTCCAACACACGCCAACACACTCCAACACACGCCAACACACTCCAACACACGCCAACACACGCCAACACACTCCAACACACGCCAACACACTCCAACACACGCCAACACACTCCAACACACGCCAACACACTCCAACACACGCCAACACACGCCAACACACTCCAACACACGCCAACACACTCCAACACACGCCAACACACTCCAACACACGCCAACACACGCCAACACACGCCAACACACGCCAACACACTCCAACACACGCCAACACACTCCAACACACTCCAACACACGCCAACACACGCCAACACACGCCAACACACTCCAACACATGCCAACACACGCTAACACACGCCAACACACGCCAACACACGCTAACCCACACTAACACACTCCAACACACACTAACACACTCTAACCCACACTAACACACTCCAACACACAATAACACAGTCCGATACACTCTAACCCACACTAACACACTCCAACACACGCTAACACACTCCAACACACGCTAACACACTCCAACACACGCTAACACACGCTAACACACTCCAACACACGCCAACACACGCCAACACACGCCAACACACTCCAACACACGCCAACACACTCCAACACACTCCAACACACGCCAACACACGCCAACACACGCCAACACATGCCAACACACGCTAACACACGCCAACACACGCCAACACACGCTAACCCACACTAACACACTCCAACACACACTAACACACTCTAACCCACACTAACACACTCCAACACACAATAACACAGTCCGATACACTCTAACCCACACTAACACACTCCAACACACGCTAACACACTCCAACACACGCTAACACACTCCAACACATGCTAACACACGCTAACACACTCCAACACACGCCAACACACGCCAACACACGCCAAAACACGCTAACACGCTAACACACTCCAACACACGCTAACACACTCCAACACACGCTAACACACTCCAACACACGCCAACACACGCCAAAACACGCTAACACGCTAACACACTCCAACACACGCTAACACACTCCAACACACGCTAACACACTCCAACACACGCTAACACACTCCAACACACGCTAACACACTCCAACACACGCCAACACACGCCAACACACGCCAAAACACGCTAACACGCTAACACACTCCAACACACGCTAACACACTCCAACACACGCTAACACACTCCAACACACGCTAACACACGCTAACACACTCCAACACACGCTAACACACGCTAACACACGCTAACACACTCCAACACACGCTAACACACGCCAAAACACGCTAACACGCTAACACACTCCAACACACGCTAACACACTCCAACACACGCTAACACACTCCAACACACGCCAACACACGCTAACACACTCCAACACACGCTAACACACGCCAACACACGCCAACACACTCCAACGGACGCTAACACACGCTAACACACTCCAACACACGCTAACACACTCCAACACACTCCAACACACTCCAACACACTCCAACACATGCTAACACACGCTAACACACGATCCAACACACGCCAACACACGATCCAACACACGCCAACACACGATCCAACACACGCCAACACACTCCAACACACTCAACACACGCCAACACATGCTAACACACGCCAACACACGATCCAACACACGCCAACACACTCCAACACACTCAACACACGCCAACACACGCCAACACACGCCAACACACACGCTAACACACACTCCAACACACACTCCAACACACACTCCAACACACGCCAACACACGCCAACACACACGCCAACACACACGCTAACACACACTCCAACACACACTCCAACACACACTCCAACACACGCCAACACACTCCAACATACGCCAACACACGCCAACACACACTCCAACACACACTCCAACACACACTCCAACACACGCTAACACACTCCAACACACGCCAACACACGCTAACACACTCCAACACACGCCAACACACGCGCTAACACACACGCCAACACACACGCCAACACACACGCCAACACACGCCAACACACACGCCAACACACGCCAACACACGCCAACACACACGCCAACACACACGCCAACACACACTCCAACACACGCCAACACACTCCAACACACTCCAACACACACCAACACACACTAACACACGCTAACACACACTCCAACACACGCCAACACACACTCACACACGCTAACACACACTCCAACACACACTCCAACACACACTCCAACACACACTCCAACACACGCCAACACACGCCAACACACACTCCAACACACTCCAACACACACTAACACACACTCCAACACACTCCAACACACACTAACACACACCAACACACACTCCAACACACGCTAACACACACTCCAACACACGCTAACACACACTCAACACACGCTAACACACACTCCAACACACGTCAACACACTCCAACACACGCCAACACACACTAACACACACACTAACACACACGCTAACACACGCCAACACACACGCCAACACACACTCCAACACACACTCCAACACACACTCCAACACACACGCTAACACACACGCTAACACACTTCAACACACTCCAACACACACTAACACACACTCCAACACACGCTAACACACACGCCAACACACGCCAACACACGCCAACACACGCCAACACACACTCCAACACACTCCAACACACGTCAACACACTCGAACACACGCCAACACACACTAACACACACACTAACACACACGCTAACACACGCCAACACACACGCCAACACACACTCCAACACACACTCCAACACACACTCCAACACACACGCTAACACACTTCAACACACTCCAACACACACTAACACACACTCCAACACACGCTAACACACACTCCAACACACGCTAACACACACTCCAACACACGCTAACACACACTCCAACACACGCTAACACACACTCCAACACACGGTAACACACACTCCAACACACGCTAACACACACTCCAACACACGCTAACACACACTCCAACACACTCCAACACACGCCAACACACGCCAACACACACTAACACACACTAACACACACGCTAAGACACACTAACACACGCTAACACACGCCAACACACACTCCAACACACACTCCAACACACACTCCAACACACTCCAACACACACGCTAACACACTTCAACACACTCCAACACACACTCCAACACACGCTAACACACGCGCCAACACACGCCAACACACGCCAACACACTCCAACACACGCTAACACACGCTAACACACGCTAACACATGCTAACACACGCTCCAACACACGCCAACACACGCCAACACACTCCAACACACGCTAACACACGCTAACACATGCTAACACACGCTCCAACACACGCCAACACACGCCAACACACGCTAACACACGCTAACACACTCCAACACACGCCAACACACACTAACACACTCCAACACACACTAACACACTCCAACACACGCTAACACACACTAACACACACTAACACACTCCAACACACGCTAACACACTCCAACACACGCCAACACACGCCAACACACGCCAACACACGCTAACACACTCCAACACAGGCCAACACACGCTAACACACGCTAACACACTCCAACACACGCTAACACACGCTAACACACTCCAACACACGCTAACACGCGCCAACACACGCCGACACACGCTAACACATGCCAACACACGCTCCAACACACGCTAACACACGCCAACACACTCCAACACACGCCAACACACGCTAACACACGCTAACACACTCCAACACACGCTAACACACGCCAACACACTCCAACACACGCTAACACACTCCAACACACGCTAACACACGCCAACACACGCCAACACACGCTAACACATGCTAACACACGCTCCAACACACGCTCCAACACACGCTAACACACGCCAACACACGCCAACACACGCTAACACATGCTAACACACGCTCCAACACACGCTAACACACGCCAACACACTCCAACACACGCTAACAAACGCTAACACACTCCAACACACGCTAACACACGCCAACACACTCCAACACACGCTAACACACTCCAACACACGCTAACACACGCCAACACACGCCAACACACGCTAACACACGCCAACACATGCTAACACACGCCAACACATGCTCCAACACACGCTAACACACGCCAACACACTCCAACACACGCTAACACACGCTAACACACTCCAACACACGCTAACACACGCCAACACACTCCAACACACGCTAACACACTCCAACACACGCCAACACACGCTAACACATGCTAACACACTCCAACACACGCTAACACACTCCAACACACGCTAACACACGCCAACACACGCCAACACACGCTAACACATGCTAACACACGCCAACACACTCCAACACACGCTAACACACGCCAACACACTCCAACACACGCTAACACACTCCAACACACGCCAACACACGCCAACACACGCTAACACACGCAACACACGCCAACACACGCTAACACATGCTAACACACGCCAACACACTCCAACACACGCTAACACACGCCAACACACTCCAACACACGCTAACACACTCCAACACACGCCAACACACGCCAACACACGCTAACACACGCCAACACACTCCAACACACGCTAACACACTCCAACACACGCTAACACACGCCAACAGACGCCAACACACGCTAACACATGCTAACACACGCTCCAACACACGCTAACACACGCCAACACACTCCAACACACGCTAACACACGCTAACACACTCCAACACACGCCAACACACGCCAACACACGCCAACACACGCTAACACACGCTAACACACTCCAACACACGCTAACACACACTAACACACTCCAACACACGCTAACACACGCTAACACACTCCAACACACACTAACACACACTCTAACACACGCCAACACACGCCAACACACGCTAACACACGCTAACACGCTAACACACGCCAACACATGCCAACACACGCCAACACACGCTAACACGCCAACACACGCCAACACACGCTAACACACGCTAACACAATACACTCCAACACACTAACACACTCCAACACACGCTAACATATGCTAACACATGCTAACAACCTCCAACGCACACTAACACACTCCAACACACAGTAACACACACTCCAACACAAACTACCACACTAACATACTCCAATACACAGTGACACACTCCAACACACACTAACACACTCCAACACACACTAACACACTCCAACACACAATAACACACTCCAACACACTCCAACACACGCTAACACACTCCAACACACGCTAACACACTCCAACACACGCCAACACACTCCAACACACGCCAACACACTCCAACACACTCCAACACACACTAACACACTCCAACACACACTAACACACACTAACACACTCTAACCCACACTAACACACTCCAACACACGCCAACACACGCCAACACACGCCAACACGCTAACACACGCCAACACACGCCAACACACGCCAACACACGCTAACACAATACACTCCAACACACTAACACACTCCAACACACGCTAACATATTCTAACACATGCTAACAACCTCCAACGCACACTAACACACTCCAACACACAGTAACTCACACTCCAACACAAACTACCACACTAACACACTCCAACACACACTAACACACTCTAACCCACACTAACACACTCCAACACACACTAACACACTCCAACACACTCCAACACACGCCAACACACGCCAACACACGCTAACACACGCCAACACACGCTAACAAACGCTAACCCACACTAACACACTCCAACACACACTAACACACTCTAACCCACACTAACACACTCCAACACACACTAACACACTCCAACACACGCCAACACACGCCAACACACGCTAACACACGCCAACACACTCCAACACACGCCAACACACGCCAACACACGCCAACACACGCTAACACACGCTAACACACTCCAACACACGCCAACACACGCCAACACACTCCAACACACGCCAACACACGCCAACACACTCCAACACACGCCAACACACGCCAACACACTCCAACACACGCCAACACACGCTAACACACGCTAACACACTCCAACACACGCCAACACACGCTAACACACGCCAACACACGCCAACACACGCCAACACACGCCAACACACGCTAACACACTCCAACACACTCCAACATACGCCAACACACTCCAACACACGCCAACACACTCCAACACACGCCAACACACTCCAACACACGCCAACACACTCCAACACACGCCAACACACTCCAACACACTCCAACACACGCCAACACACTCCAACACACGCCAACACACTCCAACACACTCCAACACACTCCAACACACGCCAACACACGCCAACACACGCTAACCCACACTAACACACTCCAACACACACTAACACACTCTAACCCACACTAACACACTCCAACACACAATAACACAGTCCGATACACTCTAACCCACACTAACACACTCCAACACACACTAACACACTCCAACACACACTAACACACTCTAACCCACACTAACACACTCCAACACACACTAACACACTCCAACACACTCCAACACACACTAACACACGCCAACACACGCCAACACACGCTAACACACTCCAACACACGCCAACACACGCCAACACACGCTAACAAACGCTAACCCACACTAACACACTCCAACACACACTAACACACTCTAACCCACACTAACACACTCCAACACACACTAACACACGCTAACACACGCCAACACACTCCAACACACGCCAACACACTCCAACACACTCCAACACACTCCAACACACGCCAACACACTCCAACACACTCCAACACACGCCAACACACGCCAACACACGCTAACAAACGCTAACCCACACTAACACACTCCAACACACACTAACACACTCTAACCCACACTAACACACTCCAACACACACTAACACACTCCAACACACACTAACACACGCTAACACACGCCAACACACTCCAACACACGCCAACACACTCCAACACACGCCAACACACTCCAACACACGCCAACACACGCCAACACACTCCAACACATGCCAACACACGCTAACACACGCCAACACACGCCAACACACGCTAACCCACACTAACACACTCCAACACACACTAACACACTCTAACCCACACTAACACACTCCAACACACAATAACACAGTCCGATACACTCTAACCCACACTAACACACTCCAACACACGCTAACACACTCCAACACACGCTAACACACTCCAACACACGCTAACACACGCCAACACACGCCAACACACGCCAACACACTCCAACACACGCCAACACACGCCAACACACGCCAACACACGCTAACACACTCCAACACACGCCAACACACGCCAACACACGCCAACACATGCCAACACACGCTAACACACGCCAACACACGCCAACACACGCTAACCCACACTAACACACTCCAACACACACTAACACACTCTAACCCACACTAACACACTCCAACACACAATAACACAGTCCGATACACTCTAACCCACACTAACACACTCCAACACACGCTAACACACTCCAACACACGCTAACACACTCCAACACACGCTAACACACGCTAACACACGCTAACACACTCCAACACACGCCAACACACGCCAAAACACGCTAACACGCTAACACGCTAACACACTCCAACACACGCTAACACACTCCAACACACGCTAACACACTCCAACACACGCCAACACACGCCAAAACACGCTAACACGCTAACACACTCCAACACACCCTAACACACTCCAACACACGCTAACACACTCCAACACACTCCAACACACGCTAACACACTCCAACACACGCCAACACACGCTAACACACGCTAACACACTCCAACACACTCCAACACACGCTAACACACTCCAACACACGCTAACACACTCCAACACACGCTAACACACTCCAACACACGCTAACACACTCCAACACACGCCAACACACCCTAACACGCTAACACACTCCAACACACGCTAACACACTCCAACACACGCTAACACACTCCAACACACGCTAACACACTCCAACACACGCCAACACATGCCAACACACGCCAAAACACGCTAACACGCTAACACACTCCAACACACGCTAACACACTCCAACACACGCTAACACACTCCAACACACGCTAACACACGCTAACACACTCCAACACACGCTAACACACGCCAACACACGCCAACACACGCTAACACACGCTAACACACTCCAACACACGCTAACACACGCCAAAACACGCTAACACGCTAACACACTCCAACACACGCTAACACACTCCAACACACGCTAACACACTCCAACACACGCTAACACACTCCAACACACGCCAACACACGCTAACACACTCCAACACACGCCAACACACGCTAACACACTCCAACACACGCCAACACACGCCAACACACGCCAACACACGCTAACACACGCTAACACACTCCAACACACGCTAACACACTCCAACACACTCCAACACACTCCAACACATGCTAACACACGCTAACACACGATCCAACACACGCCAACACACGATCCAACACACGCCAACACACTCCAACACACTCAACACACGCCAACACATGCTAACACACGCCAACACACGATCCAACACACGCCAACACACTCCAACACACGCCAACACACGCCAACACACGCGCTAACACACACGCTAACACACACTCCAACACACACGCCAACACACGCCAACACACGCCAACACACGCCAACACACACGCCAACACACACGCTAACACACACTCCAACACACACTCCAACACACACTCCAACACACGCCAACACACTCCAACATACGCCAACACACTCCAACATACGCCAACACACGCCAACACACGCCAACACACACTCCAACACAGACTCCAACACACACTCCAACACACGCTAACACACTCCAACACACGCCAACACACGCTAACACACTCCAACACACGCCAACACACGCGCTAACACACACGCCAACACACACGCCAACACACACGCCAACACACTCCAACACACGCCAACACACGCCAACACACACGCCAACACACACGCCAACACACACTCACACACGCTAACACACACTCCAACACACAATCCAACACACACTCCAACACACGCCAACACACGCCAACACACACTCCAACACACTCCAACACACACTAAGACACACTCCAACACACTCCAACACACACTAACACACACTAACACACACTAACACACACTCCAACACACGCTAACACACACTCCAACACACGCTAACACACACTCAACACACGCTAACACACACTCCAACACACTCCAACACACGTCAACACACTCCAACACACGCCAACACACACTAACACACACACTAACACACACGCTAACACACGCCAACACACACGCCAACACACACTCCAACACACACTCCAACACACACTCCAACACACACGCTAACACACTTCAACACACTCCAACACACACTAACACACACTCCAACACACGCTAACACACACGCCAACACACGCCAACACACACTCCAACACACACTCCAACACACGTCAACACACTCCAACACACACTAACACACACACTAACACACACGCTAACACACGCCAACACACACGCCAACACACACTCCAACACACTCCAACACACACTCCAACACACACTCCAACACACACGCTAACACACTTCAACACACTCCAACACACACTAACACACACTCCAACACACGCTAACACACACTCCAACACACGCTAACACACACTCCAACACACGCTAACACACACTCCAACACACTCCAACACACGCCAACACACTCCAACACACGCCAACACACTCCAACACACTCCAACACACGCTAACACACACTAACACACTCCAACACACGCTAACACACGCTAACACACTCCAACACACACTAACACACACTCTAACACACGCCAACACACGCCAACACACGCTAACACACGCTAACACGCTAACACACGCCAACACATGCCAACACACGCCAACACACGCTAACACGCCAACACACGCCAACACACGCTAACACACGCTAACACAATACACTCCAACACACTAACACACTCCAACACACGCTAACATATGCTAACACATGCTAACAACCTCCAACGCACACTAACACACTCCAACACACAGTAACACACACTCCAACACAAACTACCACACTAACATACTCCAATACACAGTGACACACTCCAACACACACTAACACACTCCAACACACACTAACACACTCCAACACACAATAACACACTCCAACACACTCCAACACACGCTAACACACTCCAACACACGCTAACACACTCCAACACACGCCAACACACTCCAACACACGCCAACACACTCCAACACACTCCAACACACACTAACACACTCCAACACACACTAACACACACTAACACACTCTAACCCACACTAACACACTCCAACACACGCCAACACACGCCAACACACGCCAACACGCTAACACACGCCAACACACGCCAACACACGCCAACACACGCTAACACAATACACTCCAACACACTAACACACTCCAACACACGCTAACATATTCTAACACATGCTAACAACCTCCAACGCACACTAACACACTCCAACACACAGTAACTCACACTCCAACACAAACTACCACACTAACACACTCCAACACACACTAACACACTCTAACCCACACTAACACACTCCAACACACACTAACACACTCCAACACACTCCAACACACGCCAACACACGCCAACACACGCTAACACACGCCAACACACGCTAACAAACGCTAACCCACACTAACACACTCCAACACACACTAACACACTCTAACCCACACTAACACACTCCAACACACACTAACACACTCCAACACACGCCAACACACGCCAACACACGCTAACACACGCCAACACACTCCAACACACGCCAACACACGCCAACACACGCCAACACACGCTAACACACGCTAACACACTCCAACACACGCCAACACACGCCAACACACTCCAACACACGCCAACACACGCCAACACACTCCAACACACGCCAACACACGCCAACACACTCCAACACACGCCAACACACGCTAACACACGCTAACACACTCCAACACACGCCAACACACGCTAACACACGCCAACACACGCCAACACACGCCAACACACGCTAACACACTCCAACACACTCCAACATACGCCAACACACTCCAACACACGCCAACACACTCCAACACACGCCAACACACTCCAACACACGCCAACACACTCCAACACACGCCAACACACTCCAACACACTCCAACACACGCCAACACACTCCAACACACGCCAACACACTCCAACACACTCCAACACACGCCAACACACGCCAACACACGCTAACCCACACTAACACACTCCAACACACACTAACACACTCTAACCCACACTAACACACTCCAACACACAATAACACAGTCCGATACACTCTAACCCACACTAACACACTCCAACACACACTAACACACTCCAACACACACTAACACACTCTAACCCACACTAACACACTCCAACACACACTAACACACTCCAACACACTCCAACACACACTAACACACGCCAACACACGCCAACACACGCTAACACACTCCAACACACGCCAACACACGCCAACACACGCTAACAAACGCTAACCCACACTAACACACTCCAACACACACTAACACACTCTAACCCACACTAACACACTCCAACACACACTAACACACGCTAACACACGCCAACACACTCCAACACACGCCAACACACTCCAACACACTCCAACACACTCCAACACACGCCAACACACTCCAACACACTCCAACACACGCCAACACACGCCAACACACGCTAACAAACGCTAACCCACACTAACACACTCCAACACACACTAACACACTCTAACCCACACTAACACACTCCAACACACACTAACACACTCCAACACACACTAACACACGCTAACACACGCCAACACACTCCAACACACGCCAACACACTCCAACACACGCCAACACACTCCAACACACGCCAACACACGCCAACACACTCCAACACATGCCAACACACGCTAACACACGCCAACACACGCCAACACACGCTAACCCACACTAACACACTCCAACACACACTAACACACTCTAACCCACACTAACACACTCCAACACACAATAACACAGTCCGATACACTCTAACCCACACTAACACACTCCAACACACGCTAACACACTCCAACACACGCTAACACACTCCAACACACGCTAACACACGCCAACACACGCCAACACACGCCAACACACTCCAACACACGCCAACACACGCCAACACACGCCAACACATGCCAACACACGCTAACACACGCCAACACACGCCAACACACGCTAACCCACACTAACACACTCCAACACACACTAACACACTCTAACCCACACTAACACACTCCAACACACAATAACACAGTCCGATACACTCTAACCCACACTAACACACTCCAACACACGCTAACACACTCCAACACACGCTAACACACTCCAACACACGCTAACACACGCTAACACACGCTAACACACTCCAACACACGCCAACACACGCCAAAACACGCTAACACGCTAACACGCTAACACACTCCAACACACGCTAACACACTCCAACACACGCTAACACACTCCAACACACGCCAACACACGCCAAAACACGCTAACACGCTAACACACTCCAACACACCCTAACACACTCCAACACACGCTAACACACTCCAACACACTCCAACACACGCTAACACACTCCAACACACGCCAACACACGCTAACACACGCTAACACACTCCAACACACTCCAACACACGCTAACACACTCCAACACACGCTAACACACTCCAACACACGCTAACACACTCCAACACACGCTAACACACTCCAACACACGCCAACACACCCTAACACGCTAACACACTCCAACACACGCTAACACACTCCAACACACGCTAACACACTCCAACACACGCTAACACACTCCAACACACGCCAACACATGCCAACACACGCCAAAACACGCTAACACGCTAACACACTCCAACACACGCTAACACACTCCAACACACGCTAACACACTCCAACACACGCTAACACACGCTAACACACTCCAACACACGCTAACACACGCCAACACACGCCAACACACGCTAACACACGCTAACACACTCCAACACACGCTAACACACGCCAAAACACGCTAACACGCTAACACACTCCAACACACGCTAACACACTCCAACACACGCTAACACACTCCAACACACGCTAACACACTCCAACACACGCCAACACACGCTAACACACTCCAACACACGCCAACACACGCTAACACACTCCAACACACGCCAACACACGCCAACACACGCCAACACACGCTAACACACGCTAACACACTCCAACACACGCTAACACACTCCAACACACTCCAACACACTCCAACACATGCTAACACACGCTAACACACGATCCAACACACGCCAACACACGATCCAACACACGCCAACACACTCCAACACACTCAACACACGCCAACACATGCTAACACACGCCAACACACGATCCAACACACGCCAACACACTCCAACACACGCCAACACACGCCAACACACGCGCTAACACACACGCTAACACACACTCCAACACACACGCCAACACACGCCAACACACGCCAACACACGCCAACACACACGCCAACACACACGCTAACACACACTCCAACACACACTCCAACACACACTCCAACACACGCCAACACACTCCAACATACGCCAACACACGCCAACACACACTCCAACACAGACTCCAACACACACTCCAACACACGCTAACACACTCCAACACACGCCAACACACGCTAACACACTCCAACACACGCCAACACACGCGCTAACACACACGCCAACACACACGCCAACACACACGCCAACACACTCCAACACACGCCAACACACGCCAACACACACGCCAACACACACGCCAACACACACTCACACACGCTAACACACACTCCAACACACAATCCAACACACACTCCAACACACGCCAACACACGCCAACACACACTCCAACACACTCCAACACACACTAAGACACACTCCAACACACTCCAACACACACTAACACACACTAACACACACTAACACACACTCCAACACACGCTAACACACACTCCAACACACGCTAACACACACTCAACACACGCTAACACACACTCCAACACACTCCAACACACGTCAACACACTCCAACACACGCCAACACACACTAACACACACACTAACACACACGCTAACACACGCCAACACACACGCCAACACACACTCCAACACACACTCCAACACACACTCCAACACACACGCTAACACACTTCAACACACTCCAACACACACTAACACACACTCCAACACACGCTAACACACACGCCAACACACGCCAACACACACTCCAACACACACTCCAACACACGTCAACACACTCCAACACACACTAACACACACACTAACACACACGCTAACACACGCCAACACACACGCCAACACACACTCCAACACACTCCAACACACACTCCAACACACACTCCAACACACACGCTAACACACTTCAACACACTCCAACACACACTAACACACACTCCAACACACGCTAACACACACTCCAACACACGCTAACACACACTCCAACACACGCTAACACACACTCCAACACACTCCAACACACGCCAACACACTCCAACACACGCCAACACACTCCAACACACTCCAACACACGCCAACACACGCCAACACACACTCCAACACACACTCCAACACACACGCTAACACACTTCAACACACTCCAACACACACTAACACACACTCCAACACACGCTAACACACACTCCAACACACGCTAACACACACTCCAACACACGCTAACACACACTCCAACACACGGTAACACACACTCCAACACACGCTAACACACACTCCAACACACGCTAACACACACTCCAACACACTCCAACACACGCCAACACACGCCAACACACACTAACACACACTAACACACACGCTAACACACACTAACACACACGCTAACACACGCCAACACACACTCCAACACACACTCCAACACACACTCCAACACACTCCAACACACACGCTAACACACTTCAACACACTCCAACACACACTAACACACACTCCAACACACGCTAACACACGCGCCAACACACGCCAACACACGCCAACACACTCCAACACACGCTAACACACGCTAACACATGCTAACACACGCTCCAACACACGCCAACACACGCCAACACACTCCAACACACGCTAACACACGCTAACACATGCTAACACACGCTCCAACACACGCCAACACACGCCAACACACGCTAACACACTCCAACACACGCCAACACACACTAACACACTCCAACACACACTAACACACTCCAACACACGCTAACACACACTAACACACACTAACACACTCCAACACACGCTAACACACTCCAACACACACTAACACACTCCAACACACGCTAACACACACTAACACACACTAACACACTCCAACACACGCTAACACACACTAACACACACTAACACACTCCAACACACGCTAACACACTCCAACACACGCTAACACACGCCAACACACGCCAACACACTCCAACACACGCTAACACACTCCAACACACGCTAACACACGCCAACACACGCCAACACACGCTAACACACGCTAACACACGCCAACACACGCCAACACACGCTAACACACGCTAACACAATACACTCCAACACACTAACACACTCCAACACACGCTAACATATGCTAACACATGCTAACAACCTCCAACGCACACTAACACACTCCAACACACAGTAACACACACTCCAACACAAACTACCACACTAACATACTCCAATACACAGTGACACACTCCAACACACACTAACACACTCCAACACACACTAACACACTCCAACACACACTAACACACTCCAACACACAATAACACACTCCAACACACTCCAACACACGCCAACACACGCCAACACACGCTAACACACGCTAACACACTCCAACACACGCTAACACACTCCAACACACGCTAACACACTCCAACACACGCCAACACACGCCAACACACTCCAACACACTCCAACACACACTAACACACTCCAACACACGCTAACACACACTAACACACACTAACACACTCCAACACACGCTAACACACTCCAACACACACTAACACACTCCAACACACGCTAACACACACTAACACACGCTAACACACTCCAACACACGCTAACACACTCCAACACACGCTAACACACTCCAACACACTCCAACACACTCCAACACACGCTAACACACACTAACACACTCCAACACACGCTAACACACTCCAACACACGCTAACACACGCCAACACACGCCAACACACGCTAACACACGCTAACACACTCCAACACACGCCAACACACGCTAACACACGCTAACACACTCCAACACACGCTAACACACGCTAACACACTCCAACACACGCTAACACACGCCAACACACGCCGACACACGCTAACACATGCTAACACACGCTCCAACACACGCTAACACACGCCAACACACTCCAACACACGCCAACACACGCTAACACACGCTAACACACTCCAACACACGCTAACACACGCCAACACACTCCAACACACGCTAACACACTCCAACACACGCTAACACACGCCAACACACGCCAACACACGCTAACACATGCTAACACACGCTCCAACACACGCTCCAACACACGCTAACACACGCCAACACACGCCAACACACGCTAACACACGCTCCAACACACGCTAACACACGCCAACACACTCCAACACACGCTAACACACGCTAACACACTCCAACACACGCTAACACACGCCAACACACTCCAACACACGCTAACACACTCCAACACACGCTAACACACGCCAACACACGCCAACACACGCCAACACACGCTAACACACGCCAACACACGCTAACACATGCTAACACACGCCAACACATGCTCCAACACACGCTAACACACGCCAACACACTCCAACACACGCTAACACACGCTAACACACTCCAACACACGCTAACACACGCCAACACACTCCAACACACGCTAACACACGCCAACACACGCCAACACACGCTAACACATGCTAACACATGCTAACACATGCTAACACACTCCAACACACGCTAACACACTCCAACACACGCCAACACACGCCAACACACGCTAACACATGCTAACACACTCCAACACACGCTAACACACTCCAACACACGCTAACACACGCCAACACACGCCAACACACGCTAACACATGCTAACACATGCTAACACACGCCAACACACTCCAACACACGCTAACACACGCCAACACACTCCAACACACGCTAACACACTCCAACACACGCCAACACACGCCAACACACGCTAACACACGCCAACACACTCCAACACACGCTAACACACTCCAACACACGCTAACACACGCCAACACACGCCAACACACGCTAACACACGCTAACACATGCTAACACACGCTCCAACACACGCTCCAACACACGCTAACACACGCCAACACACTCCAACACACGCTAACACACGCTAACACACTCCAACACACGCTAACACACGCCAACACACGCCAACACACTCCAACACACTCCAACACACGCTAACACACGCCAACACACGCCAACACACGCTAACACATGCTAACACACGCTCCAACACACGCTAACACACGCCAACACACTCCAACACACGCTAACACACGCTAACACACTCCAACACACGCTAACACACTCCAACACACGCCAACACACGCCAACACACGCTAACACATGCTAACACATGCTAACACATGCTAACACACGCTCCAACACACGCCAACACACGCCAACACACGCTAACACACTCCAACACACGCTAACACACGCCAACACACTCCAACACACGCCAACACACGCTAACACATGCTAACACACACTAACACACGCCAACACACGCTAACACACTCCAACACACGCTAACACACGCCAACACACTCCAACACACGCCAACACACGCTAACACACGCCAACACACGCTAACACACGCCAACACACGCTAACACACACTAACACACACTAACACACACTAACACACTCCAACACACGCTAACACACTCCAACACACGCTAACACACACTAACACACACTAACACACTCCAACACACGCTAACACACTCCAACACACACTAACACACACTCTAACACACGCCAACACACGCCAACACACGCTAACACGCTAACACACGCCAACACACGCCAACACACGCTAACACGCCAACACACGCCAACACACGCTAACACACGCTAACACAATACACTCCAACACACTAACACACTCCAACACACGCTAACATATTCTAACACATGCTAACAACCTCCAACGCACACTAACACACTCCAACACACAGTAACTCACACTCCAACACAAACTACCACACTAACATACTCCAATACACAGTGACACACTCCAACACACACTAACACACTCCAACACACACTAACACACTCCAACACACAATAACACACTCCAACACACTCCAACACACGCCAACACACGCTAACACACGCTAACACACTCCAACACACGCTAACACACTCCAACACACGCTAACACACTCCAACACACGCTAACACACGCTAACACACTCCAACACACGCCAACACACGCCAACACACACTAACACACTCCAACACACACTAACACACTCCAACACACGCTAACACACTCCAACACACGCCAACACACTCCAACACACGCTAACACACTCCAACACACGCTAACACACGCCAACACACGCCAACACACGCCAACACACGCCAACACACACTAACACACTCCAACACACACTAACACACACTAACACACTCTAACCCACACTAACACACTCCAACACACGCCAACACACGCCAACACACGCCAACACGCTAACACACGCCAACACACGCCAACACACGCTAACACACGCTAACACAATACACTCCAACACACTAACACACTCCAACACACGCTAACATATTCTAACACATGCTAACAACCTCCAACGCACACTAACACACTCCAACACACAGTAACTCACACTCCAACACAAACTACCACACTAACACACTCCAACACACACTAACACACTCTAACCCACACTAACACACTCCAACACACAATAACACAGTCCGATACACTCTAACCCACACTAACACACTCCAACACACACTAACACACTCCAACACACACTAACACACTCTAACCCACACTAACACACTCCAACACACTCCAACACACGCCAACACACGCCAACACACGCCAACACACTCCAACACACGCCAACACACGCTAACAAACGCTAACCCACACTAACACACTCCAACACACACTAACACACTCTAACCCACACTAACACACTCCAACACACACTAACACACGCCAACACACGCCAACACACGCCAACACACGCTAACACACTCCAACACACTCCAACACACGCCAACACACGCCAACACACGCTAACACACGCTAACACACTCCAACACACTCCAACACACTCCAACACACGCCAACACACGCCAACACACGCCAACACACGCCAACACACGCCAACACACGCGCTAACACACACGCCAACACACACGCCAACACACACGCCAACACACTCCAACACACGCCAACACACGCCAACACACACGCCAACACACACGCCAACACACACTCACACACGCTAACACACACTCCAACACACAATCCAACACACACTCCAACACACGCCAACACACGCCAACACACACTCCAACACACTCCAACACACACTAAGACACACTCCAACACACTCCAACACACACTAACACACACTAACACACACTAACACACACTCCAACACACGCTAACACACACTCCAACACACGCTAACACACACTCAACACACGCTAACACACACTCCAACACACTCCAACACACGTCAACACACTCCAACACACGCCAACACACACTAACACACACACTAACACACACGCTAACACACGCCAACACACACGCCAACACACACTCCAACACACACTCCAACACACACTCCAACACACACGCTAACACACTTCAACACACTCCAACACACACTAACACACACTCCAACACACGCTAACACACACGCCAACACACGCCAACACACACTCCAACACACACTCCAACACACGTCAACACACTCCAACACACACTAACACACACACTAACACACACGCTAACACACGCCAACACACACGCCAACACACACTCCAACACACTCCAACACACACTCCAACACACACTCCAACACACACGCTAACACACTTCAACACACTCCAACACACACTAACACACACTCCAACACACGCTAACACACACTCCAACACACGCTAACACACACTCCAACACACGCTAACACACACTCCAACACACTCCAACAGACGCCAACACACTCCAACACACGCCAACACACTCCAACACACTCCAACACACGCCAACACACGCCAACACACGCCAACACACGCCAACACACACTCCAACACACACTCCAACACACACGCTAACACACTTCAACACACTCCAACACACGCTAACACACACTCCAACACACGCTAACACACACTCCAACACACGCTAACACACACTCCAACACACGCTAACACACACTCCAACACACGGTAACACACACTCCAACACACGCTAACACACACTCCAACACACGCTAACACACACTCCAACACACTCCAACACACGCCAACACACGCCAACACACACTAACACACACTAACACACACGCTAACACACACTAACACACACGCTAACACACGCCAACACACACTCCAACACACACTCCAACACACACTCCAACACACTCCAACACACACGCTAACACACTTCAACACACTCCAACACACACTAACACACACTCCAACACACGCTAACACACGCGCCAACACACGCCAACACACGCCAACACACTCCAACACACGCTAACACACGCTAACACATGCTAACACACGCTCCAACACACGCCAACACACGCCAACACACTCCAACACACGCTAACACACGCTAACACATGCTAACACACGCTCCAACACACGCCAACACACGCCAACACACGCTAACACACGCTAACACACTCCAACACACGCCAACACACACTAACACACTCCAACACACACTAACACACTCCAACACACGCTAACACACACTAACACACACTAACACACTCCAACACACGCTAACACACTCCAACACACACTAACACACTCCAACACACGCTAACACACACTAACACACACTAACACACTCCAACACACGCTAACACACACTAACACACACTAACACACTCCAACACACGCTAACACACTCCAACACACGCTAACACACGCCAACACACGCCAACACACTCCAACACACGCTAACACACTCCAACACACGCTAACACACGCCAACACACGCCAACACACGCTAACACACGCTAACACACGCCAACACACGCCAACACACGCTAACACACGCTAACACAATACACTCCAACACACTAACACACTCCAACACACGCTAACATATGCTAACACATGCTAACAACCTCCAACGCACACTAACACACTCCAACACACAGTAACACACACTCCAACACAAACTACCACACTAACATACTCCAATACACAGTGACACACTCCAACACACACTAACACACTCCAACACACACTAACACACTCCAACACACACTAACACACTCCAACACACAATAACACACTCCAACACACTCCAACACACGCCAACACACGCTAACACACGCTAACACACTCCAACACACGCTAACACACTCCAACACACGCTAACACACTCCAACACACGCCAACACACGCCAACACACTCCAACACACTCCAACACACACTAACACACTCCAACACACGCTAACACACACTAACACACACTAACACACTCCAACACACGCTAACACACTCCAACACACACTAACACACTCCAACACACGCTAACACACACTAACACACGCTAACACACTCCAACACACGCTAACACACTCCAACACACGCTAACACACTCCAACACACTCCAACACACTCCAACACACGCTAACACACACTAACACACACTAACACACTCCAACACACGCTAACACACTCCAACACACGCTAACACACGCCAACACACGCCAACACACGCTAACACACGCTAACACACTCCAACACACGCCAACACACGCTAACACACGCTAACACACTCCAACACACGCTAACACACGCTAACACACTCCAACACACGCTAACACACGCCAACACACGCCGACACACGCTAACACATGCTAACACACGCTCCAACACACGCTAACACACGCCAACACACTCCAACACACGCCAACACACGCTAACACACGCTAACACACGCTAACACACTCCAACACACGCTAACACACGCCAACACACTCCAACACACTCCAACACACGCTAACACACGCCAACACACGCCAACACACGCTAACACATGCTAACACACGCTCCAACACACGCTCCAACACACGCTAACACACGCCAACACACGCCAACACACGCTAACACACGCTCCAACACACGCTAACACACGCCAACACACTCCAACACACGCTAACACACGCTAACACACTCCAACACACGCTAACACACGCCAACACACTCCAACACACGCTAACACACTCCAACACACGCCAACACACGCCAACACACGCCAACACACGCTAACACACGCCAACACACGCTAACACATGCTAACACACGCCAACACATGCTCCAACACACGCTAACACACGCCAACACACTCCAACACACGCTAACACACGCTAACACACTCCAACACACGCTAACACACGCCAACACACTCCAACACACGCTAACACACGCCAACACACGCCAACACACGCTAACACATGCTAACACATGCTAACACATGCTAACACACTCCAACACACGCTAACACACTCCAACACACGCCAACACACGCCAACACACGCTAACACATGCTAACACACTCCAACACACGCTAACACACTCCAACACACGCTAACACACGCCAACACACGCCAACACACGCTAACACATGCTAACACATGCTAACACACGCCAACACACGCCAACACACGCCAACACACGCTAACACATGCTAACACACTCCAACACACGCTAACACACTCCAACACACGCTAACACACGCCAACACACTCCAACACACGCTAACACACGCCAACACACGCCAACACACGCTAACACATGCTAACACATGCTAACACACGCCAACACACTCCAACACACGCTAACACACGCCAACACACTCCAACACACGCTAACACACTCCAACACACGCCAACACACGCCAACACACGCTAACACACGCCAACACACTCCAACACACGCTAACACACTCCAACACACGCTAACACACGCCAACACACGCCAACACACGCTAACACACGCTAACACATGCTAACACACGCTCCAACACACGCTCCAACACACGCTAACACACGCCAACACACTCCAACACACGCTAACACACGCTAACACACTCCAACACACGCTAACACACGCCAACACACGCCAACACACTCCAACACACGCTAACACACGCCAACACACGCCAACACACGCTAACACATGCTAACACACGCTCCAACACACGCTAACACACGCCAACACACTCCAACACACGCTAACACACGCTAACACACTCCAACACACGCTAACACACTCCAACACACGCCAACACACGCCAACACACGCTAACACATGCTAACACATGCTAACACATGCTAACACACGCTCCAACACACGCCAACACACGCCAACACACGCTAACACACTCCAACACACGCTAACACACGCCAACACACGCCAACACACGCTAACACATGCTAACACACACTAACACACGCCAACACACGCTAACACACTCCAACACACGCTAACACACGCTAACACACGCTAACACACGCCAACACACGCCAACACACTCCAACACACGCCAACACACGCTAACACACGCCAACACACGCTAACACACGCCAACACACGCTAACACACACTAACACACGCTAACACACTCCAACACACGCTAACACACGCCAACACACTCCAACACACGCCAACACACGCTAACACACGCCAACACACGCTAACACACGCCAACACACGCTAACACACACTAACACACACTAACACACACTAACACACTCCAACACACGCTAACACACTCCAACACACGCTAACACACACTAACACACACTAACACACTCCAACACACGCTAACACACTCCAACACACACTAACACACACTCTAACACACGCCAACACACGCCAACACACGCTAACACGCTAACACACGCCAACACACGCCAACACACGCTAACACGCCAACACACGCCAACACACGCTAACACACGCTAACACAATACACTCCAACACACTAACACACTCCAACACACGCTAACATATTCTAACACATGCTAACAACCTCCAACGCACACTAACACACTCCAACACACAGTAACTCACACTCCAACACAAACTACCACACTAACATACTCCAATACACAGTGACGCACTCCAACACACACTAACACACTCCAACACACACTAACACACTCCAACACACAATAACACACTCCAACACACTCCAACACACGCCAACACACGCTAACACACGCTAACACACTCCAACACACGCTAACACACTCCAACACACGCTAACACACTCCAACACACGCTAACACACGCTAACACACTCCAACACACGCCAACACACGCCAACACACACTAACACACTCCAACACACACTAACACACTCCAACACACGCTAACACACTCCAACACACGCCAACACACTCCAACACACGCTAACACACTCCAACACACGCTAACACACTCCAACACACGCCAACACACGCCAACACACACTAACACACTCCAACACACACTAACACACACTAACACACTCTAACCCACACTAACACACTCCAACACACGCCAACACACGCCAACACGCTAACACACGCCAACACACGCCAACACACGCTAACACACGCTAACACAATACACTCCAACACACTAACACACTCCAACACACGCTAACATATTCTAACACATGCTAACAACCTCCAACGCACACTAACACACTCCAACACACAGTAACTCACACTCCAACACAAACTACCACACTAACACACTCCAACACACACTAACACACTCTAACCCACACTAACACACTCCAACACACAATAACACAGTCCGATACACTCTAACCCACACTAACACACTCCAACACACACTAACACACTCCAACACACACTAACACACTCTAACCCACACTAACACACTCCAACACACTCCAACACACGCCAACACACGCCAACACACGCCAACACACGCTAACAAACGCTAACCCACACTAACACACTCCAACACACACTAACACACTCTAACCCACACTAACACACTCCAACACACACTAACACACGCCAACACACGCCAACACACGCCAACACACGCTAACACACTCCAACACACTCCAACACACGCCAACACACGCCAACACACGCTAACACACGCTAACACACTCCAACACACTCCAACACACGCCAACACACGCCAACACACGCCAACACACTCCAACACACGCCAACACACGCCAACACACGCTAACACACGCCAACACACGCCAACACACGCCAACACACGCTAACACACTCCAACACACTCCAACACACGCCAACACACGCCAACACACGCTAACACACGCTAACACACTCCAACACACTCCAACACACGCCAACACACGCCAACACACTCCAACACACGCCAACACACGCCAACACACTCCAACACACGCCAACACACTCCAACACACGCCAACACACGCTAACACACTCCAACACACGCCAACACACGCCAACACACGCTAACACACGCTAACACACTCCAACACACTCCAACATACGCCAACACACGCCAACACACTCCAACACACGCCAACACACGCCAACACACGCCAACACACTCCAACACACGCCAACACACGCCCACACACTCCAACACACGCCAACACACGCTAACACACTCCAACACACGCCAACACACGCCAACACACGCTAACACACTCCAACACACGCCAACACACGCTAACACACTCCAACACACTCCAACATACGCCAACACACTCCAACACACGCCAACACACTCCAACACACGCCAACACACTCCAACACACGCCAACACACTCCAACACACGCCAACACACGCCAACACACTCCAACACACGCCAACACACGCCAACACACTCCAACACACGCCAACACACTCCAACACACTCCAACACACACTAACACACACTAACCCACACTAACACACTCCAACAACCACTAACACACTCCAACACACACTAACACACGCTAACACACGCCAACACACTCCAACACACGCTAACACACTCCAACACACGCTAACACACTCCAACACACGCTAACACACTCCAACACACTCCAACACACGCCAACACACGCCAACACACGCTAACACGCTAACACGCTAACACACTCCAACACACGCTAACACACTCCAACACACTCCAACACACGCCAACACACGCCAACACATGCTAACACACGCCAACACACGCCAACACACTCCAACACGCCAACACACGCCAACACACGCCAACACACTCCAACACGCCAACACACGCCAACACACTCCAACACACGCCAACACACGCCAACACACGCCAACACACGCCAACACACGCCAACACACGCCAACACACGCTAACCCACACTAACACACTCCAACACACACTAACACACTCTAACCCACACTAACACACTCCAACACACAATAACACAGTCCGATACACTCTAACCCACACTAACACACTCCAACACACGCTAACACACTCCAACACACGCCAACACACGCCAACACACGCCAAAACACGCCAAAACGCTAACACGCTAACACACTCCAACACACGCTAACACACTCCAACACACGCTAACACACTCCAACACACGCTAACACGCTAACACACTCCAACACACGCTAACACACTCCAACACACGCCAACACACGCCAACACACGCTAACACGCTAACACACTCCAACACACACTAACACACTCCAACACACGCCAACACACGCCAACACACGCCAAAACACGCCAAAACGCTAACACGCTAACACACTCCAACACACGCTAACACACTCCAACACACGCTAACACACTCCAACACACGCTAACACACTCCAACACACGCTAACACACTCCAACACACGCTAACACGCTAACACACTCCAACACACGCTAACACACTCCAACACACGCCAACACACGCCAACACACGCTAACACGCTAACACACTCCAACACACGCTAACACACTCCAACACACGCTAACACACTCCAACACACGCCAACACACGCCAACACACGCTAACACATGCTAACACATGCTAACACATGCTAACACACGCTCCAACACACGCCAACACACGCCAACACACGCTAACACACTCCAACACACGCTAACACACGCCAACACACTCCAACACACGCCAACACACGCTAACACATGCTAACACACACTAACACACGCCAACACACGCTAACACACTCCAACACACGCTAACACACGCCAACACACTCCAACACACGCCAACACACGCTAACACACGCCAACACACGCTAACACACGCCAACACACGCTAACACACACTAACACACACTAACACACACTAACACACTCCAACACACGCTAACACACTCCAACACACGCTAACACACACTAACACACACTAACACACTCCAACACACGCTAACACACTCCAACACACACTAACACACACTCTAACACACGCCAACACACGCCAACACACGCTAACACGCTAACACACGCCAACACACGCCAACACACGCTAACACGCCAACACACGCCAACACACGCTAACACACGCTAACACAATACACTCCAACACACTAACACACTCCAACACACGCTAACATATTCTAACACATGCTAACAACCTCCAACGCACACTAACACACTCCAACACACAGTAACTCACACTCCAACACAAACTACCACACTAACATACTCCAATACACAGTGACACACTCCAACACACACTAACACACTCCAACACACACTAACACACTCCAACACACAATAACACACTCCAACACACTCCAACACACGCCAACACACGCTAACACACGCTAACACACTCCAACACACGCTAACACACTCCAACACACGCTAACACACTCCAACACACGCTAACACACGCTAACACACTCCAACACACGCCAACACACGCCAACACACACTAACACACTCCAACACACACTAACACACTCCAACACACGCTAACACACTCCAACACACGCCAACACACTCCAACACACGCTAACACACTCCAACACACGCTAACACACTCCAACACACGCCAACACACGCCAACACACGCCAACACACACTAACACACTCCAACACACACTAACACACACTAACACACTCTAACCCACACTAACACACTCCAACACACGCCAACACACGCCAACACACGCCAACACGCTAACACACGCCAACACACGCCAACACACGCTAACACACGCTAACACAATACACTCCAACACACTAACACACTCCAACACACGCTAACATATTCTAACACATGCTAACAACCTCCAACGCACACTAACACACTCCAACACACAGTAACTCACACTCCAACACAAACTACCACACTAACACACTCCAACACACACTAACACACTCTAACCCACACTAACACACTCCAACACACAATAACACAGTCCGATACACTCTAACCCACACTAACACACTCCAACACACACTAACACACTCCAACACACACTAACACACTCTAACCCACACTAACACACTCCAACACACTCCAACACACGCCAACACACGCCAACACACGCCAACACACTCCAACACACGCCAACACACGCTAACAAACGCTAACCCACACTAACACACTCCAACACACACTAACACACTCTAACCCACACTAACACACTCCAACACACACTAACACACGCCAACACACGCCAACACACGCCAACACACGCTAACACACTCCAACACACTCCAACACACGCCAACACACGCCAACACACGCTAACACACGCTAACACACTCCAACACACTCCAACACACTCCAACACACGCCAACACACGCCAACACACGCCAACACACTCCAACACACGCCAACACACGCGCTAACACACACGCCAACACACACGCCAACACACACGCCAACACACTCCAACACACGCCAACACACGCCAACACACACGCCAACACACACGCCAACACACACTCACACACGCTAACACACACTCCAACACACAATCCAACACACACTCCAACACACGCCAACACACGCCAACACACACTCCAACACACTCCAACACACACTAAGACACACTCCAACACACTCCAACACACACTAACACACACTAACACACACTAACACACACTCCAACACACGCTAACACACACTCCAACACACGCTAACACACACTCAACACACGCTAACACACACTCCAACACACTCCAACACACGTCAACACACTCCAACACACGCCAACACACACTAACACACACACTAACACACACGCTAACACACGCCAACACACACGCCAACACACACTCCAACACACACTCCAACACACACGCTAACACACTTCAACACACTCCAACACACACTAACACACACTCCAACACACGCTAACACACACGCCAACACACGCCAACACACACTCCAACACACACTCCAACACACGTCAACACACTCCAACACACACTAACACACACACTAACACACACGCTAACACACGCCAACACACACGCCAACACACACTCCAACACACTCCAACACACACTCCAACACACACTCCAACACACACGCTAACACACTTCAACACACTCCAACACACACTAACACACACTCCAACACACGCTAACACACACTCCAACACACGCTAACACACACTCCAACACACGCTAACACACACTCCAACACACTCCAACAGACGCCAACACACTCCAACACACGCCAACACACTCCAACACACTCCAACACACGCCAACACACGCCAACACACGCCAACACACGCCAACACACACTCCAACACACACTCCAACACACACGCTAACACACTTCAACACACTCCAACACACGCTAACACACACTCCAACACACGCTAACACACACTCCAACACACGCTAACACACACTCCAACACACGCTAACACACACTCCAACACACGGTAACACACACTCCAACACACGCTAACACACACTCCAACACACGCTAACACACACTCCAACACACTCCAACACACGCCAACACACGCCAACACACACTAACACACACTAACACACACGCTAACACACACTAACACACACGCTAACACACGCCAACACACACTCCAACACACACTCCAACACACACTCCAACACACTCCAACACACACGCTAACACACTTCAACACACTCCAACACACACTAACACACACTCCAACACACGCTAACACACGCGCCAACACACGCCAACACACGCCAACACACTCCAACACACGCTAACACACGCTAACACATGCTAACACACGCTCCAACACACGCCAACACACGCCAACACACTCCAACACACGCTAACACACGCTAACACATGCTAACACACGCTCCAACACACGCCAACACACGCCAACACACGCTAACACACTCCAACACACGCCAACACACACTAACACACTCCAACACACACTAACACACTCCAACACACGCTAACACACACTAACACACACTAACACACTCCAACACACGCTAACACACTCCAACACACACTAACACACTCCAACACACGCTAACACACACTAACACACACTAACACACTCCAACACACGCTAACACACACTAACACACACTAACACACTCCAACACACGCTAACACACTCCAACACACGCTAACACACGCCAACACACGCCAACACACTCCAACACACGCTAACACACTCCAACACACGCTAACACACGCCAACACACGCCAACACACGCTAACACACGCTAACACACGCCAACACACGCCAACACACGCTAACACACGCTAACACAATACACTCCAACACACTAACACACTCCAACACACGCTAACATATGCTAACACATGCTAACAACCTCCAACGCACACTAACACACTCCAACACACAGTAACACACACTCCAACACAAACTACCACACTAACATACTCCAATACACAGTGACACACTCCAACACACACTAACACACTCCAACACACACTAACACACTCCAACACACACTAACACACTCCAACACACAATAACACACTCCAACACACTCCAACACACGCCAACACACGCTAACACACGCTAACACACTCCAACACACGCTAACACACTCCAACACACGCTAACACACTCCAACACACGCCAACACACGCCAACACACGCCAACACACTCCAACACACTCCAACACACACTAACACACTCCAACACACGCTAACACACACTAACACACACTAACACACTCCAACACACGCTAACACACTCCAACACACACTAACACACTCCAACACACGCTAACACACACTAACACACGCTAACACACTCCAACACACGCTAACACACTCCAACACACGCTAACACACTCCAACACACTCCAACACACTCCAACACACGCTAACACACACTAACACACACTAACACACTCCAACACACGCTAACACACTCCAACACACGCTAACACACGCCAACACACGCCAACACACGCTAACACACGCTAACACACTCCAACACACGCCAACACACGCTAACACACGCTAACACACTCCAACACACGCTAACACACGCTAACACACTCCAACACACGCTAACACACGCCAACACACGCCGACACACGCTAACACATGCTAACACACGCTCCAACACACGCTAACACACGCCAACACACTCCAACACACGCCAACACACGCTAACACACGCTAACACACGCTAACACACTCCAACACACGCTAACACACGCCAACACACTCCAACACACGCTAACACACTCCAACACACGCTAACACACGCCAACACACGCCAACACACGCTAACACATGCTAACACACGCTCCAACACACGCTCCAACACACGCTAACACACGCCAACACACGCCAACACACGCTAACACACGCTCCAACACACGCTAACACACGCCAACACACTCCAACACACGCTAACACACGCTAACACACTCCAACACACGCTAACACACGCCAACACACTCCAACACACGCTAACACACTCCAACACACGCTAACACACGCCAACACACGCCAACACACGCCAACACACGCTAACACACGCCAACACACGCTAACACATGCTAACACACGCCAACACATGCTCCAACACACGCTAACACACGCCAACACACTCCAACACACGCTAACACACGCTAACACACTCCAACACACGCTAACACACGCCAACACACTCCAACACACGCTAACACACGCCAACACACGCCAACACACGCTAACACATGCTAACACATGCTAACACATGCTAACACACTCCAACACACGCTAACACACTCCAACACACGCCAACACACGCCAACACACGCTAACACATGCTAACACACTCCAACACACGCTAACACACTCCAACACACGCTAACACACGCCAACACACGCCAACACACGCTAACACATGCTAACACATGCTAACACACGCCAACACACTCCAACACACGCTAACACACGCCAACACACTCCAACACACGCTAACACACTCCAACACACGCCAACACACGCCAACACACGCTAACACACGCCAACACACTCCAACACACGCTAACACACGCCAACACACGCCAACACACGCTAACACACGCTAACACATGCTAACACACGCTCCAACACACGCTCCAACACACGCTAACACACGCCAACACACTCCAACACACGCTAACACACGCTAACACACTCCAACACACGCTAACACACGCCAACACACGCCAACACACTCCAACACACGCTAACACACGCCAACACACGCCAACACACGCTAACACATGCTAACACACGCTCCAACACACGCTAACACACGCCAACACACTCCAACACACGCTAACACACGCTAACACACTCCAACACACGCTAACACACTCCAACACACGCCAACACACGCCAACACACGCTAACACATGCTAACACATGCTAACACATGCTAACACACGCTCCAACACACGCCAACACACGCCAACACACGCTAACACACTCCAACACACGCTAACACACGCCAACACACTCCAACACACGCCAACACACGCTAACACATGCTAACACACACTAACACACGCCAACACACGCTAACACACTCCAACACACGCTAACACACGCTAACACACGCTAACACACGCCAACACACTCCAACACACGCCAACACACGCTAACACACGCCAACACACGCTAACACACGCCAACACACGCTAACACACACTAACACACGCTAACACACTCCAACACACGCTAACACACGCCAACACACTCCAACACACGCCAACACACGCTAACACACGCCAACACACGCTAACACACGCCAACACACGCTAACACACACTAACACACACTAACACACACTAACACACTCCAACACACGCTAACACACTCCAACACACGCTAACACACACTAACACACACTAACACACTCCAACACACGCTAACACACTCCAACACACACTAACACACACTCTAACACACGCCAACACACGCCAACACACGCTAACACACGCTAACACGCTAACACACGCCAACACACGCCAACACACGCTAACACGCCAACACACGCCAACACACGCTAACACACGCTAACACAATACACTCCAACACACTAACACACTCCAACACACGCTAACATATTCTAACACATGCTAACAACCTCCAACGCACACTAACACACTCCAACACACAGTAACTCACACTCCAACACAAACTACCACACTAACATACTCCAATACACAGTGACACACTCCAACACACACTAACACACTCCAACACACACTAACACACTCCAACACACAATAACACACTCCAACACACTCCAACACACGCCAACACACGCTAACACACGCTAACACACTCCAACACACGCTAACACACTCCAACACACGCTAACACACTCCAACACACGCTAACACACGCTAACACACTCCAACACACGCCAACACACGCCAACACACACTAACACACTCCAACACACACTAACACACTCCAACACACGCTAACACACTCCAACACACGCCAACACACTCCAACACACGCTAACACACTCCAACACACGCTAACACACTCCAACACACGCCAACACACGCCAACACACACTAACACACTCCAACACACACTAACACACACTAACACACTCTAACCCACACTAACACACTCCAACACACGCCAACACACGCCAACACACGCCAACACGCTAACACACGCCAACACACGCCAACACACGCTAACACACGCTAACACAATACACTCCAACACACTAACACACTCCAACACACGCTAACATATTCTAACACATGCTAACAACCTCCAACGCACACTAACACACTCCAACACACAGTAACTCACACTCCAACACAAACTACCACACTAACACACTCCAACACACACTAACACACTCTAACCCACACTAACACACTCCAACACACAATAACACAGTCCGATACACTCTAACCCACACTAACACACTCCAACACACACTAACACACTCCAACACACACTAACACACTCTAACCCACACTAACACACTCCAACACACTCCAACACACGCCAACACACGCCAACACACGCCAACACACGCCAACACACGCTAACAAACGCTAACCCACACTAACACACTCCAACACACACTAACACACTCTAACCCACACTAACACACTCCAACACACACTAACACACGCCAACACACGCCAACACACGCCAACACACGCTAACACACTCCAACACACTCCAACACACGCCAACACACGCCAACACACGCTAACACACGCTAACACACTCCAACACACTCCAACACACGCCAACACACGCCAACACACGCCAACACACTCCAACACACGCCAACACACGCCAACACACGCTAACACACGCCAACACACGCCAACACACGCCAACACACGCTAACACACTCCAACACACTCCAACACACGCCAACACACGCCAACACACGCTAACACACGCTAACACACTCCAACACACTCCAACACACGCCAACACACGCCAACACACTCCAACACACGCCAACACACGCCAACACACTCCAACACACGCCAACACACGCCAACACACTCCAACACACGCCAACACACGCTAACACACTCCAACACACGCCAACACACGCCAACACACGCTAACACACGCTAACACACTCCAACACACTCCAACATACGCCAACACACGCCAACACACTCCAACACACGCCAACACACGCCAACACACGCCAACACACGCCAACACACGCCCACACACTCCAACACACGCCAACACACGCCAACACACTCCAACACACGCCAACACACGCCAACACACGCTAACACACTCCAACACACGCCAACACACGCTAACACACTCCAACACACTCCAACATACGCCAACACACTCCAACACACGCCAACACACTCCAACACACGCCAACACACTCCAACACACGCCAACACACTCCAACACACTCCAACACACGCCAACACACGCCAACACACTCCAACACACGCCAACACACTCCAACACACTCCAACACACACTAACACACACTAACCCACACTAACACACTCCAACAACCACTAACACACTCCAACACACACTAACACACGCTAACACACGCCAACACACTCCAACACACGCTAACACACTCCAACACACGCTAACACACTCCAACACACGCTAACACACTCCAACACACTCCAACACACGCCAACACACGCCAACACACGCTAACACGCTAACACACTCCAACACACGCTAACACACTCCAACACACTCCAACACACGCCAACACATGCTAACACACGCCAACACACGCCAACACACTCCAACACGCCAACACACGCCAACACACGCCAACACACTCCAACACGCCAACACACGCCAACACACTCCAACACACGCCAACACACGCCAACACACGCCAACACACGCCAACACACGCCAACACACTCCAACACACGCCAACACACGCTAACCCACACTAACACACTCCAACACACACTAACACACTCTAACCCACACTAACACACTCCAACACACAATAACACAGTCCGATACACTCTAACCCACACTAACACACTCCAACACACGCTAACACACTCCAACACACGCCAACACACGCCAACACACGCCAAAACACGCCAAAACGCTAACACGCTAACACACTCCAACACACGCTAACACACTCCAACACACGCTAACACACTCCAACACACGCTAACACGCTAACACACTCCAACACACGCTAACACACTCCAACACACGCCAACACACGCCAACACACGCTAACACGCTAACACACTCCAACACACACTAACACACTCCAACACACGCCAACACACGCCAACACACGCCAAAACACGCCAAAACGCTAACACGCTAACACACTCCAACACACGCTAACACACTCCAACACACGCTAACACACTCCAACACACGCTAACACACTCCAACACACGCTAACACACTCCAACACACGCTAACACGCTAACACACTCCAACACACGCTAACACACTCCAACACACGCCAACACACGCCAACACACGCTAACACGCTAACACACTCCAACACACGCTAACACACTCCAACACACGCTAACACACTCCAACACACGCTAACACACTCCAACACACGCTAACACACTCCAACACACGCTAACACGCTAACACACTCCAACACACGCTAACACACTCCAACACACGCCAACACACGCCAACACACGCTAACACGCTAACACACTCCAACACACGCTAACACACTCCAACACACGCCAACACACGCCAACACACGCCAAAACACGCCAAAACGCTAACACGCTAACACACTCCAACACACGCTAACACACTCCAACACACGCCAACACACGCCAACACACGCTAACACGCTAACACACTCCAACACACGCTAACACACTCCAACACACGCCAACACACGCCAACACACGCCAAAACACGCCAAAACGCTAACACGCTAACACACTCCAACACACGCTAACACACTCCAACACACGCTAACACACTCCAACACACGCTAACACACTCCAACACACGCTAACACACTCCAACACACGCTAACACGCTAACACACTCCAACACACGCTAACACACTCCAACACACGCCAACACACGCTAACACACTCCAACACACGCTAACACACTCCAACACACTCCAACACACGCCAACACATGCTAACACACGCCAACACACGCCAACACACTCCAACATGCCAACACACGCCAACACACGCCAACACACTCCAACACGCCAACACACGCCAACACACTCCAACACACGCCAACACACTCCAACACACGCCAACACACGCCAACACACTCCAACACACGCCAACACACTCCAACACACGCCAACACACTCCAACACACTCCAACACACGCCAACACACGCTAACCCACACTAACACACTCCAACACACACTAACACACTCTAACCCACACTAACACACTCCAACACACAATAACACAGTCCGATACACTCTAACCCACACTAACACACTCCAACACACGCTAACACACTCCAACACACGCCAACACACGCCAACACACGCCAAAACACGCCAAAACGCTAACTCACTCCAACACACGCTAACACACTCCAACACACGCTAACACACTCCAACACACGCTAACACACTCCAACACACGCTAACACGCTAACACACTCCAACACACGCTAACACACTCCAACACACGCTAACACACTCCAACACACGCCAACACACTCCAACACACGCCAACACACTCCAACACACGCCAACACACGCTAACACACTCCAACACACGCTAACACACTCCAACACACGCCAACACACGCTAACACGCTAACACGCTAACACACTCCAACACACGCCAACACACGCCAACACACTCCAACACACGCCAACACACGCCAACACACGCTAACACACTCCAACACACGCTAACACGCTAACACACTCCAACACACGCCAACACACGCTAACACGCTAACACACTCCAACACACGCCAACACACGCCAACACACTCCAACACACGCCAACACACGCCAACACACGCTAACACACTCCAACACACGCTAACACGCTAACACACTCCAACACACGCTAACACACTCCAACACACGCTAACACACTCCAACACACGCCAACACACTCCAACACACGCCAACACACGCTAACACACTCCAACACACGCTAACACACTCCAACACACGCCAACACACGCCAACACACGCTAACACGCTAACACACTCCAACACACGCCAACACACGCCAACACACTCCAACACACGCCAACACACGCCAACACACGCTAACACACTCCAACACACGCTAACACACTCCAACACACGCCAACACACGCCAACACACGCTAACACACGCTAACACACGCCAACACACGCCAACACACGCCAACACACGCTAACACACTCCAACACACGCTAACACACTCCAACACACGCCAACACACTCCAACACACGCCAACACACGCTAACACACGCCAACACACGCTAACACACTCCAACACACGCCAACACACGCCAACACGCTAACACACTCCAACACACGCTAACACACTCCAACACACGCCAACACACGCTAACACACGCTAACACACTCCAACACACGCCAACACACGCCAACACACGCTAACACACTCCAACACACGCTAACACACTCCAACACACGCCAACACACTCCAACACACGCCAACACACTCCAACACACGCCAACACACGCTAACACACTCCAACACACGCTAACACACTCCAACACACGCCAACACACGCCAACACGCTAACACACTCCAACACACGCTAACACACACTAACACGCTAACACACTCCAACACACACTAACACAGTCCGATACACTCTAACCCACACTAACACACTCCGACACACAATAACACAGTCCGATACACTCTAACCCACACTAACACACTCCAACACACAATAACACAGTCCGATACACTCTAACCCACACTAACACACTCCAACACACACTAACATACTCCAATACACAGTGACACACTCCAACACACACTAACACACTCCAACACACACTAACACACTCCAACACACACTAACACACTCCAACACACACTAACACAGTCCGATACACTCTAACCCACACTAACACACTCCGACACACACTCCAACACACTCTAACATACGCTAATACATGCTAACTAACTCCAACGCACACTAACACACTCCAACACACAGTAACACACACTCCAACACAAACTACCACACTAACACACTCCAACACACACTAACACACTCTAACCTACACTAACACACTCCAATACACAGTGACACACTCCAACCTACACACTCTAACACACTCTAACCTACACTAACACACTCCGACACACAATAACACAGTCCGATACACTCTAACCCACACTAACACACTCCAACACACAATAACACAGTCCGATACACTCTAACCCCCACTAACACACTCCAACACACACTAACACACTCTAACCTACACTAACACACTCCAACACACAATAACACAGTCCGATACACTCTAACCCACACTAACACACTCCAACACACACTAACACACTCTAACATACGCTAACACATGCTAACAAACTCCAACGCACACCAACACACTGTAACACACACTCCAACACAAACTACCACACTAACACACTCCAACACACACTAACACACTCTAACCTACACTAACACACTCCAATACACAGTGACACACTCCAACACACACTAACAAACTCCAACACACACTAACACACTCCAACACACACTAACAAACTCCAACACACACTAACACAGTCCGATACACTCTAACCCACACTAACACACTCCGACACACACTCCAACACACTCTAACATACGCTAATACATGCTAACTAACTCCAACGCACACTAACACACTCCAACACACAGTAACACACACTCCAACACAAACTACCACACTAACACACTCCAACACACACTAACACACTCTAACCTACACTAACACACTCCAATACACAGTGACACACTCCAACCTACACACTCTAACACACTCTAACCTACACTAACACACTCCGACACACAATAACACAGTCCGATACACTCTAACCCACACTAACACACTCCAACACACAATAACACAGTCCGATACACTCTAACCCACACTAACACACTCCAACACACACTAACACACTCTAACCTACACTAACACACTCCAACACACAATAACACAGTCCGATACACTCTAACCCACACTAACACACTCCAACACACACTAACACACTCTAACATACGCTAACACATGCTAACAAACTCCAACGCACACCAACACACTGTAACACACACTCCAACACAAACTACCACACTAACACACTCCAACACACACTAACACACTCTAACCTACACTAACACACTCCAATACACAGTGACACACTCCAACACACACTAACAAACTCCAACACACACTAACACACTCCAACACACACTAACAAACTCCAACACACACTAACACAGTCCGATACACTCTAACCCACACTAACACACTCCGACACACTCCAACACACACTAACACACTCCAGCACACACTAAAACTCCAACACACACTAACACAGTACGATACACTCCAACACACACTCCACTACAGACTATCTAACATTAACACACTACTACACTCATCACCTGCAGGATGTTCAGTACACTGTCGCCCCCTAGTGGAAGTGTATATTCACAGTATTCACTTACGGTATCCTCACTGTTACAGCTGACAGTCAAACCTCTCAAAACACACACACACACACACACACACACAGTGAATTATGTACACACTGAGATTTTTACATCAACACATTCTCTACTTCTACATTTTGGAATAAAGTAATAGTTTTTATTCAATAGGTAAATATGAACTTCAGAACTAGAACAATGCAAGTGCAGGCACACACACACACACCCTGCTCTGTGTGCCCATTTCCCCGATGCAGGATGCAACAACACACTCCAATTCATAAAAACAACACAAAACATCAAAGAACAACTTCCGCTGCTGTGTGGGCATGGAAGCCCCGCCCCCTGCGTCCTCTCATGCACCTTAAACTCACTTCCTGTTTCAGCACTGTTTGAGTCGTGTGTGTTTGTGTGCGAGTGTGTGCATGTATGTATGTTTGAAGCAGATGAAGCTGCTGCACTCTGACAGAAATGTTTTATTGTGTTCGACGGATATGAAGTGAAGAACATCTGACCTCTGATCTCCAACCTGCAGAAACATGGGGAGTGTGTGACGGCCGCAGGTAGGGGACCAAAATCACACACACACACAAGCGTGTGTTTCTGTTACACAGCTGCTCTTCTGGTCCTTATGATCCGAGAGTCAAAAAATGGGAAATACAATTTTGTGTGTGTTATTTAAGGTCCATTTGAAAAGTCTTATTTTTGTCAGCTGTGCCCTAAATCTCACTCTGTTCCATACAGAAAGGGTACTCGACTGTCCTTTTCCATGTCACTGTGTTGAAACAGTGAAATGTACCTTTAGTATCTTTATATTGATATTTAAAGAGAATCTAAGCTCCATAATGAGAACTTAAGGATAACTGATGTATCTTTAAAGCTTTACAGGTACACTACATACACCTTAACACACATGTGTCGTTGATGTTAGCACCCCAGTGACAAGGTAAAGTACCGTTTGGTGCCTTTAGTCCTGAGAGTGTAACAGTACACCTGCAGATGATGACAGAGTATGACTTCTTGATTTTGTATTTTTTTTTAATTCAGTACTAAACATAACTAAAATTACTCTTGCCATTGTGCTTGGTTAAGATTTAATACGTACAGTAATTTAGCTCAGAATAAAGAGTCGAGTTCTTTCAATAGCTTCCTGACAGCTCAATACTGAAATTCAGAAAATGCATGGCATGTATTTTTACCTGTAGATTTAAACTTAAAAATGTATTTTTAACAGTCGTTTAAATTGATCTTAAACCTACACTATGTCCACATTCCCAGGTGAAAGATATGCGTTAAAGGTACAAATGATAAGGGTACTGCCCCAGCAACAAGATACAGTATACTTATATTAATCCCTAAAGAGGAAATGAAAGAATTTAGAGCAGCATGATGGCGAGAATAGTAAGGTAGAACAATAAATAGAAGTCTTATATTAAATATAGTACAGATGAGAGGGTTAAGCAAACCAGCAGGGCAGAGTCACCATGGAAACGCAGTCTGATCATGTAAAAAGCGTGGCTGTAAGCACTAACAGCAAGTTTTATATCAATTGACCAAAAATTGGGTGTAACTGAGATATGACCTCACATCCTGTCTGGCGGATTCACCACCGACACCAATCAACTGTAACGGACAAATCCTTTGGAAAATAAAAAATTCCATCCAATTCTCTTCATTTCTTTCATTTTTAAAAAATGGCGGCCGTGCCAATTAAGTGATACGACAATTTATTATGTCTCATTTCCCAAAATATCACCTGACACAAGAATCACTTCTGTTAAAGGAAACACATCAACACTTACTGAAGTAGTTTGTGCAGTTTATTGCAGCGACTCTGTAGGAGCCAAATGACACAAATATTTTGCACATGCTGAAGAAGGCATCCCACGTCGAGATACCAATTTTGGTGTCAATCTATCAAAGCACTGCTGAGATATGACCTCACTTCCTGTTTGGTGGCTTCACCATGGATTTCAATTGGCTGTCATGGACAAACGGTTTGGAAAATGAAAGATCAATATGATAAGTTTTGCGAGGCTTGGACTGTTGATCACTTCTAAGAAATTTGGTGAAAATTGGATAAAATTTGTGGCCTGCGAACAATTTTAAAACATTTTGATAAAATCCAATATGGCAGAAATTGAAGGCATATGTAGGCAGGAAGTCATGGCCTTATGGTTTGAGAAGCAGCTTTGGGACCAAAAGGTTGCTGGTTTGATTCCCTGAACCAACAGGAATGGCTAAAGTGCCCTTGAGCAAGGCGCCTAACCCCCAACTGCCCCCCAGGCTGCTCTGAGTGTGTTGTATGTCGCTCTGGATAAGAGCATCTGCTAAATGCCTCTCATGTAATGTATGGGGTGCGCTGAATTCGGCTTGAGCCAAGGAATCCAATCAGGCCTCATTTGTGAAAATCAGGCAAAAGTTACATGCATAAACGTACCTCCAAATTTGACCCATTGGTGGCGCTAGAGCACTCGAGGTGCAAAGTTTCTGTATTAATTAGTTTCAACAAAGTTCTTATTAATGTGTTTAGGTGCAATCCCAACACGCCTTTATGCTCTTCAAACATCACTAAACACTATAGGACGGTCCACGGGACTGCACCTAAGCACGTTAATAAGAATAAGGTATTAATAAAACTTTGTTGTGTTAAGAAAGTGTGAGAGTAAATCCGACTGCTTGTTGTATGAAATGCTCTACATTAGAGAAAGAAGACGAGCTCTCACCGTGCACTCGGACTCCTTACAGGCCAAACGTTTTGTTTAGCATCATGCTAATCTGTTTTTATATGTTTTGACATTAGCTTAGCTTATGAACACTCGCTTAATAATGGTGCAAGTGGCACTGAAACATCGTGCTCTTCATATTAATTAATACAAAATTAATCAATATTAATATAAGCATCTTGTTATGGCTTGTTACGGCCTGCAGTTTCGAGTCAATTGCACTTCCAAATATCTTTTGGAAACATCATTTAACTAAAACAGTTTCACTATTTATAATGACATGAATGAAAAAAATCTGACTTTTTGTGACTCATAAACACTTGAAGTTATCAGATTACAGTGATCAGATTAAATATTAGAGCACAATGAAATTCTGTCTCTGTGTTTAACCCTTCTGGGGATGTGAGCACACACACACGCGGAGCGGAGCGGAGCGGAGCGGAGCGGAGCGGAGGGCAGCTGTGCTGCAGCGCCCGGGGAGCAGTTGCGGGTTTGGTGTGTTGCTCAAGGGTGCTTGAGCCGTGGATGTAGAGGGAGGGCAACTAGCTAAATAGTGTCCACTACAGAGGGACCATGATTTATACACTGGACAGACAGTGCTGTTGTTTCTGAAACGTGTCTGAGTTGATAATCAGAGTGTGTGTGTGTGTGTGAAGTTTTAAACGTGCAGATTATAGACTAATCTGAGGATGCTAATTTAGCTAGTCGTGTTTCCATCTTAGCTTCAGATCATATTGCTATATTTCAAACCGAGAGTTTGGCGGCGGTGCACGTATCACACCTCAGCTGCAGCACTTCTCCGATTTTCACTGACAGGAAGTGAGGAGAAAGTGTGATCAAGTTCCTGACTCCATCATGATATCACACTGTAGGATATATCAGGGTGTGTCTGTGCAGTGATGTATCAGCACAGCTCTGGGAAGAACAGAGAGAATAAAGGGATGTATGACTGAAGTGCTCTCTCTCTCTCTCTCTCTCTCTCTCTCTCTCTCTCTCTCTCTCTCTCTCTCTCTCACACACACTTCTGCTTTTCCCCTCGTGACTCATTCTGACATTTACTGACACTGAACCATAAGGGAAGTTTTTCTTTCTGTGTGTGTGTGTTACTGAGGCCAGAAGCTTATATTCTGTACATGCATACAAAATTACACACACACACACACACACACACAGTCACACAGTATTTAGGTAATTGCAATGTTTACCTTCACTCGTCTTCCTGTTTTTTTTGCGGTTGTTCTTATCAGCAGGATCATCTTCTTTACTACCACTGACTACACACACACACACACACACACACTTATGAAGAACCCCTTTAAACCTGGCACAGTTGATAGCTGATGCAGTAGACGCTCTGAGTTTATTGAGTGTGTGTGTGATATCAAATTCATCTGTCTTCTCACCATCCCTTAAAGTGGATCCTCACTGCTCCAGATTTCCTGAGTTTTTCTCAGATTGTCCAACACACACTAACACACAGTAACACACCTAGTAAGTTCAGCTTTAACGCTGGACACTTGAACCCGTGATTCTGGGCAGAACAATGCACAGAGCGACGCCAACTTAACCCTGCGTGCCAAACTCTCACCCTGTATTAACATTAAAATGTCCCACAGCAAAGGATGAAGTGTGTGTGAGACCTGAACTGTTTAATGTACATGACCTTGCTGATTATGCTGAATATCCGACTTCATAATGCAGCAGATCAGCTCCTGAGGAGTTCCCACTGCAATCAATAGACGCCAACAGGAAAGAACCCCGGTTCCTTATTTCCTGTCCAGAGAGGAAGTTGGCGCTCATATTCACCTGCGTTTGTAAATATTGCACGTCCATACTGTACCTGCAGCCCATTCATGCAGAAAAAAAGGAAGCACTTTTTCATAATCTATTGTTTTAGTGCATCAGCAGGACGTACACGCATTGTGTGGTGTTGGACGTAAACGAGGCAAAAAACAGGGTAAGACGGGTGAAACGAGTTAGTAAGGGTGAGAATCAGATGCACGGGTATGAACATGAGTGTGTGTGTGTGGGCTAGTGAAAAGTGCTACATATACAAAATATATTCCTCTGATTTACTGAGAAATGGTGTGTGTAACAAACATGTAGAAACTCAGAGAGAAAACCACAGATTGTATGAAAACATTGTGTGTGTGTGTGTGTGTGTGTGTGTGTGTGTGTGTGTGTGTGTGTGTGTGTGTGTGTGCCCTGAGGATAAACAGCATGTCATCTCTAAACCTGAGGCTATAACGGTAACACCAATGAGTTTCATCCTTTTACTCAAAACACAAGTAAAACCTGCATTTGATCTCAATACACACAACACACCAATTACACACAACCTACCAAAACACACACACGAGAGTGAATTAGGAGCTGGTGTGTGTGTTCACACTTTGGTCTATTATTTTTTAGGTTAAAGTCGCAGATGTAAGACTTTCTCAGATCTGACTTTCTCACACACACACACACACACACACACACACACACACACACACACACACACACACAGTGTGCAGATTTATACATTATACCAGATCAGTAAACCAAACAAACACATGTTGACAGCTGTAAACTTTACATTTCCAGTGGTGAGACAGTTTAACAGCAGCATCTGTCACATTAATGACTGTTAACTTTTTCCCAAAGTGTTTCTGCGCTTTAAACCCACAGCTCTTCTGTTATTCACTGTTTGTTTATTTGTTTGTTTGCTTAATGTTTACAACCTCCACACACACACACACACACACACACACACACACACATATATATGAGTGATTCCACGCTTATGGGTACTGAAATGGGGACATGAACTTATTTTTAAAAATTCACCTAAAACCATTTCTTTTTTTACCATCAGGTCACAAAACATGTAATCTTTAATGAATGATACGTTAAAAGATAACTTTAATTTTCTGAGATGTAATAAAAACATATTTATATGCCAAAGTCAAGCCTATGAGTTCCAAAATGATGTCTGTTACATTACTTCTGTTACGATTGTCCATCTCGCGTCTGTTACAAATTAATTACAATCTAGCTCTATACCATGTTAATCTTATTGAAAGAATGTGTATGTTTATTCTACTACACATGTTTATTAATTATATTTGCTAAAACATCACCTTCCTATGTTTCAAAAAGCCAACCAGTCTTTTTACATTTTTGTATCAGACAGTGTCATTCTATTGGTGTCAAACATTATTAAAAAAAGCTGATGTAGATTGCTACATTAAAAAAACCCTCACTGTTATATTCTAACATATCATTACTTTATCTATACATAATAAAATACAGTTATAAAATAATTCTACATTGTTAAAATTGAGAATCTATATGTCCACAACACTTCTGTTACATTCTGACTTTGGCATATAAATGTTTTTATTACATCTCAGAAAATTAAAGTTATCTTTTAACATATCATTCATTAAAGATTACATGTTTTGTGACCTGATGGTAAAAAAAGAAATGGTTTTAGGTGAATTTTTAAAAATAAGTTCATGTCCCCATTTCAGTACCCATAAGCGTGGAATCACTCTATATATAAAATCTCATTATCTGTAGCCGCTTTATCCTGTCCTACAGGGTCGCAGGCGAGCTGGATCCTATCCCAGCTGACTACGGGTGAAAGGCGGGGTTCACCCTGGACAAGTCGCCAGGTCATCACAGGGCTGACACATAGACACAGGCAACCATTCACACTCACATTCACACCTACGCTCAATTTAGAGTCACCAGTTAACCTAACCTGCATGTCTTTGGACTGTGGGGGAAACCGGAGCACCCGGAGGAAACCCACGCGGACATGGGGAGAACATGCAAACTCCACACAGAAAGGCCCTCGCCGGCCACGGGGCTCGGACCCGGACCTTCTTGCTGTGAGGCGACAGCGCTAACCACTACACCACCGTGCCGCCCCAACATGTATATATTTGAGTGACCATCTTGGTGTGATCATGATGTTTTGAAGTTTTTTTTAATCTTCCATGTAGTTTACAATGTTAAATTGAACATGGAAACGGCGACGTCATCACGATTGAATACGACACAGAAAAACTCCGCGAGGCTACACGCAGTGATCACTGTCTCTTCATAGACTTCATCGTTATGATGTTTAGCTCTCAAAAGGCACTACACAATTTCTGACTTCTTTTTTGAGAGATATGCAACACACATTGATGTACAGTGACCTCCACAATTATTGGCCCCCCTTGTAAAGAGTCAGTAAAAAGGGTTTGAAAAAAATCCACCTTTTGGTGAAGTCGCTTCATCTCACACTGAAAACATGAGAAAAATAAAATTTAATTGAAATTAATTTATTCAGGAAAAAAACGAATCCCTCGTTAATAAATAATTATTTTCAACAAAACACACGTGTGGCACTATTATTGGCACCCCTGGAAACAATATACCTGAAGCGTGTTTCCATTTAAATTGTCCATGTGTGAGTTGATTGGAGTGTGTAGGAACTTTCATTCTGTAATCCATGACTTCCTGATGAACTGGGGAATAAATATGAGGCGACACAGAGGCCAAATTCCCTCAACATCAACATGGGAAAGATCAGAGACACACAAACCCAATGAGGGAGAAGTGTGTTGACCTCCATAAGTCAGGGAATGGGGATTAAAAACACCCATCTCCTCACCTGGAAATGTTCCTTTCCTACGGTATGTCCTGTTAGGGCTAAAATAAAAAAAGTGGACACCAACTGGAACTGTTCCCCACTCACCTGGAAGAGGAACTGAGCTTATTTTACCCCACATACAGTGAGGAGGGTAAGAGAGGCAAAAAAATCCCAAAGGATCACTGTTAGTGAATTACAAGAAAAAAAATATCTTGGGGTTTCCAAGTCTCCAAAACCCCCATCAGACTCCACCTCCACGCCAACAGATTATTTGGAAGGTTCCAGAAAAAACCCTTTTCCACAAACGTAAGCACCTGAAGTTTGTGAAACGCGACAACTTTGGCTGGAACTGTGTTCTCTGGTCTGATGGAACAAAAGTGGAGTGCTTTTTTTTTTCCCAATAAATGCTCACGGTGGGTTTGGAGTAAAAAGAAGGACGGCTATAACGAAAAGAACCCGATCCCAACTGTAAAATACGGTGGAGGTTCTGTGATGTTTTGGGGCTGTTTTTCCTCCAGAAGCCCTGAAACCTTGTTTGGGTCCATGGTATCGTGGACTCCATGAAACACCAGGACACTTTAAATCAGAATCCGGCTCCTCTGACAGGAAACTAAAACCGGGTCATCATTGGATCTTCCAGCAGGACAATGATCCGATGCCCAAATCAACACACAAATGGTTCACTGAACACAGAATCAATCTTCTGCCCAATCGAGGACCCTGGATGATCTGGAGAGATTGTGTAAAGAGGAATGGGCTCAATGCCCCGCTCTGGATCTCCAACCTTATAAAATGTTAGAGGAGAGACTCAGTGCTGTTTTACTGACAAAGCAGGTTGGACGGAGTATTAAATGCAGGGGTGCCAATAAATTATGGAGGGCACTGTAAGTACGGAGATGTGGTATATATGAGAAAAGGGAAGTGTAAGATATTTGCAGAGATGAGAACTGAGTGCTCTGTGTCGCAGACACTCATCACTGTGATAAGTTTGTAATGAAGTAGAAGAGAAGAGATTTTCTGCTGATTCCTGAGTAACAGCTCTCTGGGAGGAAGTGGTGGGTGCCGTCTCATCTGGAGCTGATCTTTAATCCACATTATGCAACAATAAATGATCACTGATTACTAAATTTAGCCAGCTCGCTATCTATATATGTAACAACAGTGTAACTGCAAACAGGAAATAATGAAATGCTGAAAAATCTCGAATGGATTATTATTTAGTCGTTACCACGGCAACAAGATTAGACGTCTGTGTGAGTGTACTGTATATGTATAGAGATGTAACGATGTATGTAATAATTAGACTGTGTGTGTGCTGAGCAGTGTGATTGTGGGAGTGTAGAGCAGGAACAATAGCGCGACACCTGCTTCCTCAGGGAACTTCCTGTTTGGGGATGATGGAAATGGGATTTGGACAGAGAAGGAAAAGACGAGGAGATTCTCATGGACGGGGGGTTATTCCACTGGACTGAGGACCTGGTGCGCGCGTGTGTGTGTGTGTGTGTGTGTGGGGAGGGGGTGTACAGTCCGGAACGCTGAGTCTCAGCTGATGTGGATCCTACTGGAAAATTCTTTCCTTAAATCCCACTGAAACTTTTTCTTTCTTTTCAAGTCGCCATCAGTGAATGTTTGGTAACTTCAATAAAATGCACGTCATATTGAATTGAAAATGACTCTGTTTATACAGTTAGCACTTTCTGACTCTATAGTACACATCATCACACTGTCAGGTATCACCCAGATGGGGATGAGTTTGGTTCCTCTCCAGGGTTCTTCCTCATGTCATCGCAGAGAGTTTTTCCTCATCACTTGCTCATTCAGGATAAATTTATACGTTTAATTTAAGCATGTCACTTACAGAAACTAAAAAAAAAAAAAAAAACCTCGAGATAAAAGCCCGACTCAACACCGCAGCTCTCTGTGTTCAGGCCCGATTTAAGAGAAGAAGAAGAAGAAACCTTTATTCATCACATGCACACTTCAAGCACAGTGAAATTCATCCTCTGCATTTAACCCATCTGAAGCAGTGAACACGCACACACTCAGAGCAGTGGGCAGCCACACCAGCGCGCCCGGGGAGCAGTCAGGGGTTCGGTACCTCGCCCAAGGGGACATCAGCCCAAGGCTGCCTCACGTCAACCTAACTGCATGTCTTTGGACTGTTGGGGAAACCGGAGCACCCGGAGGAAACCCACACAGACACGGGGAGAACATGCAAACTCCACACAGAAAGGCCCTCGCCGGCCGCTGGGCTCGAACCCAGAACCTTCTTGCTGTGAGGTGACAGTGCTAACCACTACACCACCGTGCCGCCCACAATATGGTCACACCCCAGATGGGACTCAGTAACTATAACACATTGAATAAATCACAAAAATACAATCAGGTCTCTTTTATATTTACGTATAAATCTTTTCCAAGTCCAACTCCAATCTGTTCCATTTGTTACTGGATCTGTTCTTTATTTCTCTTCATATCCAGTCCGTTTCACTGATTTCGGCTCGACACTGATCCGGAGTGTTAACTCGGCTCCGTAACTATTTCACGTGTTAATTGTCACATCGGTGCCAGTTACACTCAGGTACTCTGTTGTTTTCCAGAATAATGCACATCACAGCTATAAACTGGACTTCATTTCCCAGCAGCCTCCACCACGGCCTCGTCACACCTCATTACTTCCCCGTGATTCCTTCAGTTGATGTTTGTGTGTCGGCTGTTTGTCGTGTGTTCAGTGCCACGGTTCACAGTGCTCTTGTTTCACACTGTGGATGGTTTTCATTGTGACTTGTTTGTTTGGGTAAAAATCTTCTGACATAAATCTCACAGTGCACCTCTATAGTGATGCATCACTCCACCTCTAATCATAAACAAACAATTACATTATCAAGTTTTCAGATGACAGTCATTCTTAGTCTGTTGACACAGGATTCTGATGCATCTGCCTATCAGTCAGAAATAGACAAGGTTGTGTTGTGGTGCGAGTCAAACAACTTTGTTTTAAATGTGAGCAAAACAAAAGAAATCATCTTTGACCCCAGATCCATAGGTAACCATAATTTGGTGGCACTAAATGGGGAGGCAGTGGAGCAGGTATCCACATATAAATATTTAGGTGTTTTATTTGACTCTCAACTAAAATGGTGCCAGCATGTTGACTTTTTATGTTCAAGGATCAGTCAGCGTCTTCATTTTCTGAGGAGGTTGAGAGTGTTTGGCGTTGAGAAAGATATGATGGCCTTCTATAGGGCTTCCATTGAATCCATCATCAGATACGGCATCATAATATGGTTTGGGAACCTGTCTGTTAAACTGAAAGCTCAACTGCATACCCTTATTAAGAGAGCTGGGAAAATAATGGGCATTCCCCCTCCTACATCATTGCAAGCTTTATGTGATGAAGCAGTAAGGAGACAGGGACTGAAAATCTCAGGTGATGAGGAACATATTTTGCATGGCGAATATGAAATGCTACCCTCAGGAAGGAGATATAGGCTCCCAAACTGTAAAACAAATAGGTTCAAACTCTCAATGGTTCCTTGGTCAATTAAACTACTTAATAGTAGGTCTTAGTGTGGTGTGAGTGATAGTGTGTGTGTGGGGGGGATTGGGGGGGTAGTATTTTTAGGTTGTGGTGTAATTTTATGCAATCATTCTGTTTTATGTGTATTATTATAATGATCAAGGCTGGATTAACATGGCCAGGGGCCCCTAGGCTACAAGTTGCTGTAGCCCCCCCCCCCCCCCCCCCCCCCCCCGACCACCACCATCTTATCCCATCTACCTGTAAAGAACTGTCTATTTTCTACATTTTAAAGTTGTTTTTTTTTTCATTATTAAACATTATATAATTATATAATATATATTAACATTATATAAACATTATTAAACGCTAATGTCATGATGACTTGCACTTGCCAGTTGGGTTTCATTAGGTTTAAAAAACCCTGTTAGTTTTGGTTTATTGCTCAATAGAGCTTTGTCACGTTGGGCTTTTTGCCGTTGCGCCTTGCGCTTTTGAGCACCGCTCTCGTATTTTCTGTCACACATGTTCACTGTTCAACTGTGGAGTGACGTCGTGCGTGACGTCTAACGTTTATATATGGAAGGCGGATTTGCCTCACCCAATCAGCGTCCGTTTATTTAAATATTCATTTTGAGCCAATGAATATGAAGGTTTTTTTTTTTTCTTTTGACCAATTGGGGGCCCCCCTGCGAGGCGGGGGGCGTGGGGGCCCCTAGGCTGAAGCCATATGAAGCCTGTGCGGTGAGCCGAGCGTGATAATAATATCTCTCTGAGCAATGTTTGTGCTAAGTAGCACAGGGAAATGGCTGTGTGCAATACCTATGGACTGCAATACAAAGGGCTGTCTGTCTGTTTGGGGGTGTGGAGGCAGATGAACTAGGATGTATCTATGTTTGCATGTTACTTGTTTAGTGTGCTACATTTATGTTATATGGTTCTGTAAAATCACACTCTCTTGTTTGCCCAAAACAAATTTTCTCTCAAGTAGAGATAATAAAGGTTCATCTAATCTAATCTAATCACAGGATCCACACCCCTGTCCTTGCTTTATAGTGAAAATACACTCGGTGTAGCTGCGCTCTAAAGAACGCTTTGTGTTTTTTGACAGCAAGTTTAGTATTTTTACAGAATTGTGACAGAAATCTAATATTTGAAAAGCCAGAATATGCAAAACACATTTAATACACATATACTATGGACGATACTTTATAAAATACAACCCCGATTCCAAAAAAGTTGGGACAAAGTACAAATTGTAAATAAAAACGGAATGCAATAACTTACAAATCTCAAAAACTGATATTGTATTCACAATAGAACATAGACAACATATCAAATGTCGAAAGTGAGACATTTTGAAATTTCATGCCAAATATTGGCTCATTTGAAATTTCATGACAGCAACACATCTCAAAAAAGTTGGGACAGGGGCAATAAGAGGCTGGAAAAGTTAAAGGTACAAAAAAAAACAGCTGGAGGACCAAATTGCAACTCATTAGGTCAATTGGCAATAGGTCATTAACATGACTGGGTATAAAAAGAGCATCTTGGAGTGGCAGCGGCTCTCAGAAGTAAAGATGGGAAGAGGATCACCAATCCCCCTAATTCTGCACCGACAAATAGTGGAGCAATATCAGAAAGGAGTTCGACAGTGTAAAATTGCAAAGAGTTTGAACATATCATCATCTACAGTGCATAATATCATCAAAAGATTCAGAGAATCTGGAAGAATCTCTGTGCGTAAGGGTCAAGGCCGGAAAACCATACTGGGTGCCCGTGATCTTCGGGCCCTTAGACGGCACTGCATCACATACAGGCATGCTTCTGTATTGGAAATCACAAAATGGGCTCAGGAATATTTCCAGAGAACATTATCTGTGAACACAATTCACCGTGCCATCCGCCGTTGCCAGCTAAAACTCTATAGTTCAAAGAAGAAGCCGTATCTAAACACGATCCAGAAGCGCAGACGTCTTCTCTGGGCCAAGGCTCATTTAAAATGGACTGTGGCAAAGTGGAAAACTGTTCTGTGGTCAGACGAATCAAAATTTGAAGTTCTTTATGGAAATCAGGGACGCCGTGTCATTCGGACTAAAGAGGAGAAGGACGACCCGAGTTGTTCTCAGCGCTCAGTTCAGAAGCCTGCATCTCTGATGGTATGGGGTTGCATTAGTGCGTGTGGCATGGGCAGCTTACACATCTGGAAAGACACCATCAATGCTGAAAGGTATATCCAGGTTCTAGACATCTGTCGTGCTCCCATCCAGACGACGTCTCTTTCAGGGAAGACCTTGCATTTTCCAACATGACAATGCCAAACCACATACTGCATCAATTACAGCATCATGGCTGCGTAGAAGAAGGGTCCGGGTACTGAACTGGCCAGCCTGCAGTCCAGATCTTTCACCCATAGAAAACATTTGGCGCATCATAAAACGGAAGATACGACAAAAAAGACCTAAGACAGTTGAGCAACTAGAATCCTACATTAGACAAGAATGGGTTAACATTCCTATCCCTAAACTTGAGCAACTTGTCTCCTCAGTCCCCAGACGTTTACAGACTGTTGTAAAGAGAAAAGGGGATGTCTCACAGTGGGAAACATGGCCTTGTCCCAACTTTTTTGAGATGTGTTGTTGTCATGAAATTTAAAATCACCTAATTTTTCTCTTTAAATGATACATTTTCTCAGTTTAAACATTTGATATGTCATCTATGTTCTATTCTGAATAAAATATGGAATTTTGAAACTTCCACATCATTGCATTCCGTTTTTATTTACACTTTGTACTGTGTCCCAACTTTTTTGGAATCGGGGTTGTATATAAAAATAATGCATCATGCACAATAATATATAATACTCATTTGTTTTAGAATGTAAGTGAAATTTAATGTAAGATGTCATTCTGGTTTGTTTTTATCATTTATATTTTCACTATATAACGTCAGCGGTCAAATTAAAGTGGGATTATTGTGGAATGTTCGTGCGCTGTGTGTAAACAGAGTTGTTGGTGGTCATGTGTGCTGCCCAGATGAAGAGGAAGTGAATACATCCTTTAACACGTCAACAAGGGCACTTCCACTTTTATTTGTTTCTGTGTGTGTGTGTGTGTGTGAGAGAGATTTGGGATATGTCCATGTCTTCTGTGATGGTGTTTATATGAACTGTATGGTGAACAGAAGCAGTAAACGCTTCACGGCGTGATGCGGCTGAGATATTTACACGACTCCTAAGCTGTTCATTAAGCAGCAGTGTTTCTGTGTTTGTGAAGCAAACAGCTCTGAATAAAGAAACCCAAAGTGAGTAAGGTGACGTCCTGCTGTCGTAACACTGGCGTTTCATTAACCTCACTAACCGTTGAACTGACACTCAGAATCTACACAAGACGACAATAAATGCAAATAAACCAACATCTGAGTCTCGATAAACGCACAACGGCCTTCTCTTTGGGCTCTAATGGAAAAGACTAACGCGGTTTCAGTTCAGTGATGAATTATTTCCTTCCAAAACGTTTACAATGCAGCTGCAGGCGTGAAGGACAGCTCTATTGTTCAACTGTGTGAGAAATCCACCCCCATACACGTCCACATCGATACTCCATTATTAATATTCATCATATTTTATTGGCTTAATGTTCTGAAGGATTATACAGGGTGACCAGAACAGTCTCTAATTCCAAAACACCCATCACATGTCTGAATTAGGAACTGTAAATATACGTAAATATAAACTTACTGTTTTACCATCTTATTATCTCCGGTGTGTTCCCTGACACCTCCTACATGTCTTACATGACAGACGTCAATCTTACATCTGCCAGATTTAAATACGTTAAAAGATAATTAATATAATCATTTAAAATACATCACAACCAGGAGTTAACATAAACAGCTAACTAACTAACTAACTAACTTACAGTTCCTTCAAATTAGGCGTTAACTGCGCAGGCGCCAGTTATGGCGATTTTTAGCTCTTATTTTATTTCCTCTTAATCTTAACTTGGGCAGTTTACAAAGATACCATTTACTAATCAATTCACTGCTCGGTTTTCATAGAATCGTTGGGGCAGATTTCTGTAACAAGAACGCGCTGGAGACAGTATTTTTTAGTTCGAATGTTAAAGCTGTGAGTCGCCTTTCCTGGCAAAGCTTGATACGCCACATGATTTCAGTATGGACGAAGCACGGTATCCTAGTCGTTGCGCTAAAGGAACATCACATTTGTCTGAACCTATGGATTTGTAAGGATGTTGAAGTCAACCCAGGTCCCGAAAATAGGACAAGTGTAACGTTAGAGACACCTAAACTGAACAAAGAATTCAAGTATACAGTACGAGAAGAGACTTACTGGGACTCTGAAAATCATTGGTAAAACTCAAACCTGCTCCAGTTGTAATCCTCACTCTTAAGATGCTTAACCTGTTCAGGTATCGGGGATCCAGAGCTGGGCACAAGTACCATGAAAGTTGTCTGAATTTTACTAACTACTTGGTTACTTCACACGAAAGCAAGCCTATCCCTGTTATACAAAGCGTGGGCAGAACTACTCGACATTCAACCAGAGGAGTTTCACCCGAGAATTTATTAACACTCACTAGACAGGTGTCTCCTATTGCAAGAAAACCAAACACGGATTTTGCTGTACCAAAATTTTTATTTACGAATATTTGCAGTCGGGTGGCAGGGTGGTGTAGTGGTTAGCACTGTCACCTCACAGCAAGAAGGTCCTGGGTTCGAGCCCCGTGGCCGGCGAGGGCCTTTCTGTGTGGAGTTTGCATGTTCTCCCCGTGTCCGCGTGGGTTTCCTCCGGGTGCTCCGGTTTCCCCCACAGTCCAAAGACATGCAGGTTAGGTTAACTGGTGACTCTAAATTGAGCGTAGGTGTGAATGTGAGTGTGAATGGTTGTCTGTGTCTATGTGTCAGCCCTGTGATGACCTGGCGACTTGTCCAGGGTGAACCCCGCCTTTCGCCCGTAGTCAGCTGGGATAGGATCCAGCTCGCCTGCGACCCTGTAGAACAGGATAAAGTGGCTACAGATAATGAGATGAGATGAGATATTTGCGGTCTCGCCAAAACTAAAAATCAAGTAAGAGCGGCTGTAGCTCTCGAAGCCGATTTGAATAAGAATGACATCGACATGTTATATCGGAGACACACCTCAAACCGGATATGCCAAATAGTGTAGTTAACATAGTAAATTACAAGATCTTTAGACGGGATAGGAACTGGTTCAGGCTGGATTGTAAGAGTAAAGGCGGAATTGCTATTTATGTGCGAAGTAACTTGGATGTTATTGATATTTACAGATCTAAACTCTACAAACTGATATGTTTGACTATGAGATTACCCTCGGGACATCGGCTGTTAGTTTGTGGTGTTTACCATCCACCAAAATACGGATATAAAGAACTTGACTTAATGAACTTCATAATTGAATTTGCGGACAATGCTTTGGAAATCCCATCCTGATACAGTCATTGTTTGTGGCGGCGATGTTAACAAGATGAACCTTACCCAACTGCACCAGTTATCTGGATGGAATGTACTTGTTGATTTTCCAACAAGAGGGAACTCGTGCTTAGATAACGTGTTAACTAACTGCAAAGACCTGTTTGGCAAATGTTATCCGCTGAATATGCTAATCAAGACTGACCATTTTGGGGTTGTTCTGCCAGCGGGATCTAAGCTTAGACCTATTCGCTGAAAAGTGATGATTCAGGATCACCGTGAACATCGCAAGATAGCATTTTACCAAGCCCTCGAGAATGAGAATTGGGACCAAGTTCTATCTGCAACTGACCCGGATCAAGCGGTAGAGAAACTGGAAGATATTATTCTTGGACATCTGGATAGCTGTATGCCTTGTCGAATGGTGTCATCCCCTGTAACTATCAATGAGAGTGTACAGGTTCCGCAAATCAGTGAATAAGAAGTATGGCACGCGCTCTCTAAGTTAAAACGAACTGCTGTTGGTCCGGGTAACATCCCCTTTTGGATCTGGAAGGATCACGCTGGAATCCTCGTCCCTATCATCACAAAGCTGTTGAATCTTTGTCTTTCTACACAGGTCTGGCCTTGGTCATGGAAAAGAGCAAACGTCAAGCCTCTCCCTAAAGTTGATCTCCCTCAAGTAAACAACGACTATTGAGGAATAAGTATAACACTAGTTATAGCATGGGTGTTTGGAAAGGTCATTTACAGGATATACGTGAAAGATGTTGTCGAACAAGATCTCAGCCCAAGCCAATTTGCTTACAGGAATTTGTCTGAGTGTTTAGTCTATGTCTAGTTCTTATCTAGAGTGTTTATACTGTTTATATTGTTTATTTCAGTTATTCTATTTGTATTTATTGCATTGCCTGTTTGCACCGTGGGTCAGAGAGGACTGAAATTTCATCTGTGCTGTATGTCGAGCATGTAGAGCATATTTGACAATAGACTTGACTTGACTGGTAGAAATTATACAGATGCTTTGCTGGCCATTCAACATACAGTACATATGAACTTAGATCATCCTGACTGTAAAGCTGTGCGTTTATTCACTATGGACTTCAGCAAGGTTTTTGACTCTGTTAAACATTATTTATTACCTGAAAAAACTTCTACTGAACTCGTATGTTACCAATCTGTATCTAAATTTCTTGAAAAATAGGCAACAAAGGGTTATCCACGATGCTTTTGGAGGGCATTGGAAAGAGGTCAATCAAGGTACCACCCAGGGTAGTGTTAGTGGCCCCTATCTTTTTAATATTTTTCTAAACAACCTCGAAATTAATGATGGTTCCACAACTTTCTTGTATAAATATGGGGATGATTCCACTATTACCGTGCCTGTGTGGACGGATAAGGATTGCGCTTGCAAATTAGTAACGCGGTTTTTTGAATGGTCAAATTCCAATTCCATGACTTGTAATCCTAGTAAATGTAAGGAGCTGACTTTTGTGAAAAAGGGCAATGTAGAGAGCTTTGATAGGATAGCCGGTATACCTCAGGTCAAGGAACTTGTTTTGCTTGGTGTCACTTTTCAGTCTGATACCAGATTCACAACTCGTGAAAAACAAATTAACAAAAGCAAATAAGTGCCTATATGTAATAAGATTGCTTAGAAAAGAAGGGTACAATCAAGCGGAAATCGATTATTTATTTAATACCATCGTACTACCTAATATTTCATATGGGCTCGCAGTGTATGGTGCCGCTGAAGCTGAACTAACAACGGTTCAGTGGTTTTTAGATAGGTGTAAGAAGCGATATATTTCAAACCAAATTAATATTCATACTCTTTTAGAAAAACAAGATAAGAAAATATACGCTAAAGTTTCAAATTTAGAAGGTCATCCGTTATATAAAATGATGCCAAAGGTTAAAAACACTAGATACCATCTTAGGAAAAAGTCAGCTTTAAAACCTAAAATTAACACTCAGCGTTTTATGAGTCCTTTTGTAAACCGCCTAATTTTTAAATACAATTTAGCTTAATTAGAAATCGTATTTTATACTTTTAAAAATTATCATTAGATTTATTTAGTAACTTTACATTATATAGATTTTTTTTTCTTATTTCTATTAACTTTGTACTTTTTATTATTCTATATTGTAACATAGGATATGTGTTTTTATCTTATGCAATAAAGACCTATTATTATTATTATTATTATTATTATTATTATTATTATTATTCTAAATATTATCATCATTGCAGGAGTGAACCATAAACACTGTTGTGAGCTTCCACTGGAGATTTCTACTGGTTCCTAAAAGTATTCTAACAGCTCATGGTTTTCTGGTGCTAATTGTCCACCATGAAAGATGCTTGCATTCTGGTGGCGTTCTAGAGGTTCATGGAAAGGTTCTGAAACATCTCATCTCATTATCTGTAGCCGCTTTATCCTGTTCTACAGGGTCGCAGGCGAGCTGGAGCCTATCCCAGCTGACTACGGGCGAAAGGCGGGGTTCACCCTGGACAAGTCGCCAGGTCATCACAGGGCTGACACATAGACACAGACAACCATTCACACTCACATTCACACCTACGCTCAATTTAGAGTCACCAGTTAACCTAACCTGCATGTCTTTGGACTGTGGGGGAAACCGGAGCACCCGGAGGAAACCCACGCGGACACGGGGAGAACATGCAAACTCCGCACAGAAAGGCCCTCGCCGGCCACGGGGCTCGAACCCGGACCGTCTTGCTGTGAGGCGACAGCGCTAACCACTACACCACCGTGCCACCCCAGGGTGAATTTCTGCTCTTTCAATTAAAATCAAACTCATGAATGTTTATAATTATTACTTTTACAGGAACTCGGGCCGAGCGATATGACAAAAAAAAAAAAATCATATCACAATACTACGATGTTTTTGCAAACAGATGTGGCAGTGAAACGTTTCCAGCGCTGTTCTTCAGGACATTTACATCAACAACAATAATGAGGAAAATAAATAATAAAAGGAATAATAATAATAAGAGGAAGAATCTCTTTAAAGTTTTTAAATCTAATCAGCTGCATCCAATCAGAGTTTATACCATTCAATTAAAGACTCACTGACAGTCATTTCATATTAATTTGTAAACAAAGAATATATGACTCCAAAGATAAATTCTGGTTTTAATTCTTGGTTTAACTGTCCGTTTTAAACATCAGAAGTAATTTTAAATTTCACGCAGGGAGATTGACCTGGATATGAACTGGGCTCATTCAGAGATGCCGGAAGTGACGTCACATCAGTGTGTCGTTTTTGTTTACAAGTCACTATGTTGGTTCAGTTCTCACAAGTCTTGTGATATTGAGCTGTGGTTTTGTTGTGATTTCCTTGCGTGAAAAAGTTAAATGGCGTCTAACCGAAAAGGGATTATATGTGTGGCTTACGGGTGTTCTAACACCACGTCGGAAGGAGTGAAACTCCATTCCTTTCCTTGGAAAAAACACCCTGAAATAGCAAAAGAGTGGGAAAGAAACGTTTCCAAAACAGGTGCGAACTGGAAGTCAACAAAATGGTCACGTCTCTGTTCAGCACATTTCGAGGAGCACTGTTTCACTTTGTCGTCCAGAACTCGAAGAACGTTTGATCCAACTTATCCACTGGTGTTGGAGGAGTCAGCTGTGCCAACGTTGTTTGACAGGCCCGGGCCGAATCAATCTGTCAAAAGAGAAACAGATGACAGCAGACCCCCCCGAAGGGGCGGTCAGAAAGCGAAAGTCCGGTGGTGCCTTTGCCAAAAGAGAACGAGCCAGGGTACGTGGCTATGTGTTGTTATTCAATACATGTATGTTGTTTAAAATTTGTTGTAACGTCACAAATGCGTCTTATACCACTGCATATTACTTATCAATAGGCCAAAGCAGCTAATACCAGTAATGTACAACAACTGAAAGGCCAATACCTTGTTTCATATATTTCAGGGATGCAAACAGCGCGCCTTTTGGCGGATGGCACCTTTTTCACGGCTGAATCGCGCAGATCCGAATTTTTTTTTGGGGGGGGGGGGCGTTGGAGTGTCTGATTATAATTTCAAAGTAAATTCTGTATTAAAATTACTAAATAAGCAAATCCGTTACAGTCCATGAAACAGGAAGTATAAGGATGAGGAAAAAACAGTTTAAATCGGGAAGCTGCGCACATTTGCGCAGTCCTGCAGGCTGCATAAATGGCCGGATATCCGGTGAGCTGCCATTACACGCTGATTAGTGATTGTTCGGTGCGCGTGAGAGAGGCGTGTGATTGGCTGCGGTCCGGATCCGGTGAGCTCGCGCCGCGCGGGGACTGTGCAGGCGGTGTGTTTGATGTGGAGTGAACATGGTGAGTTACTCCGGCTCGCGCGGCCACTCGCTCTGACGTCATATTGTGTGTGGTGTTTATTTCCTGTAGGATGCTGATACGGCGGGGCGGGGCATAGACATATAAACAAACAGACACCGCCTTCTGCATAGAATCATACGGCATCCTCACCGCCATATTGGATGGGGCAAAGTGGAGATTCTTCACCGTCTCTGGTATAGCGTCTAGACAGTAGCCGAGAATAAAGATGCCTCATTCATGTGCTGCGTTTAACTGTACCAACAGGTTTACCGTCCAAACGAGATCACATGGGATTACCTTTCACAGGTGAGACTGGAGAAATACTTTTCATTACTGTTCCTTCAGTCTTCAGTTTCCCAGCTCATCTCCACCGGGGGGGTGTAGAGTTATAAGCAGTGAGAATTAGAGAATACAGTGCCACACTATGATGAACGTTTTTGAACGTATGATGAATGATTTTAACCTTTCTGAATGGGAAGGAATCAGTGATGTATTTTGTTTTGCTATGACGTTAGAACCTGGCCGAACTCAGTTTGGCGCTCATTCAGCTCACTTTATTCAGCGAGAGCAGGTCTGTGTGGTGACTCAATAAATAAAACTGTACATTTTTATTTTCATTCACTATTTCCAGTTTTTCCACTATTTCCATCATTTATCATATTCAGTCTTGTCGGTTGGTTATTGTGGCCTCAGGTTTTGGTAGCTTGCTACGGTATGCTGACTGATTAGCTTACCTGAGCTATCTATCGTGGATCTGTCGCTAGTTTGCAGTGTACAGGGTATTTCGCACACTATTTATAACCATCACATTAAAAGTTATATGTGTTGTTTTGATGCCTGTTTGTTTCCCAAATATATACGTGTGTGTCTTAATGGGTGAATAAAAGGCATGGAGTTAAATATTATTGCAGAAAGGGGCTTTATGAAGTTCAGTCCATTTACTTGCATTGGTTTACGGGGAAGATTTGTCACATCCAATATGGCGGACACTCTGACGTATCCCAGCAACGGGCCACCAGCTCAATGCGGCGTCTATGTTTATATGTCTATGGGGCGGGGCTGGTTATCTGCTTAGCATGCTAATGTAAACAATATCACAGGAATGTGAGCACGCTGCACAGACACGTGTGTGTGTGTGTGTGTGTTTAAATCCACTGATCATGTGTTACGGTAAAATCAGAGGTTTGACCTGAAGTTGGAGTAAAGGTTAGAATGAAGAGTGCCGGACCCTCAACACTGAATATATGAAAAACAACAAAGAATAAAAATAACACTGATTTGGTGGTGAATGAGACAAAACAAAAAAAATCTCCAAAATGAATCAAAATGTTTGATTTGTCGATGTATTTTTTTATGAGCCATTGATGTGTGACTGCTCCCAGTGACCCGGCCTGCCGTACTCACACCCTGTAACACGCTGGATTACTGACCTTCCACTTTAACCACACAGAAATCACTTAATGTAAAATCATCTTTTAAAATTAACACTGAAGTACAGAGTATTTGTTTAAAAACCCAACCAACTGAAGGAAAGTAACAGCGACAGCCATTTCCAGCTGAAGCGTTTAACCAACAAACAACATTCACTCACACTGTCAGTATAATTAATCTCATCTCATTATCTGTAGCCGCTTTATCCTTCTACAGGGTCGCAGGCGAGCTGGAGCCTATCCCAGCTGACTACGGGCGAAAGGCGGGGTTCACCCTGGACAAGTCGCCAGGTCATCACAGGGCTGACACATAGACACAGACAACCATTCACACTCACATTCACACCTACGCTCAATTTAGAGTCACCAGTTAACCTAACCTGCATGTCTTTGGACTGTGGGGGAAACCGGAGCACCCGGAGGAAACCCACGCGGACACGGGGAGAACATGCAAACTCCACACAGAAAGGCCCTCGCCGGCCACGGGGCTCGAACCCGGACCTTCTTGCTGTGAGGTGACAGCGCTAACCACTACACCACTGTGCCGCCCCTGTTATAAAATCTCATCTCATCTCATTATCTCTAGCCGCTTTATCCTTCTACAGGGTCGCAGGCAAGCTGGAGCCTATCCCAGCTGACTACGGGCGAAAGGCGGGGTACACCCTGGACAAGTCGCCAGGTCATTACAGGGCTGACACATAGACACAGACAACCATTCACACTCACATTCACACCTACGCTCAATTTAGAGTCACCAGTTAACCTAACCTGCATGTCTTTGGACTGTGGGGGAAACCGGAGCACCCGGAGGAAACCCACGCGGACACGGGGAGAACATGCAAACTCCACACAGAAAGGCCCTCGCCGGCCCCGGGGCTCGAACCCAGGACCTTCTTGCTGTGAGGCGACAGCGCTAACCACTACACCACCGTGCCGCCATTGTTATAAAATCAATCTTAATAAACAAGAAAAATACGACCGTGTCAGTTTATATGTGACTCTTTTCCTAATCTGATTCCAGTCTTTTCTGTTTACTACATGATCTAATCAGACTCCTCCTCCTTTTCCCTCCTGGAGTATCAGTGTGTACTGAACCCGGGTATCAGATCAGTGCCGTCTCAAGTGAAAACGCAGCCTAATGCAGGCTCAGGAAGGTTCTAGAGCTGTGTTTGTGCTTCACATGAACATACAAATGGCTTTGTCCTAAAATCTGCTCGAGTTACAGACCCAGGCAGCTGCTGGACCGGATCATGACGAGTGATCGCTCGTTATTGGTTGTGTGTTATGGTTTCATGAAGGATGTTGATGGACATTAAAGTTTGGATGACGGTGGTGTAGTGGTTAACACGGTCGCCTCACAGCAAGAAGGTTCGGGTTTGAACCCAGCGGCCGGCGAGGGCCTTTCTGTGTGGAGTTTGCATGTTCTCCCCGTGTCTGCGTGGGTTTCCTCTGGGTGCTCCGGTTTCCCCCACAGTCCAAAGACATGCAGTTAGGTTAACGTGGGGCGGCCTTGGGCTGAGGTGCCCTTGAGTGAGGTACCGAACCCCTGACTGCTCCCCGGGCGCTCTGGTGTGGCTGCCCACTGCTCTGGGTGTGTGTGTGTGTGTGTGTGTGTGTGTGTGTTCACTGCTTCAGATGGGTTAAATGCAGAGGATGAATTTCACTGTGCTTGAAGTGTGCATGTGACAAATAAAGGTTTCTTCTTCTACTAACCAGTGGAGGACATCATCCACTAACTTCACAACGTACACTGAGCTTTCTGATTAATAAATGTCATGCAACAAAAATTCTCGAGGAGTGTTCCATCAGCTTCAGCTCTTCACAATGCTGCAGTTCTCTCTTTCTTTTAAACCCTACTTATTGTTAAAGACGTGTAGATCGACCTGTGGGCCTTTTCCAGTGATGGTTGTAGCTTTATGTTGTATCAGAGAACACAGAATGTCCACCACAGTGTCGGGCAATACAGCGAGCACTGCCTCGGCTAATGAACGCTCGGCTCTCGGTACACTCCGACCGACCCACAGGCAGCTCGCAGGACGGGATTCAGACTGTTTCCTTTTTAGCTAAAATTCATGCTTCTTGTTTTAATATGGCATTTAACACTCACGCTGATTTTCTTGCTGTATTTACTTCATCTTGTAAATCATCTTCAGTTTGCCGTTCCATGCTGTCAGCATCAGCGCTCCCTGTGATCTTTAGGAAATATCTTTCGACAGGATGTGTGTGGGTTTCTGATGCTGTGTGGCTGTATAGCTGCGTGTTTATTGGCATTTCTAGTGTGCTGAAAGGAACTTCTGTGGTGTGAAACGTGACTCATGTTGGATCGACACCACGGGGGAATTTACACAGTTCTGCAATGCTGTGGGTTTTTTAGGGAAAGGTGTGATTATTTTTAAACACAGAGATGTGAGTCGGGTCTGTTTGGCACGACCATCTCCACAATAAATATCTTTACACTGCAGTAATGTAAAGTACAGAAATAAATATCGACCTGGCTGTTGGCAGGAACCGTAACCCACCCAGCGAGAGCTACAGAACCTGCGTGTGTTTAGAGGAAACGTTTCTGTGGAACAAGGCCTTTTACAGCACATTTGCATAAAATATTCAGGTTTGTTTCAGCAGCAGCGAATAAGGGATTGTTTCTCTTCACCTGATGCTTTACTGCGCTCTTTAATGGTCCTGCTTTTAGTCGTTTTTATTCTTATGAAATGTTTTAATGATTTGATAGCGCAGTCCCAGTGTCGTGGACGCACCCCGATGATGAGCAGCAACTGACTTAATTTATTAATATTAACATTTTAAATGTGTTTTTATATTAAACTCCTACACTGAATTAAATAATATCCGAGCTCACAAACGTAAGATTTGTTATATTGTCTTTACATCCCAGAGCTGCTGAGTTCTGGACTCTGATTGGTCAGAAGGTGTTGATTAATTCTCTCTAACAGCAGTGCAGGTTTATATTAATGCACTCGCTCTGATTCATTATGGTTTCTATAGTAACAGCTCATTCACAGGGGCGTGTCCAGGAGATAATAAATAGATTATAAAACTGATCTGTCAGGAGGAGAGTGTGTGTGTGTGTGTGTGTGTGTGTGTGTGTGTGTGTAATATTTCTGTAAGGAGTCTCCAGTGTCTGCGCTGTGTAACAGTCCAAAGTGAAACTGGAACTTTTCTGTTGTCTTCGGGGCGGATGAGTTTACACTCCTCTGGGTTTTTTCAGTATTGTGACAACCCACAGGGTTTTTTCTGGTTCTGAAGGTGAAAGTGTCAAACAGCAGAATCCACTAATAACCCTCTTGGTCATGTTATTAATAAATATTCTGTTGACTGAAGTTCCATAATTGAGAAAAGGAACTAAACAGTTTCACAGACGTTAAATCTAATCACAAGTGGATAAACAGTAAGACGTGCCTTATTAAAAAAAAAAATCTAATGATAATGTATTTAATCACTAGATAAAAAATACATATCAAGTGTAACAATATAAGTGACAGAAATGCCAAAATATAAAACCTACAACAACTTGTACTTAAAAATTAATCTATTTAAAAAACTATGCTGGAGTGTGAGAGGAATAAACCACTTGGGGATGCGCTGTTACAGGAAACTAATCAGCTTCATGCAGTAGTAACTCGGCTTCATATCGCCACCCTGTTGTTGATTATTTTTTGATAAAAGCAAGATGGAGTGTCTTACTCGTTACATATTTCACATTGTGATTAAACCTGGTGTCCTCCGCTGTGGGGATTTCTTGCCGTATTTCAGCAGCGTGTCTGGCGTGAAAGCAGCAAGTCAAGCTGCAGAGTCCAGTGATGACCTTTCTGCTCGAGTTGTTCATAAATATCTTGATACTGAACCACTTTCCTTTTTTAAAGTTGCTGTTTTCCGGTCGTTTTTCAGCTGCAGCTGTTTTTCTGACCTCAGTGTGTTGGAGGGGAAGTTTTTATTGCACAATCCTGATCCGAGATGGAAAAAAACCTCCTCAGTGCCAGCACTGTGTTTCAGAGCCCAGTTTGAAAGAGGAAGTGTGATCATAGCGGGATGTTTTTATAATCTAATGGAGCGCTGACATCCCCTTTAGCACCGCTACGGCTGATAATAACACCTCCTGTATCTACTGAACACAAAGGCGTTTACACACCCAGATGTTTCTGACCTTTAGGCGTCTGTGGGTTGGAATTCGCCTCGTTTTGTCTCTGTATGTGCCTTGTGTTTGATTTGGGCCGAAACCTGATTGTGGCTTTTTGTTGGATTTTACTCTGAACAAACTCCATGATTGCCTCAGTGTGTCAGCTCCAGGGTTACACACACACACACACACACACACACACACACACACACACAGAAATATTGAAGTGAAAACAGTCCAGTGACGTAACTAGTTAAGGAAGTGGCAGGGAAACTGGTTGTCCCCAAACACCTCCAATACCTACAGGCCTGTTCAACAGCCAATCAGAAACTGACCCTGTTAAAGTTTTGAGGATGTTTAACTAACACACACACGCGCGCAATCAGTCCCTAACTGAACCACAGCGCCACTCCTGTGGACATCACAATACTTTGTGTACCACAACAGGTTGATCTGTGTGGTTGATGGACCTCAGAAAATGGCCATGCCACTGCATTATACTGTGAATAAACACACACACACACACACACTGTTGGTAACTCGCCAGCGCCCCCTATAACGATCCCACAATTTCCTTGCGCGCTCCACCCGGATGTGACGTGAAGTGGAACTGCTTTAACTGTATCGAGAGCGCCTCGATTCGCTCTCTCATGTTCTGACTACTGGAGTGGTCGGACGGACTGTAGGCACGCTCGCCTACAGTGTTGAGACTAACCGCTATTGTCTGAGAACAGCCTGTTCAAATTAGTTTCGGCCGAACTTTTGAACGACCCGCTAAGTTTCAGCGATATAGTGGTTTCGATTCTAAACCTTTGCAAAGTTTAACTACAGTTAAGTAGTTTTCCACGCTAAGAGGCATTTGCGGACAGCTTCGCTCCTCTCAGCCTTTTTCTCGTCGACGCATCACCGGAGGTTTCTCCTGAAGCACCGTGGGCCAGCTAGGCCTTCATCTCCCTGCTTCGTTAGCCGCGGTTGGACGCAACGCGCCGCTAACCTCCTCTCCTCGGACTGCGACCCTCAGCGCGGACATCGGAGAAAGAACTTCCATCGCATTGAGTAGGCACTTGGGCAAATTTTTAATTTGTAGCTTATTCAGATGGTTGTTAGGGTCATGTTTAAGCTTTGAGCTATTTAGCATACCCGCTCAGACACGGAAGGTGTTTGTTTGTTTTTATTGTTTGTTTGTTTTTATTGTTTGTTTTGGTTCTTCTGTTTTTTTTCTTTGAACTTGTTAGACAGGGTATCTTGCATGATATCTTTCCTTAACTCCATTGCTAGCTTCCCTATCTGATTAGCAGCGCAGCGACAAGTTTGTTATTTTAAGCTCCGAGGCTAGACCGCTACAAGGCCTAGTTCTCTCCATCCAACACATATACACACTCTCTCACACTCTTTCTCTCTCTCTCTCTCTCTCTCTCTCTCGCGTTGAGTTCTTTGCCTAGATAGTCTGTTGGAAATTGTTGTTAAGTGCAGTGTTTGGATCCAGCTGTAGCGTGGTCAGATTCTCCTTAGCAACTTATTGCTAGCTGGTAGGCTTGTGTTCTCGACTAGGCCTGCAGGCGCCATTTTTCCGACGCCATTTTGATACCTTCCTCATTGAGTTACCTGTGATGCGACACCTAGGCACTGACCGCCATTTTGTTTAAGCATTGCCAGAGTGGCTAGCATTAGCATCTGCCCACAGATACCTACACAAAGCACACATTAGCTACAGAGCTAATCCTTTGTTCTATTTAGCTAACATTCCTTTGTTTTAGCTAACATTCCTTTGTTTTAGCTAACGACAAGCTAGGTCACACACACACACACACACACACACACGCATCGGCTTGCCCTAGCCTCACACACACGCACACACAAGGGATTCTTTTCTTTTTTTTTTTCCTTCTATCTCTTTCTCTCTCTCTTTCCCTCAAATTTATAGTCCAGGTGTAATTGTTCCATTGTTTTGTCTTATTACCTTTGCTGACATTGAATGTATTTTGAGTTTATTATTATTAGTGAGTAGTAGACAAATAAAAGCTAATAAAATTGAATTGCATTTTACTTGTTCCTGTTGTTTATTCACAAGGTCAACTATTTAGAACTCCTTTTTCCTTCAGAATTTAGCTTTTGTATACAACTGGGTTTCCCATCTAATACAGAGCTACCATTAATCTTGAGTGTAACCATTCACGGTGAGTATTAAGATTAATAATTTAAGATTTTATGAGACTGATCTTTATTTATAAATTGATTAATTTAATTATCAATTATCACATAATTTATAATTTAATTAATCCCAATTCAACCTACATTAAAGTGGTGCCCCGTGTGAGGATAAGTTTAATGACCTTGTGAATTTCTCAACAATAACTTGTAAACTGCTGTATACCCAAAATCAACTGCCAAGGTATAACACAGATGACTTTAATGGTGAATCATTAACAGTGTGTTAATCACAGAACTGAAATTCAGCTGCCAACCACAGTTAGCTGATAAACTGGTTTAATTGATTAGTACCTTAGAGTAATATCTAATCCAAGTACTTAAGTAATATTATTAATAATCATTATTATTAACTAATTATTAATTAAGCTAATTAATACAAGTGAAACATTAGTGAAAACAAAGTAGCTAAGAAACCACATCAATTATTTAGCAACTTGGATTAAATTAAATTCTAACCTAATCAACACCTAGTATTAATTTCCTTTAAGTTAATTAATACATTTCGAACAAAATGTCGCGTTCCCCATCAAGGGAGTCAGAAGGGCCCCTCCTCTCTCTCTTCGACGTTGTAGGCGATTTAGGCCAAGTCCTGGAGGATAGGAGAAATTACTTCTGTGATCTGGACCAAAAGGCTCGCTTTGATGAAATACACATAGCCGTTAGGGAACTTAAGGAGCGTACTATGACTCTCCCAGAAGGGCTACCCAAATTGTTCATGATCTACTATAAGGAAATGGAACATGTGTGTATGACCCTCGAACAAGAGAAAAGAACACTAAAACGACAACTGGCCGAAGCTCAAAGGAGAGCATAAAAGCGCGGAGAGTAGCCTCGTGGGCCTGAGAGCCACACAAGATGAACTAAAGCGCGAAATAGAATACCTCAGAGAAGAAGTGACGCAAGCACGTCGCTCAGATGAGGGATCGGCCAAACCCTCCCAAGAACAGAGTTCCGCTCTGGAGGAGGAAGAACCTGAGCTTAGAACGGTAGATCAGACACCGCACTCAAGCTCAACTCGCGTGAAAGTCGCGCGATCGCCACCTCGTGGCGCTGGGAGTTTTTACTTTACTCCCCACTACACCCCCTCGCGCTTCAATATCGCTGCAGCCTCTAGCCCGCAGAAAACGCCGCGCTACGTACCCTCAGACTCCTCTGACGGAGAGGCCGCCTACAAGCCGAAACGCAGACATAGGCGATATGAGAGCAGCTCAAATAGCGAAGACAGCGAGGACCCCTACGGGTCAAAATCAAAACGCCTCGTCGCAGAACGCAAAACTAGGATCCGCCAAATCGACGCCCTTGCGAAAGACATAGAGCGTTTTGAGCCGGAAAATCATAGACACCGAAGCGTTAATGATTATTTCCGGGAAATCGAGCGTAGCCTCCTGGACCTGCCAGAGGCTACGTCGCATGAAAAGGCCAGACTAGTCTGGAAAACTTTAGGTAGCGGCGTACGAGCATTCGTTGAGACCCTACCGCAGTCAGTCCTCGACAACTACAAGAAAATACGTAAGTACTTGAAAGAGGAATACTCGTTGTACGAGGATGAGACTGCTGCGACGATGGGTGCTATTCTGATCAGACAGAAACGAAGCGAACACCCTCGCGAGTACTACCGTCGGCTCCGTGCAGCGTACTTTCAGGGCAGAAGCGAGCCCGGGCTAGAGGAAGATCGCAACTTCAAGTCCCTCTTCCTCCATAACCTTCACCCGTGCATCCGTAACCAAGTAACACTCGCGTGTCGCCAGCGCCCCCATACTATGAGAGAAATGCGTCGCACCGCACAACTAACGTGGGAGACGTTCGTCCGACCCACAGACCGCCACGAGGACGATCCCAGAGTCCTCGGCCTATATGAGCAGGAAGATCAGTCCTTAGGCCTAGAAGGGGGTGAAGCCCCAAACCGCGGGCCCCCTTGGGCGAACCCAAACCCCGGCCACCAGACGTCGAGTCAACCCAAAGGTAACTGGAAAGTTCGACAAGCTGGAGCCAAGGGGGAACAGGGCCCCAACGCCAAAGGACAAGGTAACCGCAAACCTGGCAGTCACGGCCCTAAATCTCAGAATAGCGGACAGTCAAGGCCCCATCGCAACTCCTCTCGAAGGGAGCGGAGCCCTAAGCTAGCTACCGCTAAACAAGCCAACCAAGAGCCACTTGGGATGGCAGAACTGAGGGCTGAATTAGCACGGATTAAACAAGCCAACCAAGAGCCGCTTGGGATGGCAGAATTGAGGACCGAATTAGCACGGGTTAAACAACTGCTGAGCAATAAGAACAGGAAGGGTAAGCCGAGCAAGGACAGGGACGAACCGTCAGCATGACTAGGCCGGGACCCATCCCCACCACCACCGCGTGTCTACCTCGTGGGGTGGGGAAAGGACCCCTGCCCAATAGGCAGCGATGAGTTGAAACCACCCCCTCCGTTAGTGAAGCCTGACCCGCAGGATGCACCCCTGACGCAGTTTCTTGGAGATTTGGTTAGGAAAGGCAACGCCAAGCGTATCTATACCCCAGTTGTGGTAGAAGGCAACGTTTCCCTCCAAGCTCTCTTAGATACCGGGTCAGAAATCACCCTGATGTGTTCCAAAGTCTTCGCAGAGGTTTCTGATGCGCGGCGCGCGCAAGGTAGACCCATCAGAACCGAACGTTGTGACGTCAACTTGGTTAGCTTCACCCAGAATCAAGCCCCAGTAACAACCATTGCATGGTTAGAACTCACCTTCCAGGGCATGTCCATCACTCACCCCACTTACATCTGCTCTGTTGGGGTAGAACCGTTCCTCATTGGCCAAGACCTACTAGATAGGCTAGCGCCCCTCATTGACTGTCGTCGTGGGCAACTGTGGGCCCAGGTCGCGTCCCCACAGACCCCAGATCCTCGTCGTCACGATCGAGCCTGTTGCGATGAAGTTAGCGTGGAGGCTACTCCACCGATAGCTGAGTCAGGGCAGGTCCCCGAGAACCTCGAGACCACTCCGCTCCACCCTGAGCCGAGTCAAGACGCACCAAACTCAACCGACACTCTTCTCAACCGCAACGCGCTTGATGGCCACCCGTCTTTCCTTTGCTTTCTTGGCGAATCTGCCCCAACCAGGTACTACCCCTGGATATCTGGCAACATTGCTGTCAACGGCGTCACGGCACCTGGCGTCAGGTTAGCGCTTTGGTCAGAGAAGTCAGCCATCAGCCAAACGTGGTTCGACATAGTGCGTCAGAGCACTCCTTCCCCTGTCTTTGTGCAGAAGAGCCACCGGCTACTGTCAGCCGAACAACCCCAGAGCCCCATCAAAGCCACAGGCGTCTGCGCCGTGTTGCTCGCCATCGGTCAGAGAGAATTCCTTCATTTCTTGAGTGTCGTCCCCGGACTTCCTGACCCACTGGTCATTGGGGCAGACATCTTGGTCAGACTGGGAGCCCAACTGGACCTAGTCAACCGGGTCATCTGGACCCAAGCCGACGCTGCTAAGCACCCGTTCCAAGCTGACCCGGAACAAATGCGGTCAGGACAAACGATTCCCCAAGCCTGCCATGTCGCTAGCGAATTTGACATTGTCATTCCCGCTAGGACTGCTGGTTCCCCTCTTAAGCTGGTCATCATGAAAGACCAACAGTTTCGTAGCTCCCAGGCGTTCTTCCAGCCTCTCAGATTCTTCATGGAGCTCGATTTAGCCGTGTGTGGGACTCCGCTGCTTGAAGTGAGTCATCGTTCCGCTTACCTCCTGGTTCAAAACTCCACGCGGGACGCCATCACGATCCCCGCCCGTCGGCCTTTAGGCCTTCTGATAGACCAGGCATTCCATGACTTTGAACTCACCATTCCAGTCATTGGTGAGCTGCCAACGCCGGACACTCATTCCGATCCAGTGGAACCTCCCTGGATCACTCTTCCTTTCCACATGATCCGCGTCGAACCTCACGACATGCTTTGCGACGAGCGCATAGTCATGACCAAAACTGACACCCCGAAACACATGCTGGTGTATGCTCTTGCCACGCAATCGAGCAACGACACCCCTGCAACTGAGGTCGTTGATTCAGCTCTAGGTGAACCGTACCCAGGCTTTGAACGAGAAGTTCAACAACAGCTGGTGAAAGCTGACAGCCTGACCACGGACGCCCAGAGACGACAGCTCCGTGAACTGTTCTACGACTTCAAGGCGATCTGGGCGCGAGATTCCAATGACTGCGGAGTCACGGACATCCACACCGTCCGAATCCCAACAGATCCGAACGCTCCACCGACGTTCGTGCGGCAATACAAAATCCCGTTAGCCGCATACGACTCAATACAAGAAACACTGGACACTCTGCTGGAAAAGCAGATCATTCGTGAGTGTAACTCGACTTACAACTCCCCCTTGTGGCCGGTGCTGAAACCGAACGGCAAGTGGCGTCTCACCATTGACTATAGGCAGCTGAACAAGCAAGTGCCCTTGTCAAGATGGCCCATGATCCATCTGGATCAAGAACTTGCCAAGGTGAAGGGTGCAAAGTTCTTCTCCACCGCCGACGTGGCGAGTGGATTCTGGACCATGCGCGTGGATCCAGCTGACCAGCACAAGCTGGCCTTTTCCTTTGGGAACCGCCAGCTAACTTTCAACCGATGTCCGTTCGGCTACGCGAACTCCCCCGCTGAATTCAACATCTTCTTGCATAAGGCAATGAGCGATGCCGCAGCTCGTGGCAACTTGATCTATGTCGATGACATCCTCATTAGGTCACAGACTTTTGATGCACACCTCGAAGAGATACGCCATGTTCTGTCTCAGCTGTCCAGAGCAGGAGCGAAGCTCTCTGTCACCAAAGGGCAGTGGTGTCGCACCAAAGTCGAATACGTTGGACTGTGCGTCGGACCAGATGGCATTGAACCCCAGTCAGGGAGGGTGCGGGCTATCCAAGATATCAAAGCCCCATCCAACGTATCCGAACTCAGGAGCTTCTTAGGGGTCTGCAACTACTCCCGACAGTTCATCGAGGACTACGCGGAGATAGCACGACCGCTCACCGAGCTCCTCCGAAAGGATAAACCCTTCCAGTGGAGTGAGCCTCAAGAACTCGCGTTCAAGAGCATGAAGCAGAAGCTCTGCTCCGCTCCCTGCCTCGCGTATCCCGACAAAGACAAACCGTTCTTCTTGGAGGCTAGTTTCTCCACCCACTGCCTGAGCGCTGCACTGTCACAGCAGCATGACAAAGATCGCCGTGTCGTAGCATACGCCAGTCGGCCCCTCAGTGCTGTGGAGTTTAAATTTTCAGACTGCGAAAAAGCCCTGCTGGCCACGGTCTGGGCCGTTGAACACTTTCGCAGTTACATTGGTGGCCAGAAGGTGGTGATAGAGACCAATCATCAACCGGTCTTGTTCTTGAACAGCCAGAGGCTGAGAGAGGGAAGAGTTTCGAACAGTCGCATCGCAGCTTGGATGATGGCACTACAGGGCTACGACGTCGAGGTGAAGTACGCCCAGAACCACAAGATGGCGCTTGGCCGAGGCCTGGCGGAATGCCAGCATTGCGACTGCGAGAATAGTCCGGATCAAACCGAACTAACAACCGTACCTGCTCTCCCCTCCGACCACCACTACTATGACGAGAACGTCTGCAAAGACCTCCCCACCGCTTACATAGATGGATGCTCATTCCATCATGAACGCAAAGTCCAAGCCGGTGTCGGTATCGTATGGGCGAACGGCCCTATACAAGGGAAATACCAACATCGACTCGGGGCTAAGACTAGCCAATATGCGGAGGTAGCAGCCATGCTCATCGTCCTGCAACAAGCTGCCCGTGAGAACATCAAGCGGTTAGTCCTCTGCTCTGATTCAAATTATGCCAGGCATAGCTTCGTCTCACACTTTCCCTCGTGGAAGGTGCAGGACATGAAAAATGCAAGGGGCAAGGAAGTGAAACACTCCGAACTCTTCCTAGCATGCGATCGACTCGTAACCGAACAGGGAATGTGCGTCTATTGGAAGAAGGTGAAGGGACATTCTCAAGTCCCAGGACCTGACAAAGTCGGTAACGATGAGGCAGATGGCCTCGCCAAAGCGGGAGCCGTAGACGGCCCCCTTTGGGAATTCCAGCCGCCATGGCTTCCCGAGACGCCACGCCATGACGTAACCGCGATTACTCGCCGACAGGCTAGAGCAGGTCAAACTGACGCAGTACCCCAAGCAGGAACAGTGCAACTCGGCCGACTGCCCCAGGATGCCGACCTGGTGTCTATGCAGGAAAGGGATCCCGTGATCCACCAAATCCGTAAGTTCCTTGCGGACCCCGTGGCGTCCCCAATTTCCCCACAAGAGTTGCAACAGTCCCGAGACTTAAATCACCTTCACAATCTCAAAAACGGCTTAAAACTCGAGAAAGGACTCCTGGTGTACACACCACGCAACCAGGGACCTCCCCGGTGGGTCGTGCCCACAGATCATAGGGGGGTCATGTTGCAGTACGCTCACGACAGCCCGTGCGGGGGCCATAGGAACGCTCAGGCGACCTACCAGACACTCCAACAGATTGTCTATTGGCCCTTCATGATTCAGGACGTTACCGAGTATGTTAAAGGGTGCTTGATTTGCTGCCAATTCCGACCAGCCCAACCGTTGAACCGCGCCCCACTGCAAAGCAAAGGCATCTCATTCCCCTGGTCTAATCTCCAGATAGACTGGGTCGGACCGGTGCCGAAATCAGCTCGAGGTAATAAGTACCTCCTGACCGTCACTTGCGCGTTCACGAAGTGGGTGGAATGCTTGCCCGCCCCAAACGAAACCGCAGAGACCACCGCTCTCCTTCTTATGAACCATGTGTTCAGCCGTTGGGGCTTGCCCCTATCCATTGATTCCGACCGAGGTACTCATTTCACCGCAGAGGTCATGAGAGTGTTGTGGGAGATGCTCGGAGTCGAGGCAAAATTCCACATCGCGTATCATCCTCAGTCTTCCGGTCAGGTCGAACGCGCCAACCAAACCATCGTGAGCATGCTTCGCAAGTATGTGAGTCACCATGGCAAAGATTGGGACATCAAACTCCCTCTGGTGCTGATGGCCATTCGGTCCACTCCTCACCGCACCACCGGAGTCACCCCGTTCGAAATGATGACTGGCCGTGAAATGGTTCTTCCCTTACACCTCCTCTACCGACCAGAGGACCTAAGCGTTGCCACTGCGTACACCGCACACCAGTACGTCACCGACTTGCAACGCCACTTGCAGGCCACGTTTGCGTGGGCCCAGGAACACCTCGAAAAGAGTGCGAAAGGACAGAAAGCTTACTACGACAGAAAGGCGACACACCGTGAGTACGAAGTAGGCGACAGAGTCCTATACTTCAATTTCACCAAACCGGTAGGAGTAGCCAGAAAATTCTTACCCCGTTGGTCCGGCCCTTTCGAAATCGTCGGTAAACTGTCCCCCGTCGCCTACCGCATCAAAACTTCGAAGCCCAGCCAGGCGCCTTCGTATAGATGGGTCCATAGCAACCAAATAAAGCTTTTTGAGCAGTCCACACTCCATAGGGGGGTGGACAAACAATAAGTTATAGCCTGCCCAACTTAGTCGCATGCCTCTCAATCCATAAGCGTGCATCTATAAGTAACCACCCTCGTTACCACTCAAATCGGAATAACAAACTCCTGTATGTTGCAGAATGGCCCCTCTCTGGATCCTCGGCATCTTCCTAGTCCTGCAGACCACATTGGCCGGTAACATAGTGGAACCAGGTCCGCCGAGTGGCATCGTTCTCCAAGATGCCCCAGGACTGCTCCTCACCAATTGCCGCGTCCATACCCAGCGCGTGTACACCCGCCTCGATCCTTGGGACGTGTACCGTAAGCATTTTAGATCGCCCACACAAACAAACCTCGAAACCGGGCCTGACTCCGAGATTGGGTCCAACATCGAACACGCCAAGCGTACCACAGTTCACATGCTCGAACAGTTACAGAAGTTCATAGTCACTGAGGAGGAACTCAGCGGCAAAACACGCCCTAAACGGTTCCTCGGAGGACTACTTACTGCTGCATCCGCCATTGGCTCTCTGTTCTCAATGGGCCTCTCTGCCGTTAACACCGTTAGCCTAACCGCGGTCAAACGAGAAATGAACATTCTTACGGAAGAAATGCCAGAAATCCAGGGTAGACTACTAACTCAACAGGAGGAGCTGCAGGGCCTAGGCAAAACCCTGCAGGGAACCATACTAACCGTTAACATGCATTCTACATTAATCAAGAACACAGTACATGCCGTAGACAGGCTAGCAGCAATCATGAGAAGCGAAGTCAAGTACGTCCGAGTAATCCGAGACCTAATGCAGGACCTGATGAGAGAAGTAAGTAGCTCTCTCAGCACCCTGAGTGGAGGTAAAATCCCACCATATTTGATACCCCTCAGCATGGTTGACAGCATACTCCGATCTACTACCACGACTAACGTTTACTCATCACAGATTCATCTGGCTTATAGTCTTGGCAGTGCTATCCCCATTTTTGTGAACCCTCAAAACCTAGAAATAGGCTTCATCCTCAATCTCCCCGTTATTGAACGGCAAAACATATACAGAATCAAATCTGTCCTTAATGTAGGTTTCTGGAACAACGACGTACACGTACGTTTGCAGACACCTTCCACCATAGCCTATCACGATGACAACCCCTCTATCTACCTCGTCCCTAATTTAGACATGTGCACCTCTACCAAAGATATCCACTGGGTCTGCCCCAGCAATCCCTTTATCCGAGACACCACAGACCGTCTCTGTGGATTGACAAAAGTCCCCGAGCAGAAGTGTGCAGGCAAATTGTCTATTAAAGATGAAGGAATAGGAACTAGAGTAGAAAGAGCTGGTAATCGGTGGCTAATCAACACTCCCCAAACTGAGATTCTGGTATCATATGATCAACATAACACTGCCACTAGAATGAAGATACCTAACGAAACCTCTCTCCTAAGTGTCCCACTTGGAGCCACTGTTCACGTGGGTGACATCACCCTCCATCACCTTAGCGCTGACCAGTATGAGACCGAGATAGAAATGCCCGATGCCTTCCCAGGTCACGAACTTGAGATAAACTCCACCCTCCAAGCACAACTACTGCTGGAAGGGACCAAAACCGTGCAATTCGATCTTAAGCCCACTGGCATCGCTACCACTTTCTTGAATAACCGCGCAAACCCTTCTTCCGATCAAGGATCTTTAATAAGCCGAATTGCGCTGGGATTTCTAGCTAGCGGTTGGGTTATCACAGTCTTCATAGCCATCACTCTACATAGGTACATACTGACACTACACCGCAAACTGGACAAAATGATCTACGCACCTGAGAAATTAGATCGTGGCATTGTCCGATTCTCCATCAGGCCTAAGGCCTCCACTAACTTTCTTGAAGAGTAGGCTTGCTAACACGCTAACTAACCCCTCTTTTCCATTTTCCTTTATGGAGTTTTGATTATTTTTGTTTGCTGTGTGAAATATTGTATGTAGAAGGTAGTTAAGTAGCCATAGTGTAATTGTTTTCATGTCCAAGTGCCTATGCTTTCATGCCCAAGTGCCTATGCATCTTATGGACTGTATGAAATGAATTGAACTGTTGAACTGTGTCTGAAAGACTTTTCACAGAAAGGACCCTTGGAACTACCTCATTGTGGAACTACCTCATTGTGGAACTACCTCATTGTGGATTACTAGGGACCGTGGGTCGCAGACTAAACACCATGTGCCCATAGGGTATCACTCCTTTCAGCGCCTATGGCCAAGGGGGGAATGTTGGTAACTCGCCAGCGCCCCCTATAACGATCCCACAATTTCCTTGCGCGCTCCACCCGGATGTGACGTGAAGTGGAACTGCTTTAACTGTATCGAGAGCGCCTCGATTCGCTCTCTCATGTTCTGACTACTGGAGTGGTCGGACGGACTGTAGGCACGCTCGCCTACAGTGTTGAGACTAACCGCTATTGTCTGAGAACAGCCTGTTCAAATTAGTTTCGGCCGAACTTTTGAACGACCCGCTAAGTTTCAGCGATATAGTGGTTTCGATTCTAAACCTTTGCAAAGTTTAACTACAGTTAAGTAGTTTTCCACGCTAAGAGGCATTTGCGGACAGCTTCGCTCCTCTCAGCCTTTTTCTCGTCGACGCATCACCGGAGGTTTCTCCTGAAGCACCGTGGGCCAGCTAGGCCTTCATCTCCCTGCTTCGTTAGCCGCGGTTGGACGCAACGCGCCGCTAACCTCCTCTCCTCGGACTGCGACCCTCAGCGCGGACATCGGAGAAAGAACTTCCATCGCATTGAGTAGGCACTTGGGCAAATTTTTAATTTATAGCTTATTCAGATGGTTGTTAGGGTCATGTTTAAGCTTTGAGCTATTTAGCATACCCGCTCAGACACGGAAGGTGTTTGTTTGTTTTTATTGTTTGTTTGTTTTTATTGTTTGTTTTGGTTCTTCTGTTTTTTTTCTTTGAACTTGTTAGACAGGGTATCTTGCATGATATCTTTCCTTAACTCCATTGCTAGCTTCCCTATCTGATTAGCAGCGCAGCGACAAGTTTGTTATTTTAAGCTCCGAGGCTAGACCGCTACAAGGCCTAGTTCTCTCCATCCAACACATATACACACTCTCTCACACTCTTTCTCTCTCTCTCTCTCTCTCTCTCTCTCTCTCGCGTTGAGTTCTTTGCCTAGATAGTCTGTTGGAAATTGTTGTTAAGTGCAGTGTTTGGATCCAGCTGTAGCGTGGTCAGATTCTCCTTAGCAACTTATTGCTAGCTGGTAGGCTTGTGTTCTCGACTAGGCCTGCAGGCGCCATTTTTCCGACGCCATTTTGATACCTTCCTCATTGAGTTACCTGTGATGCGACACCTAGGCACTGACCGCCATTTTGTTTAAGCATTGCCAGAGTGGCTAGCATTAGCATCTGCCCACAGATACCTACACAAAGCACACATTAGCTACAGAGCTAATCCTTTGTTCTATTTAGCTAACATTCCTTTGTTTTAGCTAACATTCCTTTGTTTTAGCTAACGACAAGCTAGGTCACACACACACACACACACACACACGCATCGGCTTGCCCTAGCCTCACACACACGCACACACAAGGGATTCTTTTCTTTTTTTTTTTCCTTCTATCTCTTTCTCTCTCTCTTTCCCTCAAATTTATAGTCCAGGTGTAATTGTTCCATTGTTTTGTCTTATTACCTTTGCTGACATTGAATGTATTTTGAGTTTATTATTATTAGTGAGTAGTAGACAAATAAAAGCTAATAAAATTGAATTGCATTTTACTTGTTCCTGTTGTTTATTCACAAGGTCAACTATTTAGAACTCCTTTTTCCTTCAGAATTTAGCTTTTGTATACAACTGGGTTTCCCATCTAATACAGAGCTACCATTAATCTTGAGTGTAACCATTCACGGTGAGTATTAAGATTAATAATTTAAGATTTTATGAGACTGATCTTTATTTATAAATTGATTAATTTAATTATCAATTATCACATAATTTATAATTTAATTAATCCCAATTCAACCTACAACACACACACACACACCGAGGACTGGAAGATCGGCATAAATGGATTTTATAAGGTCATTACACAACAAATAAAATGATACACTACCTCTTCAGTCTGTGTGTGTGTGTGTGTGTGTGTGTGTGTGTGTGTGTGTGTGTGTGTGTGTGTGTTAATCCAGCTTTATCATTTCCATATAATGTTCTGTGGAAGCTCGGTGCTGAGCGGGTTTACAACCAGGAAGATAGATAAATGGGAAGAGACACTCGAGTCCCCAGAAATTCCCCAGAAGAGGTGTGTGTGTGTGTTTTCTAGGAAGTAAAATAATTTGCCTAGACGTGTATCTTTATCATACATGCAAATCTAATCTAGTGTGTTACTTCCCTAAACACGAGTCTGTCTGTCTCTCTCCGTCAGTGGCGGCTGGTAGTCTTTCAAACGGGGAGGCTGGTCAATTATGATATTTCCAGATTTTAAAAGAAAAAACACATCAATTTTGCCCATACTCTTGCCTCTGATCTGGCTGATTGTTGGCAGCGTCACAAACTGTGAAATAACAGGTTCTTCTGGCCCATTAGCCTACTGTCCAATATACATGATGGTGGTGTTGGGGGGGAGGGGTATATTTTCACATTTTATATTTTAAAATTGTGGCATGTTGTTTAAAAATTGATCATTATTGAAAGCAGCTCTTTGTCAGGAACCTCAGCAGTAACAGCAGAGTGTTCTGGAATAGGCACAAGCACTGACCTTGGGGAGCCAAACATAGAGCTGGGGGCCACACATTTCATTCAATGACACTTTCCCTATATTTTACTTATTTTGACTGAGAAATGTTTTATTGACAATTTTGATAACCCTTCACTTTTAATCCAGGTCTGTAGTGTGAAATGTTCTCGGCTGGGTGATTCTCATGAAGACCTTCACATTAACATATAAAGTTTTTCACCTCATTTCAGTATTTTTTCAAGTTGAGAGCCTAAAATAGAGCATGAACTTTACTATGTTGATCTTTTTTTAATGTAAAAATATTTTAATAGAATTTTATTCTTATTTGAGGCTTACATGATCCAGAATAATTCTCATCACTGTTACAGTAAATGATGAAGCTAGATCATGAGTTAAAAACATTTTTTGACAATTTATTTCATATTTCCACAAAATATCCCATTAAATGAACAGTCCATGACAATTACTTTATTTTTTTTTTTGACATTTATTTATTGCCCTCACAGTACATGGTAATGAGAATATTGAGTAACGGTAACGAGATACTCTTGGCTAATTTCACAAATAACCTGAAATGCTAGCAACCTATAACTTTGCCACATGTTAAAGCCTTATATTGTGATAATAATCATAAAATAATATTTTTTTTATTTTTAAAAGTAATGAGTATTAAACCGGGGCGGCACAGTGGTGTAGTGGTTAGCACTGTCGCCTCACAGCAAGAAGGTCCTGGGTTCGAGCCCCAGGGCCGGCGAGGGCCTTTCTGTGCGGAGTTTGCATGTTCTCCCCGTGTCTGCGTGGGTTTCCTCCGGGTGCTCCGGTTTCCCCCACAGTCCAAAGACATGCAGGTTAGGTTAACTGGTGACTCTAAATTGAGCGTAGGTGTGAATGTGAGTGTGAATGGTTGTCTGTGTCTATGTGTCAGCCCTGTGATGACCTGGCGACTTGTCCAGGGTGAACCCCGCCTTTCACCCGTAGTCAGCTGGGATAGGATCCAGCTCGCCTGCAACCCTGTAGAAGGATAAAGCGGCTAGAGATAATGAGATGAGATGAGTATTAAACCATAATGGTAATGATAATAGACAGTGTAACTGAGGACAGATTTAGCAACATTAACATAAATATCACAAAGTAAGAGAAGAGTGAGCAACTGACCTTGTCTCCATTTTTAATCTTGTATCTGAAGTGATGCATCATGGGATAGCTGATCAATTTAAAGGCACGGTATACTTTTTATAGGGGGGTGAAATCATGAAACGGTAATGAGAAACATTTGGTGTGGACAGTTATTTTGTTTAAAATCAAGTACCTTTTTTTGTTCAACACAAAAAATATTAATTATGCATAAATATAGATGTTTTAAAATAACTTTACACTGTATTATTTTTTATATAATTAGGAATTTTTACATGATTTAAAGTAAACATTAAAAAAAGGGATGCGGACACATAACGGTAATGAGAATTTCCATAGATTTTTTGTTTAATTGATATAAAAATTAGTTTATATGATGATGAAAACCATTTGTCCATATAGTGCTCCCTATTTTCTTTACACAAAATATCAGAGTTTATGTGAATTAAGTATTGATTTTGGAAAATGCATCCTGGACATGTTCACTGCAGCTTCATGAGAATCACCCGGCTGTGTTTTTGTTTAAAAATGTTTTCCAAATTGTAGCTGTGTTTAATTCATATCCAGAAAAATATATATTCCAATATAATATACTCAGCATAAACATTTTAAATAGATTCTATATTTTTGGTCCATCCATGACATATTACTAAAGTAGCCTATTGACTGTTGTTGATGTGGGTCACTTGCTGTTAGCCAATTCACTTTCTCGTACCAGGAGAGCTGAAAGGAACGAGTATTATTCCCTACCTTTTTCACCAAGTCAGTTTGAGGCGTTGGTCTACCCTGCTCTTTAATTTTAATTTTTTCCTCAAAAGGAAGACTGGCAAATGGCTTCACCAAAATTAAATCAGCAATGCTTGGCATCCGTGCGCAGCTTTCTTGCTAGCTGACTAGCCCCCTCAAGTTCAAGTTCAGTCACTCAAATAAACAAAATTTCTGGAACTAAGATAGCAAACTTGACAACACTATATTTACACTTTATTTACAATGAAAATATATACAAACAAAAAAAGCTGGTAGAAACCGTATGTAATGAATGAAATCGAAATGTAAGCTGATCTCTTACAATACACCACAGCACTCGCGAATCTGCATGGGACTGAACTGAGATTCACCGCTGCCTGTCTATAGTTGAAACGAGCTGTCAATCAAAGAAAATATCCGGCCGCTTTCACCAATCACCAGTCTCCTCGCGGAAACTGCCATGTCCCTCCCACTGTGAGGCTGGGAGTCCGTGGGCGGGCGTTTTCGCAGTATTTGTCCAATAACCGTCTTGCATTTTGATATTGAAAGCGCAGAGCTCCCAAATGCCATTGAAGTGCACTGAGGCTGGGCTGCATCGCGCTGTCACGAGGGGGAAAAACTCACGCACACATTAGGCGAACTGGGGAAAGTTATAACGGAATGATTTCGCACTGTAGTGGGTTGAGCACATATATTTCTATGATTCTGGATCTGAAATAGCAATGTTATAAGGTCGGCTATAACATAAGCCTAGCGCAATTCATCCTACACGATGTTCATCATTTTTAGAGGAGGCTGAGCCTCCCTCGCTGTCTTAGAGCAATCGCCCGTGCTCTCTGTCTGTCTGTCTCTCTCTCACCAAATTTTCTGCATTTGTTGGGTGTTGATCAGTTTCAGTCACCTGGAATAAAGGAGAAATTGATCTTTGTTAGAACAGCAACGCGAACACAAGCAATAAATAATAATAATAATTTCAATTTATATAGCGCCTTTCACAAACCCAAGGACGCTTTACAAAAGAATTACCACCCAAAAAGAAACTAGGAAGAATAATGTGAGGTAAAGAGGAAAGTTTTCAGGTTGGCTTTGAAGGAAGAGAGAGTGGAAGAGTCACGAAGCGATTGTGGTAACGAGTTCCAAAGTTTAGGAGCAGCAGCACTGAATGATCTGCCACCCACAGATCCAGTTTAAACCGTGGAACAGTCAGAAGTCCACAGACAGAAGATCTGAGGGAGCGGGAGGGACAGTGCAGATGAATTAGCTCACAGAGACAGGAAGGGGTGAAACCATGAAGAGCTTTATAGGTTAAAAGCAAGATTTTGTATTTAATCCGAGCGATAACTGGCAACCAGTGCAGTTGCTGTAAAACAGGAGTGATGTGAGCAGTGCGCTTGGGGAGTGTGAGGACTCGAGCTGCTGAGTTTTGGATGGACTGCAGGCGATTGAGTAAATGTGGCAGGGAGACCACAGCGTATAATAGAACACAGCGTACCGCTCTCAGCCAATTAGAACGCAGCGTACAGGAAAATGTTACAGAACCTGATTTTGGACCTTATTGTAGATGTAATCTCAGTCCTCACAAATATTTTGTGTGTGTGTGTGTGTGTGTGTGTGTGTGTACAGGAAGTGTGAAGATGCAGCACACCTCATGCACAGAGGACCGGATCCAGCACGCTTTGGATCGCTGCCTCGATGGCCTCCGATCATCTGAACTCCTCTCTCAGTCCTGGAACAGTGAGAAACTGTCTTACTCTCTGTCTGTCTGTCTGTCTGTCTAACTGATTGTCTGTATCCCTGTCTAACTGTCCATCTGTCTGTCTCAGAGATCATACGGCCTTTATTCTGCAGTATGATCAGTGTCCTCCTGTCAAAAAGGGGCGGGGCTTGTTTTCCTCATTAGTTTTGTGCTGGAGCTTTGAGGCTAATGTTGCTAATAAATAAAGGACGTGTAAAACGTTCAGTACAAAACTACACACACACACACACCAGCTCATGGACTGAAACTGTTTGTGTAAAACTGGTGTCGCGGCTCTGGGTAATCACACATCTCAACTTTTTGTCGTGTGAGAGCGAGAGTGTGCGCGCGCGTACATATTGATAGAGTTCTAAGAAATTACCAGAGGAAACGTATCATTTGAAGTGTTGGTTCAGAGAGGAAGTTGAGGCTCTGCTCCTCGATGGGTGAGAGGTTATGGAGTGTACACACACACACACACACACCAAAGCAATCTTGTTTACCCTTTTGAACTAACAGACTTCCTGAGTCCTAAACCATTAGACTGTAGAAGGAGCTGTTGTGTGTGTGAGGTGTGAAACACTCGGTGTGTAAGTGCAGAGTTAACGTGTGCGAGTTGGGATTGGAACTTTAGACACGAGGAGTGCAGCACTAACGCTGATGTGCACTGCTCAGACTGAACGTGTGCGCTATTTGGATATTAAAGTGCTGGTGTTAATTCAGACGGAGTGTGTTGAGGTTTACTCACTAAACTTCCCGTGTGTACTGCTTGAATGTTAAGTGTGCTGGTTAATTGGAAGTGTGTTAGTTGCAGTGTGTACTAGTTTGTTTGAATTTAAAGTGTACAGGTTAATTGGATCCTAGTCAGATTTGAAATGTACTCCGGTGAAATGGTCTAAAAATAAATGCACCCTTTAAACTCGTACTTTTACAGTCCCACTGATCTCCCTGTAGGGGTTGAGTTCAGCAGCACAGAGTTTGGTTCTGTTTCAGGTTCTGCTCCCTAATTGGTGTAACGTGTGTGTGTGTGTGTGTGTGTGTAGCTGGATGGTGTATGAACCGCTGGAGTTTGGAGGAACTCCTGAAGAGAGATCCAGAGAACTTCCTCATCCTCCTGAAACAGATTCTCAAGAAAGCAAGACAGGTAACACACAGTACTACAGCATTAATTATTGGCACCCCATACTGCTTTCAAATCAGTTCCAGCTCCCGCTGCTGGTGTCTCTCTGTCGCAGTTTACTGTAATTAAGGGGTGTGCATGTGTGTACAGGTCCAGGAGGAGTGTGAGTATGAGTTGGTGGCTCCTCTCACCATCATGTTTGAGTCCACGCTTCTACAGGTAACACACACACACACACACACACACACACACACACACACAGAGTAATCTTTAATAATGATTTGAATAATTTATTTTAATCTTCCTTTTCTGTTCCTTGCTCCACCCCTTTCCACACATGACTCACATCCTGCACACATTCTGTCCAATAATAATGCTGTAATGTGATTGTTCCGCCCCCAGACTCCCTTCTGTCCAACAGGGTGTGAGCTCCTGGTAGAAGCGCGTGAAGTGTTCCATGGTTTCCTCACGTGGCCTGAACCGTACAGCAGTGTGTGTCGCGGTCTTCTAACAACTATACAGCAGGAGCTGAGGGCACCGGGTAAAACACACACACACACACACACACACACACACACACACACACACACACTCTGTCTCTCACACACAGACCCTGGTATGTACACTTGTCATCACCTACAGTAGCGTAATTATAGTTACACTGCCCCCCAGTGGTGTGTTAGTAGCTGCAGCCAAACTTTCACCATTAGATGTTAGAAATCTGTCTGGAGTTAAAATATTTCTACTCTCGCTGTATGTGCTCCACACTCTCAGCCTGCTCGCAGCTCGGTCAGATTGTGGGGTCAGCAACAAGTCAGTTAATGAAAGAAGTGCCTACAGTGAGGTCATGTGATCTGCTCAGCCGTCACTCGGCACATGATTTAGTGCGTCATGTTTTTTAAAAAAAAAGAACATTGTGAAATGGACACTGATGAATGATTGTGTGTGTGTCTGTGTGTCAGGGATTTCGTATCACAGGTTGGTGAAAGAGGAACAGGGCATCACTGCTGAGTGTCAGCGCCACAAAACCATGTGAGTGTGTTCTTCAGGAAACTGTTCCTTCCTGTCTGCTGTTTTATCTTACGCCTGCAAGTCTTCTGTCCTTCATACACACTCTACGTTCAAATGGCTTACTTTTTTCTTTTTTTTTACACACACACACCTTTAATGGAGTGAGAGTCACTATTTCTACTTTGAGACAGTTCTGTTCTCAGTTGTGTGTTCCTTCATAACGTGTGTGTGTGTGTGTGTGTGTGTGTGTGTGTGTGTGTGTGCGTGCGCAGTACGGTGTTGTTGCTGAACCCGGCTGATGTCCCCCAGATGTTTCTGTCTGTTGTTCAGCAGCTCAGTGCCGTCAGCGTGTCTCAGAGAGAGATCAGCATTAACCTCATCAGACATGCATTTCAGTGCAGCCTGGGCACAAAATATCACACACACACTGTACACCTCACACTTCAGGTACACACACACACACACACACACACACACACACACATATATATTCATTATATTTATATTAATCATGTATTGTGGGTTTTAACAAACTGTGTGTCTGTGTTCAGTCTCTCAGTGATGATGCGCTGTCTCACACACTGTCGTGTGTATCAGTGATCTTGGAGACTGCAGCAGCCATGACAGACACCACCGCCGCTCGAGCCCACGTCCTGAAAGGTCTGGAGGAAGTGCGGGAAAAACTCAATATCCCAGCATGCAACAGTGCGACGTCAGACGGTACAGAACCAATCACACACTGATACATGATTACAGCTATAAACAGTCGCTCTCTCACCAGCCTCACTCTCATTCAGAGTTAATAAGAGCTCGTTACGCGCTACCAAGAACTGTAAAGAACCGTAAACTCCTCTGTACTTACAGTTCTAGCTTCACCTCCGACTGTTACGCAGCACTGACACTGGAGACTCCTTCCAGAAACTACACACACACACACACACACACACACACACACACACACGTCCTTATTCCAGGAAAATTTCAGCAGATTAGTATGATCAGTGGAGTGTCTGCTGGACACGCCCCTGTGACTGAGCTGTTACTATGGAAACCACAGCATATCAGAGCGAGTGTATTAATATACTGTAAACCTAACAGAGCTGCTGTTAGAGAGAATTAATCAACACCTGACCAATCAGAGTCCAGAACTCAGCAGGTGTGTGTGTGTGTGTGTGTGTGTGTGTGTGTGTGTGTGTGTACAGGGATGCTACAGGTTCTGAAGTTGCCCACAGCAAAGTGCTACATGATCCCCTGGGACACGGATAATTTTGGTGAGTGAATGTTTTTGTTGTTTTGTGATGAAATAAAATAAAATCGTGAATCTTTGTGTTAACGCTGTGGAAGTGACGCGGCTGTGCATTTTGATGTTGGCTCTTTGGAGTGGCATCTGATCCCCCGTCTGTTCTCTGTGTCTCCGCAGACGTCCTGAGTGAGTTCTTGGAGTCCGAGCCTGAACTGGCGTCGCTCTTCTCTGAGGGTCAGATGGAGGAGGATGAGGTTGATGAAGAGGATGCAGATGAAGAAGAGGAAGAAGACGAGGAGGTGGAGATTGAGCGGTATGAGACAGAGGACTGCGTGGACCCACGGGCGTCCATGTTCTCCACCACATCCTCTCTGTCCACGGCATCCAAGGACTCCATGTTGTCCACGTCATCCGACTTCTCTCCGGTCTCCACTCTGTCATCGTCGTCTCAGGCTTCAGGAACAGACAGCGACTTCTGCGAGGACATTGAGGAGGATCCACATGTTCTGGTGCCGATAGGTAAAACTAAAAACAGCACCGTACTTTCCAAGCGTCTCTCGCGCCTGTTTAAACCGCGAGGACATTCCCTCTGCCGTGCTAAGAGTCTGGGGAACACGGACAGTAAAGATAAGAAGGACTTCGTGCCCGCTGCTCGCTCCAAACGCTCCAACTCCGTGCCGCAGCAGGTGCTGACGCTCGCGGTGGAGCCGGGGCAGAGTGAGAGGGCGGCCCTGAGGCCGGTGTGCTACAGGAAGCGGCCCATCCTCAGCAGTGACGAGGACGAGGGCGAGGGCACCGTACTGATCAGGGTGATGGTGTTCGGGGCCGATCACGTGGCGGGGAAACTGGCACGGGCGTATAACAGCCTGAGGACGAGAGAAAAACTTTCACCACGACTCACTAAACACTGCAGGATGAAGTTCTTCTTTATTCCAGTGAAGAGAGATCCGATAGTGAGCGCAGGAGTGAGTCAGATCAGCACAAGTCCATTCAAAAGTGCACAGGTGAGATCAGACCTGGAGACTGTCTGTCTCTCTTTCTGTCTGTTTTTGTTGTGTAATCCTATGGGTGTGGCTTCTACATATTGTACAGCTTTCAGCCAATCAGAACACACCGTACTGTAGTGTGTGTGTGTGTGTGTGTGTGTTGCTGATGACGGTGTTCTTGGTGTTTAGGAAGTGAACACAGAGGTTTATGAGTACAGCACCAACAACATCGCTCACCTTCTTGGCATGCTGGACCCGTGGTACGAGAGAAACACACTCTGTCTGCTCAACCTGCCGCTGCATGTGGTGTGTCAGGTGAGAGAGACACACACACACACACACACACACTTTACACTTTAAATAGTCAAGCCTGTTATATTAATACTAGTGGGTTTTTTTTTTTTTTTTTTATTGTGTGTGTGTGTGTGTGTGTGCTCACGTCGACCCCACAGCAGACATCCAAATCAGACTCTGAGTGTGTAGAGGACTCAGTAGAGGAGTGTTTACCCATCATGGCCGACCTGCTGCTGTATTACTGCAGAAACGCAGCTCGACCTGCACTGATCCAACTGTACCAGGCTGAGGTATACACACACACACACACACACACACACACACACACTTTGATTATGCGTCACTTGAGTTCTGCCACTGTTCTACATAACGAAAGGTGTTAAGTAACTGTGTGTGTGTGTGTGTGTAGCTGACGCTGGCCGGAGGAGAGACGAGGACTGAAGTGTTCATCCACTCACTGGAACTTGGACACACAGCAGCCACCAGAGCCATCAAAGCCATGGGTAAGAGCCAGTCACCATGGCAGCCACCTTTAATTACAAGACCAACCTCCATTAATTAGAAAATCGCCATGGCAACTGCTAGGAAATTACCGTGGCAAATGCCTATAAATTACATCACCATGTCAACTTTCAAAATGCATCCAATCACCATGGCAACCCCAAAATGTCACCATGCCAACTGCCAACAGCTGGGTATCACCCTGGCAACTTCCTTTAATCATGACACCAACCTCCACTGACCATGAATCATCATGCCAGGGGCTACGAACACCCATGTGGACAGTTGAAAGTCACACCTGGAGGACGCTCTGGACTCTTACAGTAATGCTTTTATGGCTGAGGACTACAGTTGACTTGCTAACTTTAGGACTGCAGTTGTCATGAACAGTTTTGCACTCAAGTTTCCAACAATGAAGAGTTTATAACATCAACCAAACTGACTTTGTTAAAACTGTTAATGTTATAGTCAGGCTGTCTGTTGTTGCCCAAATGAGGATGGGTTCCCTTTTGAGTCTGGTTCCTCTCGAGGTTTCTTCCTCATGTCGTCTGAGGGAGTTTTTCCTTGCCACCGTCGCCACAGGCTTCATCATTGGGGATAGATTAGGGATAAAATTAGCTCATGTCTTGGGTCATTCAGATTCTGTAAAGCTGCTTTGCGACAATGTCTATTGTTAAAAGCACGATACAAATAAACTTGACTTGACAATCACCATGGCAACTGCAACTTATCATGGCAGCCTCTAAACATGGCGACTGCTACGAACCTGCTAACCGCCATGGCGGCTGATGATAACCCGCTAATCAGGGGAATCTGACTACACAAAACAATCATAAACATATTCAGTTAGATCAACATTATAAACACTGACAAAATAATACCGTGTGTGTGTGTGTGTGTGTGTGTGTGTGTGTAGGAGCTGCGAGTAAGAGGTTTGGTATTGATGGAGATCGGGAGGCGGTTCCACTCTCACTCGAGGTCGTTTGTAATCGGGTACGAACTTCACCTTTTATACAGCACTCGCGTTACCTGTCTGTCTGTCTATTTATCCGTCTGTCTCCCTCTCTCTCCTCAGGTGGTCATCAGTGGGCGGAGTCAGAAGACGAGGGCAGAGAAAGTGTGCACTTCGATTAACCTGACTAAAGTGTGCAGGACTCAGGAGGAACTCGGTGAGTGTGTTCTCTCTCTCTCTCTCTCTCTCTCTCTCTCTCACTCACACACACACACACACACACACACACACACACCTGGGACTTTGAGCTGCTGGTCATGTGATCAGTGATTTCACTAAATGGAACAGACACAGTGAGAGTGAAATTAATTATCGATTAGAAAACTTCGTCTCTCTTCACTCGTCTCGTGCTTGCAGTTTGTTCAGTGGTGTTTGTTTTTATTCGTTCTCTCCTCTGTATTCCTGTCGTTCACTGTTTGCTTCTCTCTGTTTTCTGTCCTCGTGCTGGTTTATATCGAATCTTTCCTGATGTTATATTTGGTAATAAATCCCCAGGGTCTGATATTTTAGCTTTTATTATTTACTTCATGAACTCCTGTTTTACTGACGGTCTTGATCGTCACTCATGGTGCTGATGTCGAGACCGGCGTGTATTAAAGCTCGTTAACGCAGTGTGATTCAGAACAGAGGCTGCACTGCAAACCTCCATCATTAAAGTAAACCTGAGGAAGTGTGACTGACTGTAGTTCGAGTCGTGTGACACAGCAGCGTAATGGATTATTGTTAAAATCAGACCGAGCTGATGTGCACGTAATGACTCTGAGGATTTTTTGTTTGTTTTTTAAATCCAGATCCTAAAATGGAGATCCTGCAGCTGACCATGACGGAGGTGTTAAAGAGGCAGAACTCCAAAACGAAAAGAAGCTACAATCAGGTAACGCGGGTGACGATTAAAGGTGGAACTGAGAGAAAGTAAAGAGTTGTGATGAAGAATAAGGAGGACAAAAATTCTCTTACACACCAATCTGTTGAGATGAAAATTTCATGTGCAGGAAGGAAGCGGGGTTTAGCGACAGTGCAAAACATGCAACCAAACACAAACACGACAAGCGTGCGATATACAGTGTAAACGTGTGCACACACACGGCACCGACAGCCACCGGAGCGCTTGTGTTTTTCACTGCAGCGTTTCACACATTGGTGTTTTTTGTTTTGGTGTCGGTGAGCCACAAAACTCTCGCTTTGACTCTGCAGCTCGGCTTCAACATTTAAAAAAAAAAAAAAAAGGTTGCTGTGATTCGCTTAATTTTATTTTGCTTTAAAATGATCAGACAGCAACTTTACATCAGCTGGAGGAAAGATTATTAAAACAGACGCAATTAAACTCTCAAATTAAAACATATAAAATTAAGATTTTTTATTATTATTATTATTATTATTATTATTATTATGTTCACTGATGGCTGTAATAAAAACATCCTTATTATATCTAACTTGATTTCAACATTAATAAATCATAAATTAAATAAAATTATTGATTAAAAACAATTACACTTGATTTCTCTTGAAATAATAATTTATGAATTCCACTGCACTGAAAAATAATTTTATTCCAGATTAGATGACGAGTATCGCAGAAAAATAAGTTTAAACTAATCTCATCAGTCATATTTATATAAAACAAACTGTGTGTTAATTTTTATCTGATTTATATAAATGTGAGAATCTTCATGAATATAAAATGTTTTATGTAAACAGTTGGGTTTTTTTTGTTTGTTTGTTTTTAAAATCTTCCATCACACAGGAAAGCCCCTCCCCCCCGTTAAACCGCACCGCAGCGCTCACTATCTGAAATACAGTTTTATGTGGTTTATGACTCTGAAAATAAGTTTATCAGAAACGAAGCAACAGTTACTTTCAACCCAGAATCACGTGATTTGATTGGTGTGTAAAGTGTTAATTATATTTCACTTGTTTAAAAAAAAAAAAAGTCTGTTGTTTCCAGTAAAGTTCAGATTCTTCTGTTCTGCAGCAGGTGGTGTGTAAATGGTGTCACTCTGATGATGTTCTGGTGTGTGTGTGTGTGTGTGTGTGTGTGTGTGTGTGTGTGTGTGTGTGTGTGTGTGTGTGTGTGTGTGCTGTCCAGCAGTTGAGTGTAACTCAGGTGAAGGTGGACAGGTTTCGGGTTTGTGGTTCCGGAAACACGACGTTTGCTGTGTGTCTGGATCAGGACGAGAAAAAGATTTTACAGAGCGTCACCCGGTACTGACACACTCCCTCACTTATCCACTCGCTCATTAACTCATTCACTTGTTTTCCCACTCATTCATGTGTGTGTGTGTGTGTAACAGGTGTGAGGTGTCGGTGTGTTATAAGCCTGATGGTTGTTCTGACTGGGTGAAGGCGAGAGCTCTGTCCAGTCAGATGGATCAAACGTTCTGCTCTCTGCTGTGTTTACCCATCTCCACCTTCAGTGGACCCCAGCCATGACCCACCACCAACACCCCCTGGACCCCACCCTGATACCATGCACTCTTAAACTAAAAAAAAAAAAGTATTTCAGTTTATGTTTAGGGTGGGGTCCAGAGGACGGGGCTTTAAGAGAACCCCCTCCCCTTTTTTTTTTTAAACCCCAGCTCAGGGTAAAGCCACTGTATCTGCACACACATTGTGGCTACGGCACTGACACTGTCTGATGTTTTGCACCAAAAATACTGTTTATTGTTTATTTTAAAAATGTATTTTATTAAATTGATGTTTAATCAGCGTTTTGTATAATTATAGTGTATATTATAATGATGAATAGAAATAATTTTCCTGCTGAAGCTGACGGAGCGGTTCTGAGGTGGTGGTTGTTCTCACACTCCCCCAGCAGGAGGCGCAGTGAGGGGGTGATGAGGGGAAATCAGTGTTCTGCAGCTCAGGAGTGACTTTTATTCATGGGGGGAGAAATGACTCCTGTTTCCTCCGTGGAGTTTCGAGGTGACGTTAAAACACTGAAAACCTTCATCACAAATCTAATCTGACTGATCTGAACGTCTCGCTTTACTCAGGGCTGATCTCCTGAAACCTCAGCTTCGGTGAGGGAACGCTCTCAGGGTGTGGCTTCTGATGAGCTACATGGCTCACAAAACATCTCAGGTTTTAGAAACACGTGTGTGTGTGTGTGTGTGTGTGAGGGAGAGAGATTTCTCAGGCTTTCATTAAAATGTAAATGTTTTTGATGTAATTAGAATTTTAATTTTGTAATTAGCACACTGGAGTGTTTTATTCAGACTCTTTAACAATGAAGAAGTGTGTGTGTGTGTGTGTGAGAGAGAGAGAGATTTCTGACACACACAGATTTAGTCCCAGCGCTCCTAATGCGGTACGTTTTTTTAATTGTAAGGTGCTTTTTGTTTGTTAAATTATAACAGCTGGATGTACAGGACTGAGTGTAAATATCTAATAAACATCTTTAACACCGATTACTGGCTCGAACTCTCTCTCTCTTTACAGGCTCCCAGATTTTAAAATAAAATACAAATGAATTAAAATAATCGCATGATTATTTGACAAGTGATTTCATTATTCTATTGTATTAAACAATAAACAAACCATGATTGCAGCCAGTACTTTTAAAATACAGAATTAAAGTTTTCTAATTATGATGTAATGGTCATGTTTTATTGAACTACTTTTTTCATTTTGTTTTAATATCCTGCAGTAATGAAACTGAAATTATTTAGAAACAATTTTAAAAATAATGAAATTCTATTATAAATCAGTGAGATGAATTTTAGCTGTTTTTAAAATTCTTATATTGAGAGATTTTTCTGTGCAAGATTAAATTTACAGTGGTGCTTGAAAGTTTGTGAGCCCTTTAGACTGTTCTAGACTTCTGCATAAATATGTCCTAAAACATCATCAGATTTTCACACAAGTCCTAAAAGTAGATAAAGAGAACCCAGTTAAACAAATGAGACAAAAATATTATACTTGGTCATTTATTTATTGAGGAAAATGATCCAATATTACATATCTGTGAGTGGCAAAAGTATGTGAACCTTTCCCTGCAAACAGGGGGGTTTTTTCTTTAAATTTTTCCCCTCGATTTGTCCCATATGGTACAATACACTAACATATCTTGAGTTTTGATTATTTCTGTATATTTCATTTTTTTCGTTAATTTTACTATTTTTGTTTTTTTTTTCTCATTTCTCATGACTTTTTTTTTTCTCTTTTTTTCTTTTTAATAGGGTGTCCTCCAGCCACACAAATGTAAATAATACTATTGGATGTATATAGTTAATTTGGCTGACAGACTATTTGTCTTTGGGGGTCACCTCGGAATCGCGTTTTGTAAATTTTATGTTCAGATATATGTGTAAATATGAATTTCGAAATAAACCATCCATTCATTCATTCATTCATTCACACATACAGTTGGGGCCCACATGGGCCTCATTTGGGCTAGGTGGGCTTTGGCACGGGCGCAGATAGAGGGGGGGACGGGGGGGATTCGTCCCATCCAGATTTAAATTCACCTCGTTCGGTCCCCCCCACTTATAGGGAGGAAAAAAGTCTATGCTGTCTTTCTTTGCATAAGGCAAACCTCACGGAAAAATCAAAAGACTAATTACCATTCGGTTTATTGAGGTGCACAGCAGTACAGACATAGTTGCAACAACTCGCATAAAACAAAAAGACTGATATTCGGTTGGTTGAGCTGCGCAGACTGCACAGGTTGCGAGCTCGAGCTTGGTTGCTATGGTTACCCACAACAAGTTTGACAGGCATATCGGGGACAGCTCCTCCTAGTTCAGGACCCCAACACAACATGATGAAGGGTGCCAAACCAAAAAGGCAGAAAATGATTGCATCATTTTTTCAAAAAACAACGACTGTAAGTAAACTGTGCCTTACTTTATCATATCACCTTGCAATTTTTTGATGGTCTGTTCAAAGTAATGTCGTAGTGAAAATAAAATCGTACGGAGTAGAGATGCCTTTCTGGTAGCCTCCTTCTTTCGGTGGCAGCCTGTAGATACAGTGCTCAGAAGGCAGTTTTAATGTTTAATCTGGCGTTCCCTGCCATAATTTCAGCGAGCATATTGTTTCATAAGGAAACTTTGCGAAGAGTTGTTGACTGACTGCTGCTCACGCAACACACAGGCATAGTTAGAAAGTCAGGATGCACTGGTTTACACTTTACACACAAACACGTAGCCCAGCCTCTCGCTATGGTTAACAGTTGGAACTTAGCGGTTTTAAAACTAGTTTTGCAGTTTCTGTGCGTGATGATAATGTGTAAACTTTGGATTTCCATAGGCTATGTTAAATGTTATCATCATCAAACAGTGTTTGCATACGGCATATGGCATGCTTGGGGAGTGATTGGAATCAGTATCAGAATCAATAAGCTTTATTTCTTTCAATGATGGGTAATTTAGTTTGACAGTCCAAGTCTCACTACATAGGATACACAGACCTAGATGCTATAGATAAATGCAAAGGGTAGACAAAACAGTCAGCAGTCATCCAGAACACACACACACACATTCAACCCACATGACATCCTGTCGTTTCAGTGGTAAATAGCACGAGAGCACCAGACATCACAGGTGTGCTCTATTCCTACGCTTTATTTATTAGTAGGCCTAAGCTAACGGTTGCAGGGATGAAGGAGTGATGTTTTTTTTTGTCTTAGCTGAGTAATGTCGCCACCCTGAGGGCATCAGAGTATATTCCTCGCACAACACATGTTGGGGGTGGGGTTGGTTTGCTGGCAGCTTTGTCCCCCCCAGTTCAAAAAAACGTATCTGCGCCCCTGGGCTTCGGCTGGGCATGGGCTTCGAGTGGGCTTTGTTGTTGGGCCCCACATGGGCAATGGGTGGGCATTAAATGGGCTAAATTAAGCATGGGCAATAAGTGGGCTTTGCTGTTGGAGCCCACATGGATAATAGGTGGGCAGTAGATGGGCTAAACTAAGATGGGCTATAAGTGGGTTCCAGCAAGGCTCCAATTCAACTCCAATTCAATTCAATTCAAAAACACAATTTTACTCTCATACCTACCAGTTGAGATGTAATAAAATAATCTTTAAAAAAACCGCGAAATTAATTACAATTAAAAATAAAATTTCTCAATTTTAGAGCATAACAGATAAAGTTTGCTATAACCTAAAAGAAAGCATGCATATTCCACTGCAAGCCCAAGGCCGTAGGCCTTGTAACAAACTGATTGGCTTTTGTTCTCTCTCACACTCTTGTAAGAACTGTTATGGTTGGCTATCATGCTCTCGCCAGCGATGTTTTGGCCAGTTACATTGTAGAAAAAAAGGCCTTATTTTTCAAAATTTTCCTGGGGGGGTATCCCTCGGGTGCCATCTTGTTTTCTGCTTTTTTTGGTGACCACCCACTCTCATCCCTGGTTAGAAGAGCGTCTGGACAAGCATGTGTTGTGTGGCTGAACAAAAGGTTGGTAAAATCATTCTGCATAATAATACGAGTATAGACTCTAGGCTTTGGCAATATCTTTTTTTACTGCATGATATGTTAACCAAAAGGACAGGAACTAACTGGCTTTAAGTGAATGTAAACGAGTGAGGTGGCTGCTAACATTGGTAATTAAACCCGGTGAAACCTTGATGTTGATTCCGATCTTTAAGTCAGTATAATTCGTGCTTATTTCAGTATCTGGTGTGACCCCCTTGTGCAGCAATAACTGCAACTAAACGTTTGCGGTAACTGTTGATCAGTCCTGCACACCGGCTTGGAGGAATTTTAGCCCGTTCCTCCATACAGAACAGCTTCAACTCTGGGATGTTGGTGGGTTTCCTCACATGAACTGCTCGCTTCAGGTCCTTCCACAACATTTCCATTGGATTAAGGTCAGGACTTTGACTTGGCCATTCCAAAACATTCACTTTATTCTTCTTTAACCATTCTTTGGTAGAACGACTTGTGTGCTTAGGGTCGTTGTCTTGCTGCATGACCCCCCTTCTCTTGAGATTCAGTTCATGGACAGATGTCCTGACATTTTCCTTTAGAATTCACTGGTATAATTCAGAATTCATTGTTCCATCAATGATGGCAAGCCGTCCTGGCCCAGATGCAGCAAAACAGGCCCAAACCATGATACTACCACCACCATGTTTCACAGATGGGATAAGGTTCTTATGCTGGAATGCAGTGTTTTCCTTTCTCCAAACATAACGCTTCTCATTTAAACCAAAAAGTTCTATTTTGGTCTCATCCGTCCACAAAACATTTTTCCAATAGCCTTCTGGCTTGTCCATGTGATCTTTAGCAAACTGCAGACGAGCAGCAATGTTCTTTTTGGAGAGCAGTGGCTTTCTCCTTGCAACCCTGCCATGCGCACCATTGTTGTTCAGTGTTCTCCTGATGGTGGACTCATTAACATTAGCCAATGTGAGAGAGGCCTTCAGTTGCTTAGAAGTTACCCTGGGGTCCTCTGTGACCTCACCAACTATTACACGCCTTGCTCTTGGACTGATCTTTGTTGGCTGACCAATCCTGGGGAGGGTAACAATGGTCTTGAATTTCCTCCATTTGTACACAATCTGTCTGACTGTGGATTGGTGGAGTCCAAACTCTTTAGAGATGGTTTTGTAACCTTTTCCAGCCTGATGAGCATCAACAACACTTTTTCTGAGGTCCTCAGAAATCTCCTTTGTTCGTGCCATGATACACTTCCACAAACATGTGTTGTGAAGATCAGACTTTGATAGATCCCTGTTCTTTAAATAAAACAGGGTGCCCACTCACACCTGATTGTCATCCCATTGATTGAAAACACCTGACACTAATTTCGCCTTCAAATTAACTGCTAATCCTAGAGGTTCACATACTTTTGCCACTCACAGATATGTACTATTGGATCATTTTCCTCAATAAATAAATGACCAAGTATAATATTTTCGTCTCATTTGTTTAACTGGGTTCTCTTTATCTACTTTTAGGACTTGTGTGAAAATCTGATGATGTTTTAGGTCATATTTATGCAGAAACATAGAAAATTATAAAGGGTTCACAAACTTTCAAGCACCACTGTAATTTATTTAACAATTAATTTAAAAAATGTATTAATTCTCTGTTTGGCTCAGAGGTGGATGGCCAGATGACTGGATGAATAAATGAACCCAGTGTCTCTGCTTTGGTCACATATTAATTATGCATTGTGTATTAAATAAATATGATAAGCGCTTTCTCCTGATGATTATGGAATTAAACCGTAAACACGTCATCAAACCTGTGTGGAGCACCTGGGTTTTAAATTTTAAAAAAGCTTAAAATAAATGTTATAATAATAATTTATTATTAATATTATTATGGCGGCATGGTGGTGTAGTGGTTAGCGCTGTCGCCTCACAGCAAGAAGGTCTGGGTTCAAGCCCCGGGGCTGGCGAGGGCCTTTCTGTGTGGAGTTTGCATGTTCTGTCCGTGTGGGTTTCCTCCGGGTGCTCCGGTTTCCCCCACAGTCCAAAGACATGCAGGTTAGGTTAACTGGTGACTCTAAATTGAGCGTAGGTGTGAGTGTGAATGGTTGTCTGTGTCTATGTGTCAGCCCTGTGATGACCTGGCGACTTGTCCAGGGTGAACCCCGCCTTTTGCCCGTAGTCAGCTGAGATAGGATCCAGCTCGCCTGCGACCCTGTAGAACAGGATAAAGCGGCTACAGATAATGAGATGAGATTATTATTAATCACTGTTGTTGAGTTTGTTGTAGTTCCTCTCACCGACCAGCAGGGGGCAGCATTCCACCCTCAGTGTGTCCTGTTGGTGTCACTGAGTTCCACGTCATCATTAAAACCCAACAGGAAGCTCCTGGAACCGTGAGGCCCCTTACTTTTAATAAATTAATATTTTTCCAGAGAGTTTTACAGCAGTGACGTGAGAGATAAAGAATTAAATACAGTGTGTGTGTGTGTGTGTGTCTTTGCTCCACTCTGCCAGAGTTCTGCGGATTTTTAGGCTTCAGTGATTTTTGTGGTTCAAACATTCAGGCTGCTGGAGTCTACTTTATGGAAAAATGTCCTGCAAAACACACACACTGCATGCCATTTTGATTATATTTCAATCTTTAATTTTCTCCCTGTCTCTCTCGTCTCTCTCTCCCCATCTCTCTCTCGCTATCTCTCTCTCCCCTGTCTCTCTCTCCCCTGTCTCTCTCTCACTGTCTCTCTCTCCCGTCTCTATCTCTCTCTCTCTGTCCCCTGTCTCTCTCTCCCATCTCTATCTCGTTCTCTCTCCCCTGTCTCTCTCCCCTGTCTCTCCCCTGTCTCTCTCTCTCCCCTGTCTATCTCCCTTGTCTCTCTCTCCCCTGTCTGTCTGTCTCTCGCGCTCTCTCTCCCCTGTCTGTCTGTCTCTCGCGCTCACTCTCCCCTGTCTGTGGTGTTTGTTCAGACTTGGTGCACTTCCTCATATTGTCTTGCAGTGACAGCAGGAATTCTGGGTAATTAAAGGCTTGGGGTTAATGGTGTGATTGTGAGTGAGGGATAAGGAGAAAGTGAGCAGGAGTGTGTTTTATGTTCAGTGTGTTCAGTAAGGATTGTGTTGTTAAGGTCATGACCCTCCCCTGTGGCGCAAGTCATTAAACTCACACTTTCACTTACTTTGGGGAAATGTAAAGCTTAGATTTAATATGCATTAAATCAGTCGTGCCCTGTCCTGTAGTCTGCTCCACCCTGAGCGTGGGGCAGCGTGGGTCGTGCCCCAGTGGGCTTCTGTTAGTGCTGGTTGTAGTTGCTGTGTTTGACCACTGGGTGGAGTCGGAGCTGTGTGGAGCTGAATGGGGAAGTGAGCCACTCCACGCTGCCACTCCAAGATGCTCTTTTTATACCCAGTCATGTTAATGACCTATTGCCAATTGACCTAATGAGTTGTAATTTGGTCCTCCAGCTGTTCCTTTTTTGTACCTTTAACTTTTCCAGCCTCTTATTGCCCCGTCCCAACTTTTTTGAGATGTGTTGCTGTCATGAAATTTCAAATGAGCCAATATTTGGCATGAAATTTCAAAATGTCTCACTTTTGACATTTGATATGTTGTCTATGTTCTATTATGAATACAGTATCAGTTTTTGAGATTTGTAAATTATTGCATTCCGTTTTTATTTACAATTTTTACTTTGTCCCAACTTCTTTGGAATCGGGGTTGTATCATCTGGAGTGAATTATGGAGATTAAGACTTGTTGAAAGACAAAGCACTGAGGCTTTTAATAACATTGTAAATACACTTCTCAAAAAAATTACAGGAACACTTTTTAATCCAAGTATAACATCAAGTCAGTTCAACTTCTGTGATATTGATCTGGTCAGTTAAGTAGCAGAGGGAGTTGTGAATCAGTTTCAGCTGCTTTGGTGTTAATGAAATTAACAGCAGGTTCACTAGAGGGGCAACAATGAGACGACCCCCAAAACAGGAATGGGGTTTACAGCTGGAGGCCACTGAAATTTTTCCCTCCCCGTCTGTTCTGACTGATTTTTCACTAGTTTTGCAGTTGGCTTGGGTCAGTGTCACTACTGGTAGCATGGTGCGGTACCTGGACCCTACAGAGGTTGCACAGGTAGTTCAACTCCTCCAAGATGGCACATCAATACGTACCATTGCCAGAAGGTTTGCTGTGTCTCCCAGCACAGTCTCAAGAGCATGGAGGAGATTCCAGGAGACAGGCAGTTACTCTAGGAGAGCTGGACAGGGCCATAGAAGGTCCTTAACCCATCAGCAGGACCAGTATCTGCTCCTTTGTGCAAGGAGGAACAGGATGAGCACTGCCAGAGCCCTACAAAATGACCTCCAGCAGGCCACTAGTGTGAATGTCTCTGACCAAACAATCAGAAACAGACTTCATGAGGGTGGCCTGAGGGCCCAACATCCTGTAGTGGGCCCTGCGCTCACTGCCTGGCACCATGGCACGATGCTGCCAGGTTGCACTTCAGACTGTCCAGGGGCTCAGTGATGCCCTGGTCCAGATCTGGGAGGAGATCCCCAGGACACCATCCGTCATCTCATTAGGAGCCTGACCCGACATCATCAGGCATGTGGGGGCCCAACAAATTACTGAGTACCATTTTGAGTTGCTGCAATGAAATTTCGGTAAAATGGAAAAGCCTGCCGCATCATTTTTTCGCTTTGATTTTTGTGGTGTCTTTGAATTTGGCAATCTGTAGGTTGATCATTTTCATTTGCATCAAATGACATGGCACTCTTTCGTTCCTAACACATTACCCAGTCCATATCAGGAAAGATATCCAGCATGATTTTTTTCCCCCATTGAGATCTGATGTGTTTTCAAAGTGTTCCTTATATTTTTTTGAGCAGTGTATAAACAGAGAGAAAAGGTTTAATGTCAGGGGAAACAGACGAGGACCCAAGAGCGCAAGTTAAATGTTGAGTTTTATTGATAACAGGGGAAAGGGAGGATGTGCGAAGTTCAGTGGCAGGAGGACTGAGAGGCAGGGATGGCTGGTGGGAGCATGGTGGTGATGTCTGTGGTCTCCCATCCAAGCACTGGCCAGGCTCAACCCTGCTTAGCTTCAGAGATCAGACAGGATCAGGTGTTGTCAGAGTAGGGAGGTTATAAGCTGACAGTACTAGGTGTTCAGGCAGTCTCCCAGCGAGCAGTCCCTCAGCGGACAGGCAGGAGTGGGGAACAGGCTGGAACACAGACTCACAGATCAGGTAGCAAGATAAGGGACAGAAATGCAGGGTCAGGTTACCAGGACTGAAGAGTTGATGGAGTCGACGCCTAGAAGACGATCTGACACTGAAGCTTGGGAGGACAGCAGCTTAAATACACACAGAGGAGGAGCAGGTGATAGGCAACAGCCAATGACAGCCACTGAGAGTTAATAAGAGGAAGTGTATGCGGGCGTGGCCGGTAATGCTGAGTGGAGAGGAGTGGAGATGTTACCTGAAGAGAGGAAACCCACAGGTAGGACCATGACAGAACCCCCCCTCAAGGGACGGCTCCAGAAGTCCCTAGCCCCAGATCCACCAAGACGGGCGGGAGGAGGGGGAATCCCGGTGGAGGGTCAGAATTCCTCTGACCGGTCAGTGTCCATAGCCTCTGCACCATCTTCACTGTCGGAAGACTCGTCATCCAAGGGCCCCCGCCCAGGATTCGGTTCAGTGTCAGGCTCAGGCACTGGAGCAGGGGCAGGGTCCGGAAGGGGATCCGCATGGTGAGAACCCCTATGTCGACCCCGTCGGATGGAGGGCTGGTCAGGGTGTAGTCGATGGAAGTCGGCGATGAGGGCCGGATCCAGAATCCTTCCAGCAGGGACCCATGCCCTCTCCTCAGGACCATAACCCTCCCAGTCTACCAAGTATTGGATGCCCCTACCCCTACGTCGTGAGCGGAGCAGTCGCCGGACCATGTAGACTGGTCCACCATCAATGAAATATTGAGGAGGAGGCGGCGGTGTTGCCGGGACCAGGGGGCTCTTGTGCACCGGTTTGAGTTTGGAGACATGGAAGGTGGGATGTATCCTCATGGTCTTGGGCAGCAGCAGCCGAACTGCCGTGGGACTGATGACCTTCTGTACGGGAAAGAGTCCGATGTAGCGAGGCGCCAATTTGTGTGACTCCACCCGTAGTGGTAGGTCTCGAGCCGACAACCATACCTTCTGGCCGACATGGTAAACAGGTGCAGGGGTCCTCCGCCGGTTAGCCCCAATAGCATAGCTGGTACTGGACTTCAGGAGTGTGGTGCAGACCTGGGCCCACGTGCGGCTGCAGCAGCGGGCGTAGGCGAGAGCAGACGGGCAGGTGGCTTCTCCCTCCTGGCTGGTAAACAGAGGTGGTTGATACCCATACACACACTGGAAGGGGGAGAGTCCGGTGGCCGAGCTGGTGAGGGAGTTGTGGGCATATTCCACCCAGAGCAGATGTTGAGCCCAGGCGTGGGGGTTGCGCGAAGCCACACACCTAAGTGCCTTCTCCAGTTCCTGATTCATGTGCTCAGTTTGGCCATTTGACTGTGGGTGAAACCCGGACGACAGACTGGCAGTGGCCCCGAGGAGGTGGCAGAATTCCCTCCAGAAACTGGCGGAGAACTGTGGGCCCCAGTCGGAAATGATATCCCTGGGCAGGCCGTGGACCCGAAAGACGTGTTCTAAGATGACCCGGGCAGTCTCCTTAGCAGTTGGCAGTTTTGGGAGAGGCACAAAGTGGGTCATCTTACTGAAGCGGTCCACGATGGTGAGGATGACCGTATTACCTTCCGATGGAGGAAGACCAGTAACAAAGTTCAGGGAGACATGGGACCAGGGACACATGGGTACTGGCAGGGGCTGGAGTAACCCAGCTGGGGGCTGCCTGGGGGACTTGTGCTGGTTGCAAGTGGGGCAGGCTCTCACAAAATCCTGGATGTCCCTCCTCATCGACGGCCACCAGAATCGCTGAGACAGCAGATGGAGGGAGCCTGTGACCCTGGGGTGACAGGCCAGGCGGGAGTCGTGTCCCCATTGAATCACCTGAGACCTCAGGTTGGCTGGGACATAGAGACGGTTGGAGGGGCAAGCGCTGGGGCCTGGCTGGTCCCTGATGGCCTCTCGAACCTGCTCCTTGATGTCCCAGGTCAGGGCAGCAATGACACAGGGGCTTGGGAGGATGGGTCTTAATTCCTCCTTGGAAGCCTCATCCCTCTGAAACATCCGGGAGAGTGCATCCGGCTTGATGTTGTGGGAGCCAGGACGGTAGGAAAGGACAAAGTTGAAGCGGGTGAAGAATAGTGACCACCGGCGCTGGCGGGAGTTTAGCCTCCTGGCTGTCCGGATATATTCCAGGTTTTTGTGGTCTGTTCAGACCACAAATGGAACCTTAGACCCCTCCAACCAGTGGCGCCACTCCTCGAGGGCGAGCTTGACCGCCAGTAGCTCGCGATTGCCGATGTCATAATTGCTCTCTGCTGGGGTCAGTCTTCAGGAGTAGAAGGCGCAGGGGTGCATTTTTCCATCCTCAGCTGCCCGCTGGGAAAGCACAGCCCCGACTCCCACATCCGAAGCATCTACCTCCACCACAAACTGCCGCTCGGCTTCAGGCATCCGGAGGATAGGAGCTGAAGTGAAGCGGGCCTTGAGGGTTTTGAAGGCTTTGTCAGCTGCTGCTGTCCATTGGAAGGGCTGTTTGATGCTGGTCAGTGCGGTGAGTGGGGCTGCCACGGTGCTGTAGCCCCGGATGAACCTCCTATAGAAGTTGGTGAACCCTAGGAACTGCTGCAGCTTCTTATGGCTCTCTGGGACCGGCCACGATGTCACTGCCGACACCTTCGCAGGGTCCATTTGTATGCTGCCCTTAGTAACCACATATCCCAGGAACAAGACAGACTGAGCGTGGAACTCGCACTTCTTGGCTTTCACAAACAACGAATTCTCAAGCAGGCGGCGCAGGACCAACTGGACGTGGTGGGTGTGTTCAGAAAGGGTTTTAGAGAAGATCAAAATGTTGTCCAAGTAAACGAAAACAAACTTGTTGAGCATGTCTTTGAGGATGTTGTTTACCAGCGCCTGGAACACTGCTGGGGCATTGGTGAGACCGAATGGCATGACCAGATATTCATAGTGTCCCGTCGGGGTGTTGAACGCAGTCTTCCACTCGTCGCCTTCTCTCACTCGCACCAGATGGTAAGCGTTCCGGAGATCTAGCTTGGTGAACACTGTGGCCCCTTGCAGTAGTTCAAAGGCGGAGGAGAGTAGTGGCAGAGGGTACCGGTTCTTAACCGTAATGTCGTTCAAGCCCCGGTAATCTATGCATGGGCGAAGAGAACCATCCTTCTTCCCCACGAAGAAAAATCCAGCTCCGGCAGGAGAGGACGATGGACGGATTAGGCTGGCAGCCAGAGAGTCGTTTATGTAGTCCTCCATGGCCTTTCTCTCCGGGGCTGACAGGGAGTAGAGACGGCCCTTAGGGGGTGCGGTGCCTGGCAGGAGGTCGATGGCGCAGTCGTATGGTCGGTGTGGGGGCAACGACGTGGCCTTGGACTTGTTGAACACCTCCCTCAGGTGGCGATAGCAAACAGGAACCTTGGATATGTCGGGGGTGGAGCTGGTGGTCTCCTGGTTGGTTGGCAGGACGGCTCCCTTCAAGCAGGTCTGATGGCAGCCCCTTCCCCACTCTCGTATGGTGCCAGTCTCCCAGTCGAGTTGGGGGTTGTGTAGACGGAGCCACGGGTACCCTAGGATGAGTGGTTGGCCGGGTGAGTGTAGGAGGTGGAATTAGATGGACTCCTGGTGGTTTCCTGACAGCAGCATTGTCACGGGGGCTGTGATGTGTGTAACTGTGCCGAGACGATGTCCACCCAGCGCTCGTACAGGAACGGGTGGAGTAAGATGGTGGCACCCCACACCCAGCTGCCATGCGAGCTCTGTGTCCATGATGTTAGCTTCGGCTCCAGAGTCCACCAGGGCGGCCAGGGCACAAGCGGTGTCAGGAAGCTGAAGGCGGAGCTGAAGCAGGGGTTTACGGATGGGGGTTAGGCGGCGCTATCGCTCCTCGGGGGTGAGGGAGGCACGGCCGATCTCCATGGGCTCAGACTGATTATGTCGACTTTGGAGCATGACAAGTGGGAACTGGGCAGCGGAAGACTCACCCCGAGTGCGGGTGGCAGGTTGACTAGGACGCCCCTTCTCTCGTCTGCGGATCTGGATACGGTGATCGATGCGTACGGCGAGGGCAATGGCCTCATCGAGTGTTGGGGGTTGCTCATGGGAAACGAGCTCATCCTTGACATAGTCCACCAAACTGTGGAGGAAGGTGTCCACCAGCGCCGCCATGTTCCACGAACTGCGCCTCGCCAGGGTGCGGAAGTCGATGGAGTAGTCTGCCACCGTCCGGTTGCCCTGACGGATACTCATCAGTGCTCGTGACGCCTCTGTTCTTGACAAGCCCAGGTCGAACACCTTTAACATTTCCTCGGCGAAGGCACTGAAGGAGGCACAGGCCGGGGTCTGCCGGTCGAATTCAGCTGTCCCCCACAGCCGAGCCCGGCCGGTCAGGTGAGTGATGACATACCCCACCTTGGCTCCCTCCGTCGAGAAGGTCCTGGGCTGCAGAGAGAACTGGATACGGCAGCTGGTCAGGAATGGCCAGACCTGGTTTGGGTCACCATTGAAACGTTCCGGATCACCGGGAGCCAGAGCAGGTGGAATATGAGCGGATGGAGTGGTGAGAACTTGCAGGACCTGGGTTAGCTGATGCTGCTGTTGTTCAAGCTGAAGCAGAGATGCAATGTCGCCGGCCATCCGGTTTATTTCTCCCTCTGTACGTTCCAGTCACTGCAGGCTCAATCACCATGCTGGTCGGGGAGGGCACTGGGTCAATGATGGTCAGATCGTTCTGTCAGGGGAAACAGACGAGGACCCAAGAACTCAAGTTAAATGTTGAGTTTTATTGATGAAAGGGAGTTGGGAGGATGTGCAAAGTTCAGTGGCAGGAGGACTGAGAGGCAGGGATGGCTGGTGGGAGCATGGTGGTGATGTCTGCAGTCTCCCATCCAAACACTGACCAGGCTCGACCCTGCTTAGCTTCAGAGATCAGACAGGATCAGGTGTTGTCAGAGTAGGGAGGCTGTAAGCTGACAGTACTAGGTGTTCAGGCAGTCTCCCAGCGAGCAGTCCCTCAGCAGACAGACAGGACAGCACAACAGGCAGGAGTGGGGAACAGGCTGGAACACAGAGTCACAGATCAGGTAGCAAGATAAGGGACAGAAATGCAGAGTCAGGTTACCAGGACTGAAGAGTTGACGGAGTCGACGCCTAGAAGTCGATCTGACACTGAAGGACAGCAGCTTAAATACACACAGAGGAGGAGCAGGTGATAGGCAACAGCCAATGACAGCCACTGAGAGTTAATAAGAGGAAGTGTATGTGGGCGTGGCCGGTAATGCTGAGTGGAGAGGAGTGGAGAAGTTACCTGAAGAGAGGAAACCCACAGGTAGGACCATGACATTTAATACATGATCAGTTTAAGAAGAAATAAATACCAAGTGTGTCACTTTATAAAAATGATGTCACAGTAGGCGGGGTTAATTCCTTAAAGCAACTCGACAACATAATAATAATAACAGAAAAAAATGTCAAAAGAAATAATGGCATTATTAGACCACAGATTTCTCTCTCTCTCTCTCACCCCCTCTTTCTTCCCCCCCATGTCTCTCTCTTCTTCATCTTTCTTCTTTTCTGTTTTGCAAAGAGTCCTGTTTCCTATTTTCCTTGACTGGGTGATGATTTGATTTCCTGTTTTCAGTTTTTCAGATTTTTTGCTCACAATGTTATTAAAGTTCATCTGTCAAATCATTGTATAGACACAGAGTGACGGTAAAGCAGGCCTGTGTGTGTGTGTGTGTGTGTGTGTGCGTGCGTGCGTGTGTGTGTGCGTGCGTGTGTGTGTGTGTGTGGACACGGTGCTTTTTCAGGTTAAATATAACCCTCTGCTTTTCCGCCTACACATTTAGAATGTCAGGAAACACATCAGTTCCTCTCTCTCTCTCTCTCTCTCTCTCTCTCTCTCTCTTTCACTTGCTTTCTCTCTCTCTCTGTCTCCCCCTCCCTGTCTCTCTCTCTTTCTCTCTCTCTCTGTCTCCCCCCTCCCCATCTCTCTCTATCTGTCTCCTCCTCCCCATCTCTCTCTCTGTCTCTCTCTCCCCCCTCCCCATCTCTCTCTCTCTTTCTTTCTCTCTGTCTCCCCCCTCCCCATCTCTGTCTCTCTCTCTCCCCTCCCCGTCTCTCTCTGTCTCCCCCTCCCCATCTCTCTCTCTGTCTCTCTCTCTCCCCCTCCCTGTCTCTCTCTCTCTCTGTCTCCCCCTCCCCATCTCTCGCTCTCTGTCTCCCCCTCCCCATCTCTCTCTGTCTCTCTCTCTCTCCCCCTCCCTCTCTCTCTCTGTCTCCCCCTCCCCATCTCTCTCTCTGTCTCTCTCTCTCCCCCTCCCCATCTCTCTCTGTCTCCCCCTCCCCATCTCTCTCTCTGTCTCTCTCTCTCTTTCTTTCTCTCTGTCTCCCCCCTCCCCATCTCTGTCTCTCTCTCTCCCCTCCCCGTCTCTCTCTGTCTCCCCCTCCCCATCTCTCTCTCTGTCTCTCTCTCTCCCCCTCCCTGTCTCTCTCTCTCTCTGTCTCCCCCTCCCCATCTCTCGCTCTCTGTCTCCCCCTCCCCATCTCTCTCTGTCTCTCTCTCTCTCCCCTCCCTCTCTCTCTCTGTCTCCCCCTCCCCATCTCTCTCTCTGTCTCTCTCTCTCCCCCTCCCCATCTCTCTCTGTCTCCCCCTCCCCATCTCTCTCTCTGTCTCTCTCTCTCCCCCTCCCCGTCTCTCTCTGTCTCCCCCTCCCCATCTCTCTCTCTGTCTCTCTCTCTCTCCCCCTCCCTGTCTCTCTCTCTCTCTCTGTCTCCCCCTCCCCGTCTCTCTCTCTGTCTCTCTGTCTCCCCCCTCCCCGTCTCTCTCTCCCCCTCTCTCTGTCTCCCCCCTCCCCGTCTCTCTCTCCCCCTCCCCATCTCTGTCTCTCTCTCTTTCTCTCTCTCTGTCTCGCTCTCCCCCTCCCCGTCTCTCTCTTTCTCTCTCTGTCTCTCTCTCCCCCCTCCCTGTCTCTCTCTTTCTCTCTCTGTCTCCCCCCTCCCCATCTCTCTCTGTCTCTCTCTCTCCCTCCCTCTCTCTCTCTCTCTGTCTCCCCCTCCCCATCTCTCTCTGTCTCTCTCTCCCCCTCCCCGTCTCTCTCTGTCTCCCCCTCCCCATCTCTCTCTCTGTCTCTCTCTCTCCCCCTCCCTGTCTCTCTCTCTCTCTCTCTGTCTCCCCCTCCCCGTCTCTCTCTCTCTCTCTCTCTCTCTCTCTCTCCCCCCTCCCCGTCTCTCTCTCCCCCCTCCCCATCTCTGTCTCTCTCTCTTTCTCTCTCTCTGTCTCGCTCTCCCCCTCCCCGTCTCTCTCTTTCTCTCTCTGTCTCTCTCTCTCCCCCCCTCCCTGTCTCTCTCTTTCTCTCTCTGTCTCCCCCCCTCTCTCTCTCTGTCTCTCTCTCTCCCCCTCCCTGTCTCTCTCTCTTTCTCTGTCTCCCCCTCCCCGTCTCTCTCTCTCTCTCTGTCTCCCCCTCCCTGTCTCTCTCTCTCCCCCCCTCCCCATCTCTGTCTCTCCCCCCTCCCCATCTCTGTCTCTCTCTCTTTCTCTCTCTCTGTCTCGCTCTCCCCCTCCCCGTCTCTCTTTTTCTCTCTCTCTCTCTCTCTCTTCCCCCTCCCCGTCTCTCTCTTTCTCTCTCTCTCTGTCTCTGTTTCTTTCTCCCCTCCCCTCTCTCTGTCTCTCTCTCTCCCCCCTCCCTGTCTCTCTCTTTCTCTCTCTCTGTCTCTGTCTCTCTCCCCCTCTCTCTGTCTCTCTCTCTGCCCCCCCTCCCTGTCTCTCTCTTTCTCTATCTCTCTCTGCCTCCCCCTCCCCCTCTCTCTATCTCTCTCTGTCCCCCTCCCTGTCTCTCTCTCTGTCTCTCTTTCCCCATCCCTGTCTCTCTATCTCTGTCTCTGTCTCTCTCCCCCTCCCCGTCTCTCTCTCTCTCTCTCTGTGTCTCTCTTTCTCTCTCTTCCCCCTCCCCGTCTCTCTCTTTCTCTCTGTCTTTCTCTCTGTCTCTCTCTCTGTCTCTCTCCCCCCTCCCCCTCCTCCCTCAGTTACAGGACATTTTGTGGTTTTGCATGTTGCTGAAACAGCACAGTTCATCTTTAGACACTCATCTGCTCAGAACACAAGCTTAATACTCTCTCTCTCTCTCTCTCTCTCTCTCTCTCTCTCTCTCTCTGACCCAGTTGTTCTGTGTGGGTTTAAGTGTATCTTAGGTTACAGCACGGCGAGACAGAGAGAGATATAGAGGTGTGTGTGTGTGTGTGTGTGTGTGTGTGTGTGTGTGTGTGTGTGTGTGTGTACAGTCTGTTGCTACATTTCCTCAACCACTGGAAATTAACTGAAGACGTTATGGTGAGATTTTATTCATCGCTGCACAGTTGCTCATGTTTCAGGTTATAATGCTTCATTAGAGTGCAGAATGAGCTTTAACAGAGCAAAGCGGCAACAAACAAACAAACAAAACATAAAGGAAATGCATTCTTTGAAAAATATATTACAGGGAGATGTAACATTATTGTACAGGTTTATAATGAAATAAATAATACAATAAAATATTATTGTTGTACATAATATAATTACCTTTTTGATCAATCAGCTGATGGACGGGTAGCAGAATATTTGAATGTTTATGGTCAGAGTTGGTGCTGTAAATATTTTCAGAATGAAGAATTGCAGATGTGTGTGTTGGAGATAACAGATTCATGTTTTTTATTTTTTCACTCATTACAGTAACAGATTGTCATCACGTGCTGGACACACACACACACACACACACACACACACACACACACACACCTGTGTTTAGGATGTGGGTTGATTCACTGCAGATGGAACAGGAAATAGTGAAGACGTTCATAAAGAGACCTGAGACAGACCAGAGACAGAAGCAGGTTAAAGCAACATATTTTTTACTGCATGACTGCTTTTCTTCAACTTTGTAATAATGTGGGTTTGTGGAGATGACTTCATGACCATGGCCCCCAACACACACACACACACACACTGAACCAGTGCCTTAAGACAGTAATCACTTCACACAGAGATGATTTCAGTGTGTTATTCTTCAGACACTTTCGATCTTCTACCTTTTACTTTCATGTCCACATCAATATTAATCCAGTCCACAGGAGGGTGGAGCTTTAAACCCTTCATTTAGCTTTATGTTCTCTCAGCATCGTTCATGAGTACTCATATATAGGTAATAATAATAATAATAATAATAATAAAGTAATCTATGTAATGGTACATAATGTTCATGTTATTGGTTTGGATCGGTCACCAAGCAGGACAAGAACAGACTGCAACGGACAATAAGGTCTGCAGAGAAAATTATTGGTGTCAGCCTGCCCTCCATCCAAGACCTGTACCTGTCCAGAGTCAGGAAACGGGCAGGTAACATCTCTGCAGACCCATCACACCCTGGTCACAAACTGTTTAAACTTCTCCCCCCGGGAGACGCTACAGATCACTGTACGCAGAAACAACCAGACACAAGAACAGTTTTTCCCTCAGGCTGTCTCTGTGATGAACAGCTAAAACCGGACTCAAATATCAGCAACATCAACTGTGAAACATCTGCACACTCATCCCGTCATTCTGTGCACACTGTATATTTATATTTACCAATTCATCCTTGCACTATGCTGTCTATGCATATATTTCCCCTCTACATGTACATAGCTTTTTGTTTTTGTCTACGCTTTTTATCTGTTTGTACTGAGAGAGCGAAGTGAAACTGGAGTCAAATTCCTCGTGTGTGTTCAGGGACGCAGATAGGATTTTTGAACTGGGGGGACTGAGCTGTCAGCAAATGATTCCATTTTGTGTAAATGCATATATATATATATATATATATATATATATATATATATATGTATGTATATATATGTATGTATATATATGTATGTATATGTATGTATGTATATATATATATATATATATATATATATATATATATATATATATATATATATATATATATAATATATATATATATGTATGTGTGTATGTATGTGTGTGTGTGTGTACTGAAGCTTCAATATACATTCGAATTGTGAGTTTTCTAACTGAATGAACATTGGTAGACAAAGGCCTACCTGGTCAACATTGCTCGGTTTTTGAAAAAACGCTGTAATTGTTTTTTGTTTTTTCATTGTTGACCCCACCAGGGATTGCCTGCAGGCCAGGAGGACAATGTTAACATCTTGAATCTCATAATTTCAGTTAACAGTTGCTGCTTACTAAAATAACATTATACATAAAAATAACAACATTAAAAGATATTCACCTACAGCCTAGAATGCTGTTATTTTACATTTAGCCTCCTTCAGGTAAGTCCAAATTCCTTCTTATTATTATCAGACGAGCTACTCAACATTACAAAACAAGTATTTGTCACATCTGGGAAAGGCAACAGGCAGAGGATATTTACATCTTTTGGTTCTTGAAACAAACGCTGTGATTTTTTTTCCCTCTTCTCTGGCTTAATGTGGCAGAAAGATCACCAGCTCGGTCATTAGACAGTTGTTTATGATCACTATGGTTACCGTGACAGGCAAAGTCCCCAGCTCCCCTTAGGACCCCGGGGTCGAGATGGTGCATTACATTTACATTGGAAGTCGGAACTTGGAGCTCCGAGCAACATAACCTCAGAACTGAGTGCTTCCCAGTTTAAAAACTGGGACATCATGGAACATGGAATTCAAAAAAATGGCCAGTTAATGAAATGAAACGAAAACCCCAACGTTTATGCTGGGAGATGCTGGATTTCAATGCTTTTCCGACTTCAAACTTCCAACTTACGAGTACAACTGAACGCACCATTAGTCGCAGCAGAAACACCGTTGCGATCAAATGGATGAGCTGTGCAGTGTTATTAACCGAGAATTATGTGGAAAATGAACACCTTGCTTTCCCAACTCTGCAAGGATCTGCTCCAGCCTACACCGGTTCAAGAAGGGGAAAATGTGGATTGATCACAGACAAGGCTGCTGCTGCTGCCATTTCAACTTTGTGCTGCAGTGTAAGTTAGTCTAACTAACGGAACATTAATCCTCACTTCTTCTACCTATGTGTGGCACCTTACGTAGGGACGGTGGGTGGGGGGGACAGATGGGGGTCACTATAAATCTGGGGGGGACATGTCCCCCCTGTCCCCCATGCCATCTGCGCCCTTGTGTGTGTTCACATACCTGACAAATAAAGTTTTATTATTATTATTATTATTATTATTATTATTATTATGTTATTGATGTAAATACTAAAAGACATTTAATTGCAATAGTTCAGATAACAGTGAAAATAAAATCAGCTAACACTCGCTGTTCTCTGGAACCAAAGGACCAAATTTTAGTTTTAAAAAATGTATTGCTGTAACTACATACACACGTCAGTGAGCTCTATAAAAATCGCAAATCAGTGTATTTATTGACGATTAACTACCAAAAATCGCAGTTCTGTCTCTCTGTATTTACATATTCAAATTACCTGCTAAGAACTTCCTGTAACTGACATCTCCATGAATGATGTGATGATCGAGTGTGTTGGACCTCCGCTGTTGAGACTCTCTCCTCATGGCTCTGGTTTACCCCCCACACCCCGGGTAAAGTCTCACCTTTCACCACTAACAGGCTTAAACAGAGTTAGCACAACTAAACAGGAATAACCATCTTCATCTTCATCAACCCGGAGATGAATTAATAAATAAAATTAATGAAGCTGAAGGTGAATAAAATAAAACATGAGTAAATCATCAAGTAGAAATGTGTCCTTTTTTTATTTCTACATTTTGCATTTATACATGGGTGTGTCTGCAGTAGGTGTCTGCAGTAGGCGTGTCTGCAGTGGGATTACCCGTGTATTTGCATTTACACATCTATCTACTGTGGCACCCTCTAGCACCACCGTTGTCACAGTACAAAATAATTATATTAATTATACACTAATTAACATCTATTATCCATCCATCCATTATCTGTAGTTGCTTATCCTGTCCTACCGGTACAGGGTCGCAGGCGAGCTGGAGCCTATCCCAGCTGACTACGGGTGAAAGGCGGGGTTCACCCTGGACAAGTCGCCAGGTCATCACAGGGCTGACACATAGACACAGACAACCATTCACACTCACATTCACACCTACGCTCAATTTAGAGTCACCAGTTAACCTAACCTGCATGTCTTTGGACTGTGGGGGAAACCGGAGCACCCGGAGGAAACCCACGCGGACACGGGGAGAACATGCAAACTCCTCACAGAAAGGCCCTCGCCGGCCACGGGGCTCGAACCCGGACCTTCTTGCTGTGAGGTGACAGCGCTAACCACTACACCACCGTGCTGCCCCCACATCTATTATAAACTTATTAATGTTAATTATAGATTTATTACAATCCCATGTTTTTTATTGTCCATTGTATGTAATTAATGTTCATTATCAACTCCTTACTGCTCATCATGCACTCATCACTAATTGTTGTACACTAATTAATATTCATTACAGACACATGAATATTCATTGTATGATCATTGATATTCACATTCTATACTAAATCTTTGAAGTGAATAGTAAGTTTATTAGTAAATTAGGAGGCGAGTCACCGCAGTGCATGATGGGTATTGTGTATCTGCTTGAGGCGCCCCTTTGTGAGCCTGAGCCCCTGCAGGGCATTGTGGGAGATTAGGAACCAGTGGAGGATGAACCCGTGCTTTTGGATAGAAATAGTAGAACTCCTTAAATAGTGCAGTATGTAGTGAGCAGGGTCGGGTTTCAGACACTTCGAGAGTCAGAGTTAAAAGTAGCCTCAACTCATTCCTCACACACACACACACACACACACACACATACACACTTTTCTCACACTTCTACTCAACACTACCTTTCCTCATCCACCCTCTGAACTTTCCTCTGTGTATTCTATCCTCTACACAAACACTGTCTCTTTTCCTCCTCCTCCCTCACTCACTTGTGCTCTCTGTCTCATACTGGTTGGGTGTGTGTGTGTGTGTGTGTGTGTGTGTGTGCAGTAGATAGAGGAAGTGTTACTCGGCGTGTCACTCTCTCTCTCTCTCTCTCTCTCTCTCTCTCTCTCTCACAGTTGTCTTCTTGTGCATGGCGACATAACCCACACTCAACGAAACAGGTCAGAGAATGGAGGTTCTTTTTAACTGTGTGTGGTGTTTGTTGATATATGTGTGTGTGTGTGTGTGTGTGTGTGTGTGTGTGTGTGTGTGTGTGTGTGTGTGTGTGAAGAAAACGTGCCACCTTTTGCTTAATGATTAGCAGAGATGAAACAAGTCTGAGTTAGTTTCTGTTTGTTCGCTCCACTTTGCCTTGTGTTCCTTCCATCCTGTCTTTGGACACTGTGTGTGTGTGTGTGTGTGTGTGTGTGTGTGTGTGTGTGTGACTTGCTGGAAGAAAGAAAGTTTGGCTAAGCAGAGAACAGAATGTCTGAGTCAGCTCTGTGTGTGTGTGTGTGTGTGTGTGTGTGTGTGTGTGTGTGTGACACATACATTTACTTCTTTCCATCATAGCGACCCCCAGCAGTGACATCATCATGCTCACATAATGGCGTTGTGGGTAAGCTCTAGTGACTGCAGCAGCATGGACTCAGCAGGTACCAGTTCTGGTTCTGAGTTTTATTCACAGTTTATAAACGTGTTATTATCACTTCTCAAATGAGTTATAACGAGATAATTAATGAATGTGAGATTTGAGAGTGTGGGTGTGTGTGACGTGTTTTCAGAAGTTGCGGCTCTCGACTCAGAAATCTACCGCAGCCTGCAGGCCATCCTGAGAGAGCTGGACACCTCACAGCCCGCGGCGAATAAAGGTAACACACACACACACACATACATACACACACACACCTGGATGGAGGAGTGGATTTCTCCCGCACTCCTACTGAACTTCTATACTCCCACTCACTGTGTGTGTGTGTGTGTGTGTGTGTGTGTGTGTGTGTGTGTGTGTGTGTGTCAGCATGGTTATGAAATGACCCTCCTGGATGTATTAGAGTGTGTACAGGGTAAACTGTGGTGTAGATGTACGTAGAGCCCACACTTACCTGGATATGTGTACGGAGAGCGTGTGTGTTCCTGAGATGTTCAGTAATGAGGAGCTGAGCGCTCGCTCCCCCTGAGTGTGGAGTAAAATGGAGCAGATGGTCATTTGGAGGATGCAGTAATTTACAGTATGTACGGATGAGGATGTGGTTACAGCCTGTAGACTTTAGAACATACACTCGCCTGGAGTACACACCTGCCGAGAGTGTGCAGTAATTGGAGTGCATACTTTTATACTGTAGTATATATTTGCCAGCATACTTACTGAAAGTATGTACCCCCTGGTGCTCCTGCCATCTCATGCTTACACACGTAAACTCGAAGTGTTCTCAGGAATACAAACTTCACAAGCTGGCCAGCAAACGTATGCTATGAGTTACAGCACAGGAACATGAGGCATCTACAAAGCTGCATATTCATGAATATTCAAAGGTCATGAGCATATCGATGATCCCAGACCTTTTGTAAATGTAGCTATGATGTTAGCGAGTGATGTTCACGGTGTGCGTGGTCTTTGTGTTAAATGAAATGATAGCGAGAGTATGTTAAACATCTCACACACCTGCAGGATAAACGATTCAGACTTTTACTGAGGAATGATGATGATCACTGTTGCAACTACACACACACACACACACACACACACACAGAGTATCACTTCTGTGGTCTCTTTCTGCTAATGAATATAGTAATTCTGTGTGTGTGTGTGTGTGTGTGTGTGTGTGTGTGTGTGTGTGTGTGTGTAGGAATGCTGAGATGGACTTTGCATAAGAAGGTGCAGCGTGATCCTCAGAAGAGTCTTGCTTTGGTTCGAGTGACCATCAAAGAGCTGGAGAGAGTAAGCCTCTGTGTGTGTGTGTGTGTGTGTGTGTGTGTGTGTGTGTGTAGGTAGTGTAGATAACAGCAGAATGACACTGGATCTTGGATCTGTTTAATTACTGTATATTTAAAGGTTGTGGGGGGAAAAGGAGGCGGAGTCACTGAGTTTTTATCCGTTTATATTTACATTTAATGTAGTGATGAAGCAAGTTGAGCTGCTGCTATAGAAACAGCAGTGCAGTAGAACAAGTGCATTAATAAAAATCTGTCATTTACAGAATTCAAATAAGTGTGTGTGTGTGTGTGTGTGTGTGTGTGTGTGTGTGTGTGTGTGTGTGTGTGTTCACAGGCTGAGAGAGTGGACCTGAAAACACACATCATCCCACTGTTACACACTCTCATGTATGCCGTCTTACAGGTGAGAACAGTTTATTATTAAAGAGTGTATTAATATTAAATGTGCATATCATAACGTGTGTGTGTGTGTGTGTGTGTGTGTGTGTGTGTGTGTGTGTGTGTTGCAGGCAGTCTACATCCCTGATGATGTGTATAAAAGGCTTTACGAGTCGTGTAAGAGGATGCTGACTCTGCCTGAGCCGTTCTGCTCTGTAGGACTCAATTACACGAGACAGTTAAAGACAGAGAGAGCCACACCAGGTACACACACACACACACACACACACACACACACACACACTCTCAATCATTTAAAGACATATTAGGTGTGTTTAGTGTCCAGCTGTGGGTCTGTGACATTAATCACAAATAAATTCATCATTAAATACTTAATAAATGATTTAAAAATAGCTTTTTGAACATCTTTTAAACAATACACACTTCCGTTATCATTTTGTTTTCACAGTTTTCTATTTTTTATGGTTCTACACAGTCCTGTGCAAAAGTCTTAGCCCTGTTACTTTTTTCCATACAAACTTTATTATAGATTTCTATTTTATGATTTCTACATTATTGAGTCAAAACATTACAAAACCATTTTAGAGTCCAAACATTTGGGTTTTTTCCAGCACAAAATTAAATGTTACAGGAAAAAAGTTTGTATCTGAGCAGCATATTCCATAAGAGAGCACTTTTCAGATGAAAAAAGAAAGCATAATGAAGGCTGCTGGGTTTTGGTGTAAAATGAAGAAGTGAGTGTGACAGTCAAAGTGTCCAGAAGAACTGTGGCTGGTTCTGGAAGATGCTCAGGAAAACCTACAGATCATTTCCACATAAAACTGACCTCACTGGACCTGAGACGGAGATTTTTTTTAAAGTAAATGGTCATCTCACACCAAATACTGACTTTGTTTCAGTTATTATGGCTCACTGATTACTGTTATAGTATTTTTTTTTTATGTTAAAACATCTCATTTCATTATTTTTAAGTAATTTTTACGTGACTAAGACTTTTGCACAGAACTGTATATATAAAACTTTTTAATGTTTATTATTTAACCTAACCTTTTTTACTGTTTAATATAAGTAATATACAATAACATTTTTAGTTTTAGAAATAAAAAAGAAATATTCAACACTGAAAGGAGAAGAAATGTCACAGAAAAATTAGAAAAAAAGTAATATTTGTTCATTTTAAAAATCAAGTATAACATTTTATTATCAGTTAATCAGCAGCCCCCAGTTAGTGTGTAATTATTATTTTTGTACAATTAATTAAAATATATCTCAATATGTTAGGAAATTGCATTGTGCCATAAATTATTGCAATATTGATATTATTTCCTTGTATCACCTTCCATTAGAAGAACCGTGGGTCTGTGTTCCAGATGTGCTTCAACAAAATTACATTCATTTACTCACACACTGTAAGCTTCATAAAGCAGAAGTGCAAAGCACTAATTAGGTGTGTGTGTGTGTGTGTGTGTGTGTGTGTGTGTGTGTGTGTGTGTGTGTGTGTGTGTGTGTGTGTGAAACAAGGACTACTGTATTTGAAGAAGCTTATGGCTGAACACAATCTGAAGAATGAAAATCATCCTGTACAGGAGCGGTGAGTACACACACACACACACACACACACACACACACACACACACACACGTTCCCTACAAAATAACTGGGAGTAAAATACATTAAGGACTCAGACAGGTTGGGCCTGTTCACCTGCTTGTGGACCTCGAGGGTTTTTTCCCGTCACCTCACTGCACTCCATGAACACGTGAAGGAACTTCCTTCTCAGAAACACTTCATTTTATCAATGAAGTTCCTGTTTCTGTCTGTCATCCATAACCACACCCCTTACCAGACACACCCACAATGATCACTCTTTCAGCACTCCTACTGTAGCTTCTGAATAAATAATAATAATAATAATAATAATAATAATAATAATCTTGCGAATGTTAGTCAGTGGAGTATGCTATATAAGGAATAAAAGACGTGATGGTGTGCTGAAATTAATCAACACCAGGGTGGAGTGAAGAGGCAGAGTTACTGTTACCATCCTGAAGGTGATTATTTTCCTCTAACAGCACGTCTTATTCCTCTTCTAAACCGTAAACAACACGGTTTATTCCTCTTACACCACAGCAGCTTAATGACAACTACAGTTTTTGTTTGTTAAAAATGATGTCATACCGTATCTCTGTTTACGTTTTACATTCTGGAACGTTCCTGTGTCAGACAGAACGCTGTGATGAACACACACACGCTTAAAACAGCACAGCGTTACTCTGAGTTGCCATGGCAACCCTGCAGCATACAGCATGAACACGCCGAGCACATTTCTGTTATTAAAGTTCACATGTTCAGGACAGTGTGTCTCATGTTCTGCACACACACACACACACACACACACACACACACACACACACACACTGTGGTTCACTGCAGGTCAGTAATGTGATGGTCACCTGATACTGTCTCAGTTGGACTTTAAATGAGAATTGTGTTAACCCTGCATGTGTGTGTGTGTGTGTGTGTGTGTGTGTGTGTGTGTGTGTGTGTGTGTGTGTGTGTGTGTGTGTGTGTGCAGTGTGTTTGTGTTTGTAGACCCAGCAGTGTTCTCAGAGTCTCTATGCTTGGTGTTGAAGGAGGATCTGGAGGCTGAGGGTCGGACGGAGACGCAGCTCGACTACATGCGGCATGTGGTGCAGCACCTCCTACAGGCCACACTGGGAGAGGACAACTGTCACGGACCAACACTCGCACGCGCCTTGGAGGTCTCTCTCTCTCTCACACACACACACACACACACATACACACACACACATGGACACACACACACACGGACACACACACATACACACACACACACACACACACACGGACACGACTTCAAAGAATCATGAGAACCCAGAAGTGGGACTTGAGGAGGGATCAGGCAGGTGGTTATGGTGTGGTTGTACATCCTGTAGGTCTGAGAAGATATTAAATGAGCAACACAACTAACGACTGATCCTGAGGAAAGGGGATTGATCACAGCAGGCGGCACAGGCGTCTTAATTTGGTGTATTAAAGTCTCAGAATTGTAGAGTGTAGCCCTGCGAGTGAACAATGGAAAAGTGAGAGTGCATGTCAGTGTGTGTGCGCGTGCATGTGTGTGTGTGTGTGTGTGTGTGTGTGTGCGCTCACAGAATGAATGTACACTCGCACACACAAGACCTTTCCAACGGCACTAGTTACTTGTCTATGAGCTGAAGTTTTAGGGAGAAAAATCATTGACCTCTAATTTAATCTTAGTTACAATCTGCATTCAGGACTCCGAACCCTAACCCCTAACCCCTACCCCTAAACCTTACCCCAACCCCTAACCCCTACCCCTAAACCTTACCCCAACCCCTACCCCTAACCCCTACCCCTAAACCCTAACCCTAAACCACAAACCCTAAACCATAACCGTAAACCCTAAACCACAAACCCTAACCCTAAACCCTAACCATAAACCCTATCCCTAAACCACAAACCCTAACCCTAAACCACAAACCCTAACCCTAACCCCTACCCCTAAACCCTAACCTCTAAACCCTAACCCTAACCTCCAATTTAATCTTAGTTACAATCTGCATTCAGGACTCGGAACCCCTACCCCTAAACCTAAACCCTAACCCTAAACCACAAACCCTAACCCTAAACCCTAACCCCTGACCTCTAATTTAATCTTAGTTACAATCTGCATTCAGGACTCCGGATCCTAACCCCAACCCCTAAACCCTACCCTTAACCCCTAACCCTAACATCTAATTTAATCTTAGTTACACTCTGCATTCAGGACTCCTAACCCCAACCCCTAACCCCTAACCCTAACCTCTAATTTAATTTTAGTTACAATCTGCATTCAGGACTGCAAACCCTAACCCCTAAACCCACCCTTAACCCAACCCTAAACCCTAACCCTAACCCCATACCACAGGGTAAACAGTAGAACTTACCCTTTCTGATTTCACTTTCTCTGTGTGTGTGTGTGTGTGTGTGTGAAAAGCTCATCTCATCTCATCATCTCTAGCCGCTTTATCCTTCTACAGGGTCGCAGGCAAGCTGGAGCCTATCCCAGCTGACTACGGGCGAAAGGCGGGGTTCACCCTGGACAAGTCGCCAGGTCATCACAGGGCTGACACATAGACACAGACAACCATTCACACTCACATTCACACCTACGCTCAATTTAGAGTCACCAGTTAACCTAACCTGCATGTCTTTGGACTGTGGGGGAAACCGGAGCACCCGGAGGAAACCCACGCGGACACAGGGAGAACATGCAAACTCCACACAGAAAGGCCCTCGCCGGCCCCGGGGCTCGAACCCAGGACCTTCTTGCTGTGAGGCGACAGCGCTAACCACTACACCACCGTGCCGCCCTGTGTGAAAAGCTGTTGTTCAGTAATCTGCTCTAATCTGCTTTGTAATTCACAGTAAATAAAACAGTGTCCTGATTTCCCTGGAGCTCTGAACACACACATTACTGCAGATTGCTCAGTCCTGCAGTTTCCCTTCCTCATGGACCTGAGCTTCCACATTCCACATGTTCTCTTCCACAGAGTTATTAATGTACTGTATATCTCCACTGACAACATTTACAGAGAGAGAGAGAGAAAGAGAGAGGGGTGAAAATGTGCAAGTATCATCTTATTAAATATGGAAGACCTGGATAGACGAGACTTCTGAAAAAAAGAAAACAAAATAAAACAGAGAGAGCGTGTAGAGCTTTATAACGACTGCCATGGAACGATACAAGTTCAAAGTAAATGTAGTTCAAAGTAAATTCCACAGCTCGGGGTTCAGATGGTTCAGTCGGGTTAGGGTTATGGGGAGACTGACCCACTGCCCCCCAGACAGCACATACATGTCTGTCTGTCTGTCTGTCTGTCTGTCTGTCTGTCTGTCTCTCTGCCTGTCTATATAACAAACTAACTAAATATCTGTCTGTTGGTCTAATATACCTCCCTCAACATTTTTCTCTATACCCTGAACCCTTTGTGTGTGTGTGTGTGTGTGTGTGTGTGTGTGTGTGTGTGTGTGTGTAGGAGCTGCAGCAGGATGTAGAGATTTATTTCTATGAGGTTTTAGACTGTGTTGAACAAAACGAAGAAAATGACCGAACACAGCGACTCCAACAGCTCTACACACAGCTGCTGCTCAGCACCGGCAAAGGTACTCTCACCAACTCTGTTCAACTCTGCACTACTCTATTCATCTCTACACTGCTCTCATCAACTCTACACTGCTCTCATCAACTCTACAATGCTCTCATCAACTCTACAATACTCTCATCAACTCTACACTGCTCTCATCAACTCTACATTGCTCTCATCAACTCTACAGCGCTCTCATCAACTCTACAATATTCTCATCAACTCTACAATACTCTCATCAACTCTACACTCCTCTCGTCAACTCTACAATGCTCTCATCAACTCTACACTACTCTAATCGACTCGACACTATTCATCTCTACACTACTCTATTCATCTCTACACTGCTCTCATCAACTCTACACTGCTCTCATCAACTCTACAATGCTCTTATTAACTCTACACTACTCTAATCAACTCTACACTACTCTATTCATCTCTACACTACTCTCATTAACTCTTCAACTAAGTAATCAATGATCTAATTCTGTACTAAACTTTTTTCTACTTTACTCTCAGCAAAAACTATTCTATTCTAATAAAGCTCTATTCTGGATTTTGTTTCACATTCCTCATCACTCTCTCTCTCTCTCTCTCTCTCTCTCTCTCACACACACACACACACACACACACACACACTGAACTTTGTTCTCAGAAGGAATGGAAATTGTGTTTATTTTCAACATTTCTGTGTGTGTGTGTGTGTGTGTGTGTGTGTTTGCACACATGTGTTTCAGATCCATTGTGCCATGGTTGTCTGGCTGATGTTTCACTTCCCAATCCGGATATGAGCTTCCACGTGTGGTGGGAGGAAGAAGACCTCTGTGAGTCTGATCTCTTTCAGAAGTGTGTGTGTGTGTGTGTGTGTGTGTGTGTGTGTGTGTGGTGGTGAGGGGGGGTGGGGGGGCAGGATGTTGAGAGTTATTTGAATGATCATTTGGAGTGTAAAGGTATACAGACTACACTCTGGTATTGATTTGGGTTGGATCCCATCTTTTCTTCCTCCTTCAGGGAGACAACTGGCGAAATTTGTGCGCAGCAGCTCCACCGATAACTTCTGCATCTCCATGGAGGATTTCGACATGTCTGAGTTTTCACCCTACATGGACTTGGACATGCCACGTCACTCCATCCTCTCCACAGACAGCGGGATCGAACGTGACTTGCCACAGGGCTCAGACTCAGAGACGAAGGGCACATGGCGTCTGTTGAGGCGCGGAGGGATGAAGGTGAAGCCCTCGGTGACGGACAGCATGGCGTTCTTACAGGATGCTTTAGTCAGCGGGAGCACTTTCCTCAAACAGCAGCAACATCAGAGACACTTCACCGCTAACATCGTAGTGATGGGGGACGACCGTATACTCGGGAGACTCGCCAGGGCGTACTACAGACTCAGGTGCACAATACACACTGCACTAATGCACTACAGAGGGTCCAGTAATCTGAGGGCACAGTGGAGGCGGAGCCAAACGTACACTGTGAATTCCATCTCCACAGATCTTATCTCATCTCATTATCTGTAGCCGCTTTATCCTGTTCTACAGGGTCGCAGGCGAGCTGGATCCTATCCCAGCTGACTACGGGCGAAAGGCGGGGTTCACCCTGGACAAGTCGCCAGGTCATCACAGGGCTGACACATAGACACAGACAACCATTCACACTCACATTCACACCTACGCTCAATTTAGAGTCACCAGTTAACCTAACCTGCATGTCTTTGGACTGTGGGGGAAACCGGAGCACCCGGAGGAAACCCACGCGGACACGGGGAGAACATGCAAACTCCACACAGAAAGGCCCTCGCCGGCCCCGGGGCTCAAACCCAGGACCTTCTTGCTGTGAGGCGACAGCGCTAACCACTACACCACCGTGCCGCCCATCTCCACAGATTATTTATGGAAATAGGGTTCTGTTGTTTTTACAAACTCACTCGACCCTGATATCTCCCCCAATATATTTCCTTATGATAAATGTGTATTATAGGAGTTATTTAATGATAAATAAAAGGACGTGGTTGATGAGGTGATTGACAGGTTTGGACATGACAGTGAACGTGCACGTACTTTCCAACACACACCTGAAGATCTTTCTGAGACTCCAGTAACGTCATTTAACATCTTTAAAATATGATACCAAACCTGTACAGTGCTGTAACATGCTCTAACAAATCTGCAGGGTTTTTAGTCCGTTTTGTTGCCTAAACTAGCTTGGTAACTAGCTTGCTAGCTGCTAGATAGCATTAGTGAACTGAAACACCATGAAAATGATGAAAATGACCTCACTAGTTGGATTTAATAACATTAATTGGATTTGAATATTAAAATTGCCCAAGTCACAATCAAATTGCATTCTGAAATAAAGAACGTGAGCGTCCTGTTCATTTACACAGCGAGGTTAGCAAGCCACTCCCTTTAGAACACGAGTGGAGCACTTTTATATTCAGATGTGTAACTTACACCTGGTACGAAGAGAGATATGTCCAGGACCAAAAAGGGTGGAGCAAGAGGCGGAATCACTGTCCAACCAGCTGTATCTACTGCACAAACTCACTCAAGACAAGTCATTTTAATTTGTCCAGAAAAGGCTTCAAAACTTCACAGTGGGAGTCAATGGCACCATGCTGTCCACTGATTCTGTAGGGCAGGGGTGTTCAAACTGATCCATAAAGGGCCGTGTGGCTGCAGGTTTTCATTCCAGCCATGCAGCAGCACACCTGACTTGGCTCATTCAATCAACTGAACTGTCTTCACACAGTCAAATACTTGCAGCCACACCCACCCTTGATTAAAGGGTGGGTGTGTCAGTTGATTGAATAAGCCAAATCAGGGTGCTGCTCCATGGCTGGAATGAAAACCTGCAGCCACACGGCCCTTTATGGATCAATTTGAACACCCCTGCTGTAGGGTGTGTGGTTTGGGACACGCCCACAGTGGACCCATTATGCTGCTTGTGTGGCCTGTATAGTGTATAAGCCATTTGGTTTGGGACACACCCACAGTGGACTGATGATAGTGTTTTTGTGGCCTGTGTAGTGAACGGTGAATAGGGCATGTGGTTTGGGCCACACCCACAGTGCACTACTGACTATACAGTGAGTAGGGCGTGTGGTTTGGGCCACGCCCACAATGGTGAGTTGTGAGTTATTAAGCTGCTACCTGTACAGCACTGACATTAATGAAGAAGGGTAGAGTCTTCACACATTTGTGTTTTTATTCTGACAGGAAAAGAGAAGCACGGAGACTTTTTCTGACCATCAAAGTGAATATACAGATGTTTTATATCCCCGTGTCCACGCAGCAGCTGTCCTCTCCCACCACGGTGAGACACAACATCTCACACACACTTCATATATACAGAGCTGTGACAATCAGAACTCTGCTCTTGTAGAAAAAAAAATCACTTGCTTTCTTTTGGGGATTTATAAAAAATATATACAAATATATCATAAATAAACCAGAAGATAAAGGGTGAAGAGCAGGTTTACAGAATAATCTACATGCTGTGTGTGAGGCTTTAGAGAGCTATTTACTGTATGTATAAATAAGTGACTGTGTGTGTGTGTGTGTGTGTAGGAGAGTGTGTGTCTGCTGGACTCTAACCCGTGTGTGTTGGGTTCGTATCTGGGGAAGGTGGACCCCTGGTACGAGTGTAACATCATCAGTCTGGGTCACATGATCCCCAAACTCGCCACCGTGGTAATGAACACATCACCTGATTAACATGTAGTACATCATAAAAATGATCGTCATTCATAATTATCCTAGATGATGTGTGTGTGCGTATGTGTGTGTGTATGTGTGTCTCCAACAGTGTGACTCCAGTAGACCACACGAGCCCAACCCTTTTTTAGCTGATGTCATTTCCTATTATGTGCGAATGGGACAGCAGCCAGTTTACTTCACCATCTACTACATGAAGGTGAGCGCTCACTTCCTCTCCGACACTTTAATGACATGAAAATACTTATCTCATAAACATTACATTAAACCAACTCCCCCACACACACAAAAAAAGATTTATGTTCTGTAAGTGGAAATTAATCTCGACTGATTTGATGATTATTATTAAACTACACAAAAACTGTTTTTTCTTCCATCATTGTATTTAATTTAAGTGTAAAATTTCCACGTTAAATAAAATTCAGACTTTTATCTCAGTCTCCTGCAGCTTTAGCAGAATAAAACCTACATTACACTTTATTTTATTTTGTATTTTTAAGTGTTCAGGGCTGTAAATGGAAAAATACTCTTCATTATCCTCATCATTGTCTGTCAGGAGGAAGATGCGAGTGCAGGGTTTTGATTAACAACTAAACACAGAAAGACAGAACTTAATTAGGGACAGTAATTAGGATGAAACGTATAAACAGATGAGAGTGATCAGGACGGTGTGTGACAGGCTCATGTGTTTGTTGTAATTTTTATTTGATGTTACGTCGTAATTCATTTGACAGCAAAGAATAAAAATACTAGTTCCTTCTTCAGTCCTTATTTTCTATCCCTGATGATTTTTTTCCAAATTTAAAGGTGAAAGGTGGTTATCTAGACTCTATTGTAAAAGCCCGTCTTGGACACTTCTTATTCTTCTCAAGAGAAGTGTATCAGAGGTGTGACACACACAGGTGACTTTAATAATCTGAACGTAAAGCTCAGAAAATCCACATAAGCAGCTGCAGAACGTGACTCTGAACACCCGCAACTTTCACCACAGACTACAGCACTTTACGAGCACAGGTTTACACAAGACTCACACCTATGTATGTACCTCTGTGTGTGTGTGTGTGTGTGTGTGTGTGTGTGTGTGTGTGTGTGTGTGTGTGTGTGTGTGTGTGTAGATTGCATTCTGTAACCCGACCAAAGAGTCAGTTGAAGACGTCTTCCTGTGTCACGCCAGTATCAAGTTCCCCGAGTTCACACAACATCACACCACCAGAGGTACCAACACTTCAGTGTGTGATGTCACAGCTATGACATCGTAAAACCTGTTCAGGTCACATGACCATGTCACTTCCTCTTACAGACATGACTGTGAAACAGAAGAAGCAATCTGCAGAAGTTTGTGGCGCGCTCGTCTCACTAAACTACAGGAAGGTGATGAGTTTGGATCACACCTACACCTAAGCCCCGCCCTCTCACTCATGCAACACAGTATTGTATTGATCCAGTATATGTGGAACAGTGTACAGTAAACTGTATAAAGTGCACGGTGTTTGTAACTGGGGGACTTTGGGATTAACATCTCATTTGAATTTGTTTGCTACAGTATTTAACGAAGTTTTTGTGCACATTAGATGCAATTTCTACTGCTTTTGTACCTTAAAATCTGTAGACGTGAATATTTCTGTTTCTGTACACAAACTGACACAAACTTTATGACCCTTATGTCTCAGGTGTCACTGAGCAGCAGAGAAGAAGAGAGAGGCATTGCATTACGAACAACGAGAATTCAGATTTCAGCTGTAACCTCCAACAAAAGCCAAGGTACATTTCAGCCAATCAGAACACAGCGTACTGCTCTCAGCCAATCAGAACACAGCGTACTGGACACATTAATAGTGTATTAACGAGGTGTTGTGTTTAAGTGTCCTGATTTCTGTCTCTCTCTTAGATGTGAACTGTCTCATGGTGGACTTGTGTGACGTGAAGCCCAAAAGTGTCTTGGTGAGATTTCATTCTTTGCATCTTTAATACATTATTGCTTGTTTGTTTATTTGTTTGTTTGTTTGTTTGTTTGTTTGTTCGTCTGTTTATTCAAATATATTTTTCTCAGGAGTCCAAAATCAAAACATGCAGCATGAAGCTGAAGACGACCGAGAGGTCAGGGTTCACGCTGTGTCTGGATAAAGACTCACGCAGAACCTTCTATGAAGTTCAAAGGTCAGAGGTCACTCACTGTGCCTTCAGAGATCTCCCTCTTTCTCCTGGACATCATGATTTAATTTAATATTTAAAAAATAATGATGATGAAACATAATCATGATCAAATGAAATAACGGTTATGTACTGTTCCGTACATATTAAAATGTGTTTAAATTATTTTGATGCTTGTGAGGGAAATTGATTCAGAAAACATTTTTGAGACTTTTTTGTTTTTATTATTTACAGTATCGAGATCAAGCCGTGTAAAGATCCGGGATATTACATTCAAAAGTCCATGAGGTCAAAGTTCACAACAGGAGACGACACCGACTCAGGACTGAGCAAGTTTATGAGTCGAGGACTTCCTCTTTCCATAAACACCTTCTCAGGCATCATTTCCTGACAGAAAAACAAAGCAGGAAGAAGAAAGGCACTTTGGTGGACACTGAGCTAACCGCTAACTGCTAATTAACTGTGGCCGTTATATTGTGTGGTTATATTTAACATTATGTTCATATCATACATGATATGAAGGCCACGGTTTCCATGCTGCTAAACACACACACACACACACACACACACACACACACACACACACACACACACACACACAGAGGATACAGTAGTTTTCCTCAGCGTGTTTAACAAAAAAAAACAGACAATGGAGCTGTGTGTGTTTAAAACCACAACTATCAGAATAACTTCCTCTTCCCTTCTCAGAAATAATTTTCTGACAAATGAAGAGGAAAGGAAACGTTTAGCTAACTGCTAACTATTAGCAACATGCTAACACACTCCATTGATAGGCCAATAATAAAGAGTGTTAATAACAACTGAACAAATGTCAGGGAGTGAAATGTTCACCTCATTCACTTGTTGATGTTTTCAGTCATATGTTCGATAATATGGACGACACGACATGTGTACAAACCTGCAGCGAAAATGATTTTATGCTAACTTATAAACGGTGGGCATTTTCTTTCTGACACGCACATCATGTCACATGGCTGTTTAACTGGAAAGTACTATTAAGTGTTCAAAAAAATTAGTAAAAGTTTGCATTAACTTACTGTTACATATACCGTTGGAATGTCATTGGAGTGTGTTAGCTAAGAATAACACATACTTGCCAACCCCTGAGAATGAAAAGCGGTAGATCAGATTGCATGACATAGTCATAGTGGGTCCGGGGGCATGGCCAACTGGGAAATTTTGAAAAAAAAATGTGTTGTAAAACTGTGTTCTCTGCACTCTGAGAGCCATATTTGAAGAAAACAGATGGAGAAATTGGACCGACGTATTGCACATAACACTGCTTTTCACCTCAGTGCTTTGATGCTGATGAGCCGATGACCAAGTCGCCTTGAACTTGTCATAGCGAATCTTTTTTTCTTCAGAGTTTTATTGTTCGTGATCACCAGAGCGTGTTTGGTTTTTATGAATATTGGTGTGATTTGTTGTAACATGTGACCTCATTGCTGATTGGCTAGAACCGTAACGAGAGTCGATGGAACGGCGCGATAGAGCGATACGGTTTAGAGTCAATATCATTATCGCCGTTCCACTGGCTCTCGGCTTCACTTCATATGACTATCTGACGCTGTAGACTCGTATCCTCTGTGCTGAAAACAGATGAAGTGAGAGCAGAAGAGCAAATCCAACAGTGTTCACTGATTATTTTGTAATGCGGTAGTTTTCAGAACTAAAAGCAGTCGGCGGTGTTCACCTGTCAGAATCAGTAGACTACCGCGTGAATCAGTCGAGTTGGGAATGATGTGTAACTGGCTAGGAGCACGATAAATGATTAAATACAGCCACGCGGCCAGCATTACACCAAACAGATGTCTGTAGAGTAAACAGCTAGTCAGCGTTTACATAGCTACGTTTACTCTATAAAATAAGATATAAAACACAATAAGGTATTAAATTAAATAGATACTGAGCTCAAGCTTAGATCTTATCTTTAAACGTTTAATGTATAACAATTAGCAATTTCATTACCACTGAGTTTTATCACTCCAACACTAACACAGTGTGACAATCAGCTAATTTGCTGAAGCGTTGGTTTGCTAAATTGAACACTTGCTAATTGCCTTGTTTGCTAACTATCTATTATGCTAAATAACGACTTTGCTGCTGAGCTAGCACAATAATTAGCTCGCAGTGTAAAGTATCAAAGCAATAAAACGCAATGGAATATTATTGGAAATCGGAACAACTTTATCGCTCCTGATGATATGTTGTTTTTTATTTTAAAAATGAAAGCATCAAGGGGACTCAATCGAGGGGAAGTGGATGAGTGCACATTAAAAACAGCACTGATATCAGTAAAATATATTAAATAATCCATATAAAATACTAAGGGGAATTTTTAAAGAAGAAAATAAAAGTTAAAAAATAACAAATTGTTTAAAGGCAGGTGTTACACTAGTGCAGTGGATTTTAACTTGAACTTTTTTCTTTTTTTTCCAAATCGTGACAGATTTGATTTGAGTTTCGAGCACACTAGTTTCACTGTAAAAGCTGTAATTGTAAATTGTGAATATTTGTATGATAGTTGATTTGGCTTTTATTTTTGTACGTCCCCGGATGTTGTGATTAAAGTTTAGTCCTGAAAATGAAGCTTTATTTACGAACTGTATGTATATGAATAGAAATAGCATAAATGTCTTCATGTATGATTTATAAAAGTATACTTTTTATAAACAGGTCCTTGTTTGTTTGTTTGTTTGTTTGTTTGTTTGTTTGTTTGTTTGTTTGTTTGTTAACTCACTATTACACCGCATAACTGAAAATCACAGTGATGGAAATTTTTAACTCCAAAACATTTGATTTTTTTAATTACATTGAATATCTATCAATCAATCAGTCTGTCTGTCTGTCTGTCTATCTATCTATCTATCTAGTTTTTATATTGATGTATAAATGATAATTGTGTAAATTTGAATTCTTATTTATTTAAAACATGTTCACACTGATGAATCCCAGGTAGATGTCGATGTAGACGCAGTTGTAGATGTATCCTCCTGACTCACACACACCTCCATCTGTTCATCTGTTATTACTGGAGAAGGGTGTGGTGTGGGGGGTTAAAGGTCACTGCCATGGATACAGAACCACTTTTACCATGGCAATGCATTCATAATTAAAGTTAACATGAAGATAAAAGTATATACACTGAGAGTCATACAGTGCTGAGCGTAAATGAGTGCACCCCCTTTGAAAAGTAACATTTTAAACAATATCTCAATGAACACAAACAATTTCCAAAATGTTGAAAAGACAAAGTTTAATATAACATCTGTTTAACTTATAACGGGAAAGTAAGGTTAATAATATAAACTTAGGTTACACATTTTTCAGTTTTACTCAAATTAGGGTGGTGCAAAAATGAGTACACCCCACAACAAAAACTACTACATCTAGTACTTTGAATGGCCTCCATGATTTTTAATGACAGCACCAAGTCTTCTAGGCATGGAATGAACAAGTTGGCGACATTTTGCAACATCAATCTTTTTCCATTCTTCAACAACGACCTCTTTTAGTGACTGGATGCTGGATGGAGAGTGATGCTCAACTTGTCTCTTCAGAATTCCCCACAGGTGTTCGACTGGGTTCAGATCACTCATTTACGCTCAGCACTGTGGCTGAGGATTTGTGGCTCCCAAAACCAAAACATTCAGAAACAAACTGATGGTACAGAGACGAGGGGTTTAAACACAAAGTGAACAGCATCACCTGCTGGAAAAATGCACACCACACGCACACACACAGAAAGTAAAATATAATCTTAGTTTGAATTATTTCAAACACGGAAATTATAGTATTGCCTGAAATTATAAATAGTTGAGTGTAGTGCTGTATTCTCGTGTTTATTAAAGTTTGATAACGTGTCATTCACACTGCTGTAAATGTAAAATATTGCTATTCAAGTGCACCACTAACATCAGCTAACTAGTTAGTAGCTGTTTTCAAATCTAGTCTAATACCCTATTAATATTTTAGCAGGTTACAGGTGTTTAGAACACAATCATCACAAATATACGAGCCTTAAATCAGCATCAGTTTATTATCATCTAAACACAATTCACAGTGGTGCAGTGTTTATCACTGTTACAGTGAGAAGGTCGTGGGTTTGACCCTCGCGGCTGACTGGGTTCTTTCTGTGTGGAGTTTGCGTGTTCTCCTTGTGTCTGTGTGGGTTTCCTCCAGGTTCTCTGGTTTCCTCCCACAGCCTAAAGATGTGGATTCGGTAAACTGGCTCCTCTCAACCCCGCACAGGTGTGAGTGTGAGTAAGATGGTTGTTAGTCTGTGTGTTAGTCCTGTGATAGATTGGAGCCCCACCCAGGGTGAATTACATCACTGTCAGCTGCGATGACACGCCCTCCTCCACCTGGATGAAAATAGGACGTCGGTCCCTCCCCTTCCACTATGTAGCCAAGATGGCGAGTGCTGAGGGTGAAAAGTGTGCAGCGTTGCACACTCAGTATTTTGCCTGTTTTGAGTCCACCATCCGGGTCTCTCAGTGCACTGCATGTTGCCGTAATTGTCAGTGTGAACACATTCATGCACTCAGAATACCAAGTGTAAGTACAGAAGTACACAAACTGAGACACAGTTAAAGATTCCTGAATAGAAATATATAGGAAAAGTTTGTAATACCAAAGATGGCGGTTGTATGCACCTATCCCTCACCTCTCCACAAAAACCAGTTGTCTGCTGAACCAGGAAACAAATGAAGCCAACTGCTTTGTTGCAGTGACGCAACACACAGTTGCGCATGTGTGTGGTAGAAATATAATCTGTGGAGGGGGAAAGCTTTTAAAACCTTATTTTGGGGCAAAGTCATCAAATTTTTAAGCTTTTTTTTAAAATCAGATTTGACTGATGATTCTATACCTGCAGTTTTTAAAGTACAGTTATGGCTCTCTATCCCATTCATTCAGACAGGGCCCTGTTAGCCCCATAAGGACCCGAGGGTTGTCAAAATTAAAGTATTGTTCAGTATTTCGACAAAATTCCTTTAGGAACAAATTGAAATACTATCTATTTGAAGTAAACATTTATTTTTTATCATTAAAAGATGTTTAGATGGAATGAGTCTTTTGTAAAATGGTGAAATGTAAACAACATGCAAATATGGAACTGAAGTGAGTGCGTGCAATTGACTGGACCGTAACAGGCTAGGATACGCTAAGAATCTATTTACAGCTTTTGATAATATTTTGAAGTAAAAACAAACACACACACACACTATTTATACTTGTTTTTGTAATTTTAGTTTTTTTTTTTTTTGCAGTCTTATAAGAAGCTGTAAGTATTTGCCAGTTTGCAAATAAACTATGAAATATTTTCCAGGTAATATGGTCATTGAAACTGTGTCACTGTTATTGCCATGTTATTATAAGCACAGTCCAAAGCAGTGTGAGTATTTGGTTATTCTCAAGGGTAATTTCATTGAGTACGATTAAAATTTTTAAGGAAAAAAATAATTTCATCAGGGAAAATTAGATTTTAAAGTACATCCCATTCCATATTGTTGCCATATGGCAACAACTTACCAACTACTCCATTTAAATGATTTTTTCCCCTTATTTAACCCATATTATGCAATAAAAACACATTAAAATAGTAGAGGGTTTTAAAAAATACTTTGTTTTATTTGCATCTTGTCATGATCAACAAGATCAAGTGTGTCGTTGTGCAAAAAATTTTTTGTCTGAAGTAATTTAATTTTGGCAGTTTCAACCATTAAAAACAGTATTTCAAAAAGAAGGAGGAGAAAAAGGAAATGGATTATTTGTTGCCACAAAGAGATTCTTAATTTTAGAAGGATTTAAGAGCTAGCATCAGCTTTAGGGCTAAACATTTACCTCAGAAATCCAAGCTAACATTGTGTTCTACTATCAGGTTGAAGCCTTTATTCCAAATTAGCAGCTAACGACTAGTAGGATTAGCTTCCAGGCTAACAGGGGAAAGGTTCGAGGCACTGAGACATTCTTTGTGGTAAAAGGGAAATGAAACAAAATGTAATGCCATTTTAACAAGATCTTACCCAATTCCTGGTAATATTGTATATAAATAAACATTTTACTCTGAATAAGTGTGTTAGTGAACAGTATCTAATTAGCAGAGGTAGTTAATGCTAGCAAGCGTGCACGTTGCTTAAATATAACTTTGCAAATAAGTAAATAAATAAAACGTTGTTTAATAGTTGACTTTATAATTCAAGAAATTACAATCTTTCTCACAGAAACTGATTTTATTTTTATTGAGAAAATTTAGTTTATCAACTCGAACATGTTATATTTATAACCACAAGAGGGAGACATTTCTCTGCGTAGCCTACGATGTCAAATTTATTTATGATTTTGATTAGATTTATTTGAAATTGACTCATCGGTTATACAAAAGAACAAAACTGTGATGCATTCATTTCCTAAATCGAAGGGTTTATTTTTATTTTTTAACGAAGGTAAAATGCTTTTTCTCTCTTTTCTCAACCGAACCCTCAGTGACCAGGGCTGATTATAAACCAATGACCAGCTGTCACGCGCTAATACTAGCCAATCAGGAGAAAGTGGGCGGGGTTACAAGTGGCGCCAAAGAAGCGTGAAGAATGAAGGCGCGAGCGCGAGGCGAGCGGGGATCAGGGTTCTGGTGGGGGAAAAATGTGGGCGGGGCCGGAGTGTAACGGATAACGCTGGTTTGGTTGGAGTGGGCGGGGCTGGTATAAAAGGGGGCAGTGCTGTAGTTCGGTTGAGGCAGCAGCATCAGTGCGGACTGTGAGGGGACAGAAGGCGCGAGCACCCAGTGACTCTCCCAGCGGACTCGGTCAGCTCTTCACAGGCGGAGCGCTCAGCGCCAGCTGCCCTTTGTAAGTCGGGGGTCTGTGTGGTGTTGTGTTTCCGCGCAGGATAAGCGGCTTGGCGGATTATTAGTGTCGGTACTTTTTGGGGGTGATGATAGAGAGGGGGAGTCTGAGGCCGGCCCAGCCCGCCAGCTCCTCTCCTCTCCTCTCCTCTCCTCTCCTCTCCTCAGCAGCAGCATTCTCTTCAGTCTTACAGCCGTTTACTGCGTTATATTTATCCTCATATTGTGTATCTGTGCAGTTAGACTCGTAACTTTAGTGAGCCTCCATCCCTGTGGGCCGAGGCTATCTCTGCAGTTAACGGTAGCTGATAAAGCTAGGCGGGTTTTTTTTTTCCTCTCTCTTTCTCTCCACCTGTATTCTGACGCGAAATCCCGCCTCAGGCGCCCTGGATTGACAGTTTGTTCGCGCACGCAAGCGGCGCCGCTGATTGGACAAACCAGTGGAATGTGCGCGAGGGTGAGCTCCTAAGCCAATCATGGCATAGTAGGCGGGAAAGTGTTGGCCAATCAGAGCGCAGCAGGCACGGTGGCTAACGGTGTCGTCCAGAAATGCCGCATTAAGTCCAAGTTAAAAAGGAATTTATTTATCTTTAAATAAAAACTAATGATCTGATTTCGGTTGCCTGTTTGGCAATTAAAAAGACAGCCTATGTCCCCTCTTGTGTTCGTTTGTGTGTGGGGGTTTTCTTTGTTTTTAATTTATAATTGTATTTTTTTAAGCTGGCCTGAATCGCTGAAGCGGGGCTGCGTCCCAAATGACTCCTGACTTCCCTATAGCGGTGCCCTACATAGGGTACAGGCGCCACAACGCGCCCTTCTGTGCCTCACCTGATGTAGTGCATGTTTAAAAGGTTATAGACTCCTTTCTGAGTCCGATTAAGGGTTTAGGGTAGATCTGCAGTCAACACGCCCGCGTGTGTGGCCCTCTTCTGTTCGGTTCGGTTCTGTAATGATCTGTTCTGTTCGGTTCTGTTCTATAATGATCTGTTCGGTTCTGTAATGTTCGGTTCTGTTCTGTAATGATCTGTTCGGTTCTGTAATGTTCGGTTCTGTTCTGTAATGATCTGTTCGGTTCTGTAATGTTCGGTTCTGTTCTGTAATGTTCTGTTCTGTGGGGTTTTTAGGGCAGGAATTCAGGCCTCTGGGTTTTGAGATGATTTTCTGCAGGAAAGTGTTTGTGGTTTCATTTTTAGAAGTGTGTGTGTAATTATTATGAAAGCAGCCCACACTGGTGTTGGGAGTCACTCGTGTGTGTTGGAGTTAGCACTTCTGTTGTATAATCAGTGTACTGTTAAATATGATTCTGAATTAAAGCAGTAAAGGTGAAAAGCTCATGTTCTCCTAATTATTTAAAAAAATTAATTTTATCTGGTATGTAGAGTAATTACAGGCTTTAGACGGGTTTAGTGGTCATGGTGGTGATTAGTACTGAGCGAGGTGGTGGTGATGTCAGGCTTGTGTGAGTGTCTCGAGTCGTGTGTAAAACCTGAGCGCTCTGTACATGAGCGGGATTTAGTCCAGTTACAGTAACTGGTCCGGTCACATCACCAGATTAAGTCTCAGAACAACTAAAAACATAGCTCAGGGAATGGTTAAATGGTAAGAGATTTGCTCAAAATAGTATTGATAAAAAAAGTAGTTTAAAGGTTGGTTAAAAAATGGAGTAAAACTCTGAAAAGTAGTGAAAATGAAGTAAATTCTTAATGCAGCTCAAAAATTGACAAGTCTCATGTTGTGAAATTGTCAGAGTAGCTCAAGAATAACATTTAGCTCAAAATGGTACAAAATTGAAACTATAAAAAAAGAGCGAAACCCTCATGGTGCAGACAGCTGAGGAACGGTAAGGAAGGTTAAATGAGGTGGGTAAAAGTGGTGACTGGTTCTCCTGGGTTTCTTCTTTAGGTGGCCTACTTCTTTAGCCCCCAATGCCAGAGATGGCTCAGCGGAGCGGGCAGGAGGACCCGGAGCGGTACCTCTTCGTGGACCGGGCCGTGGTCTATAACCCAGCCACGCAGGCCGACTGGACCGCTAAGAAGCTGGTGTGGGTTCCGTCTGAGCGGCACGGGTTTGAGGCGGCAAGCATTCGGGAGGAGCGAGGAGAGGAGGTGCTGGTGGAGCTCGCTGAGAACGGGAAGAAGGCTCTGGTGAACAAAGATGACATCCAGAAGATGAACCCACCCAAGTTCAGTAAGGTGGAGGACATGGCTGAGCTCACCTGCCTCAACGAGGCGTCCGTTCTCCACAACCTCAAGGACCGCTACTATTCTGGGCTCATCTACGTAAGTGTCATGCCCATGGGGAAGGGGCGGGGCTATGTAGCTCTCTCTCTGGTGATGTACTGTTTTAGGATTTACAGTTTTATTAGTGATCATCAAACACGGTGAGAGACAACTTAAACTCAGATATAATTCCATAGGAACATGAATAAAGTCCAAGTTTAAAAAAGTGTGAAATATTTGACGTTAGGATATTTATAATTTTTTTGTTTTAGCTTTATCAGCTGTAGTGCAGACAAGTTGCATGAAAAGAACAGAGAGAGAGACAAGGAAATAGTTTAAGCCTGATAAAGGACGAGTGCAGGAGCGTTGTTTCTGTCGTTTTTTTCACCTCACACTGTGAAAACTGGAGGCCAGGAGTGATGAGGTCATCATGGAATGTTAGTGGCCTGGGGTTTCTCTCTCTTACACACACATACTTGTGCTTTATGGTGGTTTATTATATTATACTGACTGTAAAAGTGTCCCTTGTGTGATGAAGAGAATTACGGATTATCTTCAGAGAGAGGGAGGGAGAGGTCACATGGTCTTTATTCAAAGTAGAAACTTTATGAAAACAGCTGTCTTCGTCCTGGTGTCTGGGGAGAACGGAGTGTTTGTGAGGCGTTACTGTACTGGTTGCGTATTGCAGTGCCTTATGATGCCGTATAGAAAACCGCGAGGCAGCAGGGACGTGAACAGCCAATCAGCCCTCAGGAATAAAACCAGTTTGGTCTCATGTTGCGCTTTCTTGTGTGTGGGATTAAGTTTAAAGCCCTTTATCAAGTCATTTTCATGATTAGCTTCTTCCTCTAGGACTGACTGAGTCTTATTTATCACTCGAACAGATTAGTGTAACTCTTTCTTCGTGTTTACACCAGAAATGTGGTGATGGAAATACAGGAGGGGGAAAAATGTTGATATCTTGCTGTGTGTGTGAGGGAGAGAGAGGAGACTCGTTAGCGTGACCCTCGACTGATTGTTTAATTCGAATTGTACAATTGCATAGATTAAAGTTTTCCGTTGTGTGACGGATTTCCGTCAACTGAACTCTCCCAAGGCCAAATGTGAGGTCGGTGCTGATCCGAGGAGAATTAAAATGACGGGTGGTTGGGTAGAGATTGGGTTATAACACTGATGTGTTGCAACACCATCAACTATCAGCAGGGTTTATTTAACTTTTTTGTTTTTGAGCCATGCTTTGTGTTCATTTCCTGTGTTTGATCATGTTTAAATGTTCGCTGTCTACGGTGCGGCATTAAAAAAACATGCGCTGTCAAAATTGGCAAAATACATTCCCATGTGCTTGGCATGCTTGTGTCTGACCATTTCAGTTTTGTATTAAATTAAATCTTGCCAAAATGACTTAGTTCAAACCTGCACATATAGAAATAGAGCATGTTAAAAAAATAAAAAAATAAAAAATAAAGCCCGGAAAGCCCGCTCCTCTGCTTCAGCCGGACTTGAGGCCCGACGGTGCAATGCTTGCAGACTGTCAGAAGTAATTAGAACTAAATTTATAGCTAACAAATCAGCAGACACCCCAACAATTATTTTCGTTAGGCCAGTGTGTAAGGTATGTTAGAACCGTGCCTTATAGCCTACGTTATATCACAATTTAAAGGACGTTTGAGGAGTTGGAGGCTGCGAGCGCAATGATGTTCCGACATGCGCTGAACTTTATTCCCTGAAAATCATCCACCAGCGTTCAATGCCCCAAACAGTCAAAATGTCTAGAAGACTACGGTTAAATAATAATCATAGCCTACTCAGTTAAATTATGTCAAAACATCTGTTTCTGGCCGATGAAATGATGGAGGAAAATGAGAACGAACGCAAAGTAGATAGCAGCCAACTTCACGCAATCTTTTAGGGAACTTAACACTCGTGTTGGCCACAATATTTCTCTTAATAAAATCTTGAATTGTTTTTGAAGTCGTATTCAACACAAAGTAAGGTCAAATTATAATTTAAGCGAAGATCCAAACTTTTTTCTATATTGACCGAGCATAGAGGAGCATGTCATTCTGCTTTCGGTTTCAGCAGCATGGATGCGCTTTACATGAAAGAAGGCACTGATGTGTCTGCCATCGATAAAGGTGTAAAAAAACAAGTGGAGGTGGGCTTGGCTGTACGAAATGGGTGAAAACGGAAAGCCATTTAGTTCATGGTGCAAGAAACTAAACGTTCCAGGCGCTTGCATTTGTGTGGTTTGCCACAAAAAAGTAATATACGGAAGCAATGGAAAGAGAGTGCAATAAATTGAATATATTAATCCATTAATTAATTGATAGTTATCAGTTCTAAGTTAACCGTTCTCAGAATTTCATCGAAATCCACCCATAACACCCCCCCCCCCCAGAATTTCATCGAAATCCACCCATAACACACGCACGTAAATTTTCAGTCAATTTTTTTTTTTGCTTTAATCCATGCAATTGTCAGATTTCCTGTGGTTTTATACACCGATTACACCATGTTTAAACCACTTACTGATCTCCATGAAAGGTTTCTGAAACTCAGTTGTGAAGGAAACTGATTTCAAAACGACTCCATAAATCAGTACTCACTGTTCAGTTAGGACAAAAGTAATGGCACCCCGTGAAAGGATAATCCAATCTGAATAACTCTTTCGTCGCCACTTTCAGGTCCTTTTGCCTTTTACGGAGGTGTGGCATTGTGGACATGCTTAGTAATGTACAGCTGGTTGGTGTTTACCAGCATAGATGTATGATTATGAAGAAAAATTGGCAAAATTTGAATTTTTAGCATGGTTTAACCACAAACATGCTTATACGCAACTTAACCAAGAGAGAGATGAATGATTTGTTTTGGAAATATTAATTGGAATTGAAGGCTTTAATCAGCAGACAATGAGAGGATGCACTGACTGGGCTTTGAACATTACTAGGAGATTCAACAGCTGATCGTTATGTAATCTTACTGTTTCAGAAGACACTAAATGCTATAGACTAATGAAAGGGGACAGGAAAGGAAGGAGCTGTAAGTCCTTGCCTGCTCATAATGGTGTGTGTGTGTGTGTGTGTGTGTGTGTGTGTGTGTGTGTGTGTATCACACACCTGTGCTAAACAAAGCCCAGCAGTCAAGTTGTTAAACTTAGCACGGTGACTCAGGATCTGATCTGCTTCTGTAAAACTGAACACTTTAATATGAAACTGAACAACAGAAACATCGACTGCATGTTGGACAGTTGGCTCACGGTGGTGTCGTGGTTAGCACAGTCTCCTCACAGCAAGAAGGTCCGGGTTCGAACCCAGTGGCCTCCACACAGAGGGCCTTTCTGTGCGGAGTTTGCATGTTCTCCCCGTGTCTGCGTGGGTTTCCTCTGGGTGCTCCGGTTTCCCCCACAGTCCAAAGACATGCAGGTTAGGTTAATGTGGGGTGGCCTCAGGCTGAAGTGCCCTTGAGCGAGGGCCCCTAACCCTGACTGCTCCCCGGGCGCTGTAGTGCGGCTGCCCGCTGCTCTGGGTGCGCGCGCGCGCGCGTGTGTTCACTGCTTCAGATGGGTTAAATGCAGAGGATGAATTTCACTGTATTTGGTGTGCATGTGATGAATAAAGGTTTCTTCATCTTGTTGCGAGTTAGCAAAAGGACTAGCTAGTTATATAATGGACAGTGCAGGGCATAAACCCAGGATGCAGATGCTCAACATGTGCCTTCCAGCTCCACTCTCCAGGTTACTTTATATTTACGCTTTCGTTACAGTTTGGTCTGCAGTTACATGTCATGCAAATTGTGTGAGGTGGGCTGGAACATCCCGTCCTTAGACTTTGCCCAACTGGTGTGATGTTTACAGATTAAAATGGAGGGGAGAGTTTGAAATTATATATTGAGTGTGTTCCTGTCTCACTATGGGCTCTGTCCCAAACCACATTCTGTACTACATGGTGCCAAAACAGTATGTGCCACATAGAGAGCACCATTTCCTCCAGTACAGTGGGGTTTATCATGAACCAGCACTCGCTCGCTTATAAAGGGGAAATGCTTTGGGTTCTGGTTTCCTAGCTAGCGAACACTGCTATGGAGCTTATTTACTGATTTATACATGTTTAGTATCTGGAATGGCACTGTATACAGTAGTTATCATAAACAAATGTTCCTAGGTGTCATGGAATTAATAAAGCACTTCTGTTTATAATTACTTTTCCCTTTTCCAGACATATTCCGGACTCTTCTGTGTGGTGATAAACCCGTACAAAAACCTGCCCATTTATTCAGAAAACATCATCGAGATGTACCGTGGTAAAAAGAGGCACGAAATGCCACCACACATCTACGCCATCTCTGAATCGGCCTACAGGTGCATGCTGCAAGGTAAGGGGGGGTTTTAAAGCGTTGCTTTAGCTGAAACTGCCTTTTCGCTGGTCAGAGGTTTTCTTTGTGGAAAACTAATGTTTTGGCTAAAAACAAAACCCAGTTCTGTAGCTTGTTCATTTTTAGCTGAAATTCACAATTCTGTACCTGGAACTAATAAGTAATTGGTAAAGATTATAAACGTCAGACAAAAGAGAAATTCTGTATAAAGAAAGCGAGTCCCTGAAAACACAACGTTTTGGTTAAAAACAGGAAGTCCTTGAATTGTAATTTTTAATGACTAACTTTTCTGAAAACTTTTGCTTGAAGTAGTGAGTATTTAGTAAGAATTGTACGCAGGTAAGAAAAATAACTTGGGTGACCAGTTTTGTAGCGTGGTATAGGACCTTGATAGGAAGTCCGGGTTTTAGATAAGATGATGCATCCGTATCAACAGGGAAATGTTTTTAACTAAAAAACACCATGCTCTGGGTAATAATTTTGTAGTTGGAAATGTGTAGTACTTGGTAAAAAAAACCCGAAAGGTTTGGGGTATAAACACTTACGTTGCTTTTCTGAAGAAGCAAAGGACCAGTTTTGGTTAAACACATGAGCATAATTTTCTAGCTATAAATACATGGGTGCAAGTTTTCTGGCATGTGCTGGAAGCTCCGGTTTTTTTGGTTCTGAAAGTCATTTTCCCAAATCGTGTAAATCCGTTGAGATTTTCGGGGGGTGTGGCCCTCTCACTGTCTCACTCTCAGCGTATTACCGGGTTACTGCGGTACAGTCTCTGCACGAGACAAATCTTCATCTCGTCTTGGACACAAACCTCATTCAATTTATACGCTGCTCACCGGCGAGCGGTCCTGACTAGCCCGTTTCACGGTGTTATACATGTGATATGTTTCACGCACGTAGCATGTTGTTCGACCAAATCAACACAGCTATTCCCATGAGTCACCGTTTCTTTTGGTGCAAGTTAGAACGGTGCTTTTAATTGGCTCACTGTTAACTGCCATCCAGTGAAACTTCAGCTTTTATAATAAGCCTTATTTCGCTTCCCTCCCTTGCGACAGAACCATGTGCTTTGCCTCTGGTTGCTTATCAAAATGTGTCAAAATGAAGTTTTTATCAGAAGGCTCCATTAGAAAAGACGTCTAGAAATAAACGGAGATGGGAATGGTTAAGCGAGTGTGACAAATGGGGAATATGGCTGAGAAAACCGGACGTCCCGGGAGTTGCGTATTGTGACTGCTGTTCAAAGACCATCAAGGTAGGTCTTGAAATAAGTTTGTTAGCTTTTTTTTAATCATCTTTTCTAATGTGGTTGTTGGGTTGAAAACTCATTTGTAGTCAGTAATGGATTATAAAATAGATATTTTTGTATATGGAAAAAGCTGAATCTTATTTGCTAAAATCCAGGCGTTTCTGAGGACATGGACACGTGGCCCCTTATTTTAACTCAAGCTGTGTATATATTGTAAAAACGGTATCGCAGCAAAAGCATATTAAAAATGGTTGTTTCAACATTTAAATTAGTAGTTGCTATATGTTTTGAAGTGTTAAGTCTTGTACTTGAAATGTTATTTCAGATGAATGTATTAAACATTTGATGTGAATATGCAAATCATATTACTATATTATAAATGTTTGCATGAGAGGCGACCATTTTAACTTGTAATTTAAATTTTTTTTCGAGCCCTGGGGGGGACTCAAACCCCACCCACACACACACACACACACACACACATGGTTGCGCCATGTACATCTGACACTGTCAGACTTTTCAGGTTTTTGAAAATTTTATACTTGCACCCATGTAAATAACTGTTTATTGGGTAAACTGATTTATTAAAATAACACTTATAGGTATAAAAAGCGTTTTTAGATACAAATGAGCAGCTTTTAAACTTAATTTTAAACTGCAGTGTGCAATAAAATTAACTCCATTCCTGTTCGTTGGAGAAATGTCACTAATACAATCGACTATTTACAGTATCTGGGGTATTTTTATTTATTTATTGATGTGAGGACTAGAATTGAGCTAAATTGTACATAATGCATTGTTTTGAAAAGGGGCAGATTTTATTTTTGGCTTCATCACAGACTAAATGTGCATGCCAAGTTCATGTGTGTGGGTTTTCTTTTTCTCCCCGAAGAGAAATTCTGCTTTGGTTTAAAAAAAAGGAAAGTGTTTTTTCCGTTAAGTGTTTCAAGAAGCCTGAAATTGTTGTGCACAGCTCCACTTGGTGTTTTAGCCTTTTTTAGTTATATTGGCAGTTCGGGGAGTTTTTATTGTACATGATGTAAGCAGCAGGAGAAATGGAAAGTATTTCCAAAGGTAGCAATTATATATTTCAGACCCTGGAGATAAATTAATTTTGCTCGGCCACATCTGGAATGCAGGGAAAAGGTGTGTCTGTTTGGTTTTTTTGTCTCCCCCCCCCAGCTTTCTCTGTGGTGGGCCTTTGGGTTTCTGCATATTTTGAGGAATGAAGGCCCAAAAAGTTCTGCAGTGCTCCTGACTTCTTTTTTTTTTTTTTTTTTTAAATATATAAATAAACTGTTAGCTCTTGCTTACTGTTTGATTTTCCTTGTAGATATAACGCATACATACATGATGATTAAAAATGAGAATTTTAACATTAATAGTACTTTGGTGACCTTACTTACACTGCAAGCTTTACTTTGTGTTCTGAGTCAGAAATGCATCTCTGTGCTCAGATGCTCTGCATTTTATAGATTAACTTAAATTTTTATTTGATGAATGATGCTTCGAAGAGCACTGATAAAAACGTACAGTTTGTAGTTCTGTGGGGTTTTTTTTTTTTTTCCCCCCCTCCACATGCACACCTTCCATGAGTTCCTCATGGTATCAAGCTAGGGTTAGTGTTCTTTGTTCTTGCGCTACTCATTATTCCAAGTCTGAATTTTATGGAGTCCTTTTCATCAGCCGGGGACTCACTTGATCATTCAGTGACCTCACACTCTGTCACTTCTTCAGCTCGACCGAAGACTTGTTTTAACCGTGTCATAAAATGGCTGCTGTAGATTTTATGCAGCATTAGTTGGTATTATTGAAGCATTAGCACATCTGGCCCTGATGTTTCACAGAGCTGAATCAGGTGGTGTTTTTATGAGAGCTGGTAACATGTTTGTAAAATGATGTAGCTTTCTCACTTCTGGGTTTACTCAGAGAAATCGGGGCTGTCCAAAATCTCCTAAAACTGATTTATCTCCTCTATGATTGATGTCTATCAGAAGCTGGGAATTAATAATAATAATAATAATAATAATAATAAAAACCCTTCTTTAGTCTGTTCTAGTCCTTCCTTTTAGACATGTGACTTCAGCCATCTTGAACATTTGGAGGAAAGTGCTATCCTCCCTCTTCCACATACATGAGCTGACAGAACCTGGTGTCTGTGATTGACAGGGGAAAGACAGTATGCCCCTCCCACCCAGAGAGAACAGGCGGTTTTGCTGTCTCAGGATTCGAACTTGTGACCTCGTGCTGACAGGCTGAACTCTTTTCTGTTGCATCAGTGAAGTGAAATCAGTGCTGTTCCTCCTGGAGACGAGTCATTAACATTTCGTTAAGCAGGAAACAGACTTTAAAAGAAGTGTTAAGTGTAACTGACGGTCAGTGCGGTGAGCTGTTGACGCATCTGGGTGTGATTTTGAGTCATCTGGTGTGTACTGATCTTGGTTTTGTGCTTTCCTGTTTTTTTTTTTGGGGGGGGGGGTTGAAAATCTTTCTGTAGAGAAAGCAGCTGTAATGGGTTTGTGTTCACTACATGAGTAAAGAGACCAACTCCAGACGCGATTCATGTCTCGGCTTTCATCTGCTGCCTTCTGGGGAGAACAGAAACTGCATTTCAGACCCCATCCACACGTAGCCGGGTATCTGCTAAATCGAAGATATTTTTCTACGTTTTGTCCTGTCATCCACATGAAAACACATCGAAAACAAATATTTTAAAAAAAAACTCCGGGCAAAGTGAAGATTTTTGAAAACTCCGTGTATGCCTTTTCGTGTAGACAGAGATAACCGGAGGTTTGCGTTTTAGAACGTCACAATCTGCGCCAAAAAAATGACGACAAATCTGCCCTGACGACAAATGCGTGTGACCTTTGTTTACTGCAGAAGCCAGATTAAGCATGAACAAAGAGTAATGGATCAGAGTAGTGCCTTGAAAGCGTTAATTATTGTGCAGGTGCTATTTACATGTTTAATTTTAGAAGCCCAACTACTGCTCCAAGAGCACAGGCGACTGACATTGCGGTCGGTGATTTACCCCATCTTAACCACTCCACGTAGGCATGTTCCTCGCCGAAATCGTCAACGCCACTTTTGGATCAGACCGGGGCGCACTGCCAGCTGGTGGGAAAACTTTGAGATGGAAGTCGTACTCCCAGGGGAATGGCGTGACAATTTCTGTGTATCCCGGTCCTCACTCCTGTCGCTGTCGGAGTTATTACGTCTTTATATCGAGGGGCAGTCCACTGTTATGCGATCACCCGTCAGTGTCATCAAAAAAGTTGCGTGCACGCTTTACTATTTAGCTGACGAGGGCAGATTACGGAAGACAGCTAATGCTTTTGGTTTGTCAAGACAGGTCGTCTCAAACATTGTCAGGCAGGTGTGTAGAGCTGTAACAGTGCACTTGGGACCCCAGTTCATACAACTGAAAGTGCAGTGCATTCACTAGTGGAAAAATTTGAACAGATCCATGGCCTCCCTCAGTGCATGGGTGCAGTGGATGGGACCCATGTTGGGATAAAGAAGCCTTCAGCAAATTCCACTGATTACCTGAACAGAGAGGGTAATTTTACCTTAAATATCCAGGCAACATGTGACTATAAATACTGCTTTATGGATGTGGTAGTGAAATGGCCGGGAAGCGTCCATGACGCCCGTGTCTTTTCCAACTCAACCATCAATGACTTTCTCAAAAATGGAAAAATCCCTCCTTGTCCAAAACAAATTGTTGACAATGAAGCACCCATTCCAGTTTACATTTTGGGTGATCCCACATACCCATTACTGCCATATCTAATGAAGGAATATGCTAATGGAGGAAGCACTGTTCAGGAGCAGTATTTTGGACGATCTTTGTGCAGGGCACGCATGGTAATAGAATGTGCCTTTGGGAGGCTAAAGGCTCGTTTTGGAGCTTTGAGGAGAGCCATGGATATAAATCTACATGACCTGCCCTTTATTTATGCATGTTTTGTGCTGCACAATTATTGCGAGGCCTCTAAAGACACAATAGATGACAACTGTTACTGAAGCCATTCACCATAACGGGGACAACCAGCCAGACTCGGAACCAGTTGTCGTCAGAGGAGACAGCTTGACAGCTGAAGGAAAAAGAGTCAGAAGAGTTCTAACCCAGTACCTGGATCCATAAAGGGGACAAAGCTGTTTAACTGCTAAGTCGCATCATTTTTTAAAATTATTATTCTTGGTTATAACATCACCTCAGATGTTCACGTTTTGCACGGTTGTGCACACATTTTCTTGAAAATAGAAATCGTATAGTTTTGAAAAAATAATAGCACTTGTCAAAATAAACATTGCACTTGTCACTGAACATTTGGAAATGTGCAAATACACTTTTGATAAAGCAAATAAGAGCTCAAGTTATTACAATGAAAGTAAACAAGTTATACTAATTCTGTATTCTGCTGAAGTATGTTTCCCTTCATTCCTCACAATATTTTCTTTTTATCTGTGGCTGATATTATGGCCCTTTTCCACTACCCTTTTTCAGCTCACTTCAGCTTACTTCAGCCCGACACGGCTCGCGTTTCGACTACCAAAAACCGGCACGACTCAGCTCGCTTCAGCCCTGCTTAGCCCCTAAAACTCGCACCGTTTTGGAGTGGGGCTAAAGCGAGCCAAACCGAGCCGAGTGAGGCTGGGGGTGTGAGCAGACACTCCCCTGTGCACTGATTGGTGAGGAGGCGTGTCCTCACATGCCCACACACGCCCCGCGAGCGCGCTGGGATCTGTAAACACCGCAAACCCGGAAGAAGAATAATTATGAATTACGAGAATTTCTGAAGCCTTATGCGCCTCGCCTCATCTATACGCTCTTGCCAGTATCTGTTGGCGTTGTCGGTGACAACAAGCCACAGCACCAAGACCAGCAACACTAACGACTCCATGTCCTCCATGTTTATTGTTTACTATTCGGGTCGTGAGACTACCGCTTAAAAGATCACTGAATCAGTGACAGACAGAGCATCGTGGACGAGTTCGCGGAGCGCAAGGCTCGTCGTATGCCCTTCAAATAATGCGCGCAGTAGGCTATTGATGTTTTATTATGAGCCATGTACAGTATGTCGCCGAATGTTTTTTTGTTTCTGAGTTACATGTTCGTTTGAAGGACTTAATGTACAAAATAACATAGTTGCACCCGGTAGTGTTGAAATTGGTAAACACAGTGCATTCAGTGAGGTTTGCACCGCCCTCCTTTTATTTCTGACTCTTCCTGTCACCGTTGCAACCTCTGAGTGCTCATTCGTATGCCCTTCAAATAATGTGCGCAGTATAGGCTATTGATGTTTTATTATGAGCCATGTACAGTATCCTAATGTTTTTTGTTTCTGAGTTACATGTTCGTTTGAAGGACTTGATGTACTAAATAACATAGTTGCACCCGGTAGTGTTGAAATTGGTAATCACCGCAGTTGCGGACATTTTGTAGCCTAAAATGATGTTATGATAAGCTTTAATAAAGGGCCCGGTCATTTGCCCCGCCCCCGGCCCGGCTCTGACTTGTTCCGCCACTGTCACTGATGTCACTGTTTGCGCTGCTTAACGACATCACGTGACGTCCACCCACTTTCGCTAACTCCACCCAATGTGTCCACCCACTTCCAGCCAGCACGGTTCAGCGCGGTTGTAGTCGAAATGCAACTCCAACAGCCCCACTCAGCTCGACTCGGCACGGCACGGCTCAGCCGCGTTTGTAGTGGAAAAGCGGCATTACTTAACATTGTGTGTATGAGAGCCGCTGCCATCAGTATTGCTGCAGAAATAAAACTGTTGAAAATCAATATTGCCTCGTGTCACACTTGGTATACTCAAACAGCATGAATAAACAGGTATTTAACTGTCATACTCAAGTCAAGGTAAGAATTTTCAAAGAGAATTTGCTAGGAAAAAGGATTTAACAAAGAACAATGCATTTTAAAAACATGCTACAGAAAATAACTTTGCATTTTCAATGCAAAAAGTAAAGGAACAGTCCACCGTACTTCCATAATGAAATATGCTCTTATCTGAATTGAGACGAGCTGCTCCGTACCTCTCTGAGCTTTGCGCGACCTCCCAGTCAGTCAGACGCGCTGTCACTCCTGTTAGCAATGTAGCTAGGCTCAGTATGGCCAACGGTATTTTTTGGGGCTGTAGTTAGATGCGACCAAACTCTTCCGCGTGTTTCCTGTTCCACTGTGTTCCTCTGACAGGAGGTGAGCTGTTTGCGAATGACTGAAAAGCTTGATTGGGATGTGCTGATTGTGTATATGGTGTGCGTGACATGTGCCCTCTTGCTTCGTATGGCATGTAGTGTGATGGCTGAGGGGGTGGAGGCTGCATGACTTGTCTAAGGACACTAAAACTTTCTGACACGGTTTTAGTCAACATGTTAAGAGTTTCTGAAAGTTTAGCAAAGATATCAGATGCTTGCTTCTCTGATGTCTCCAAAAGGTCCACCAATCTCTTCACACACTGGTCCTCTTCCACTGCATTAAGCCACTGGGTCTCCGTGGGCAGCTTTCTCCTCATTCGGCTGTGCCGATGTCCTTTCAATTTTTCCTTTAAAGAAGAAAATAAAAAAAGTTCATGTTTGAATGGTTATTTCAGTGCAACTATAGCGTCCAGATGGCATCTGCATGACGTAAACTTCTACATACTGTTAAGCAAAACTGCAAATGCTGTACCTGCAACAAGTGTCTTCTTTCCTTCACTGAGGATGTCGCACTGCTCTCCTGCTCGGTATCTGAAGTAGTATCGGATGGCTCCACGGTGGACGAGGAGGACGCAGTAGGCGAAGGAACAGGGAGGCTGTCATTCAAATCACTTGTTTCTATGCCAGACGGCGTGGTTGTGGTCGCGGGGGAACCACCCCATGTCTGTTCGCATAATTCGAAATAGAGAAGAACAACTCTGCCAAACCCGCTCCTGCGTCCGTTGTCAACAGCCAACCGATATTTACCCCTCACAGCCTTGATTTTCGTGGTCAGGATACTCCGCGTTAGCTCGCCCCTTTCATGAGGGAAGTCGTTAGAACTCTCCGCGGGATACTGCTCCAAAAACAGGGTCAATATGTCCACATATTTGCTTTGACAAGATTCCTAATGAATGTTTTCTTGCGTCTTTTTCAAGTTTATACTCCAAAATTTTGTTTAAAAGCAATTCTGTCTGTCTGTCCAGACGAACGAGCTTGGCGCCATGTTTTATGTTTAGGCGGAAGTGACGCCAACAGAGGGCTATTCTGATGTGATTAGGGGGTAGGATTTGGGGAAATAATGCCATCTACAGGTTTGGAATGCTTATGAATGTGATTGAAAACGCAGATGTTCGGTTATGTGCGGAAGGGATTTTTTTCGAAGACGAGGTGGTGTGGATGAAACATTTTTATAAACGGAGGGGGGGGAAATGTTCGGTTTTAAAAATACCCGGCTACGTGTGTACATGGCCTCAGTTTTAACCAAACTTTCACTTTACTCACGTTATACCTTACTTATTTACGTACCTGTGTGTCGCAGTACTGACTCAACATCGTGTGTGTAAGTGCACACTGTGAGATGCCACTTCACCATCTGTTTGAGACACGCCCTAGTCCAGAACAGCATATTATCACTGTATTAATTATTCAAGCTGGATTGTGTGTACACAGCTGCAGTTTAGTGTCCTGTTGTGTATTTAAACCTGAAACCTGGTTGTTTTTATCTGAAGTGATCACATCATCTCTCAGGTAAAAGTGTGTCCAGCAAGTGAAAAGAAAGTGGGAGGACTTATCTTCTGGAACATTCCACATCTCCTTCAGCTGTCATGTTTCAATCAGGCCTTACAGCAGGAGATGCAGCGCACATAAAATGGTGGCTTTCGGAGTGTCTGACCCTCGTTGTGGGGTACAATGGAGCCTTTGTGTAAGTGTGTGAGAGAGAGACGTACTGGGGGGAATTTCCTCACACTCGCTGTGTGTACGTGTTACTACGTCTGCTGGCACAGTGACGAGCATCAAACATGCTGTGATCACCGCACTCTTCTACACTGTGCAGAGTTTACATGAATGGGGGAGAAAGTAACTTCAGTACATTACACTCTGATTGGGCAGAAGGTGTTGATTAATTCTCTCTAACAGCAGCTCTGACAGTAGTGCAGGTTTACATTAATGCATTTGTCATGGTTTCTATAGTAACTGCTCATTCACAGGGGTGTGTCCAGCAGATAATACACAGGTTGTAGTGTGTGTGAGATCTCTGGAAGGAGTCTCCAGTGTGAGCGCTGTGTAGTAGTTGGAGGTGAAGCTGGAACTTTGTTTTCTGATGTCTTCAGGACAGAGTTTACACTTCTATGGTTTCTTATTAACATGATGAGGGAGAAAGTGAGGCTCACTCCTGTTTTTGTATGCTAACTGCTTATTAGCGACCAGGCGGTGTTTGGAGTTAAGTGGTGATCTCTGTCCTAGTGATGGTTTTGTGTTTGGGACACAGCCCTGATTTTACCAGACTGGTCCGAGATGCCACTGTACAGCCACAACCAGCGTTGGATGTGGTTTGGATTGAACAAGTGCTGCATCTACACACACAGACACAGAGGCGCATCTACCTTTGATGGCTTTTCCAAATATTTTCCATGATCCCCATCACTGGCTGTTGACTGCAGTAAGTTTGTAATTATAGCGAGTGTGGAACGCGTGTTGAAAGGATCGCTTGCTTAAATGAAAACGTATGTTTAGGGGGAACGTGGCTCCCAGTGCGCTTTAGCAAAACCACATACTGCAGGGGAAATACGAAATGAAAGTATAAAGCGTTGGGGTCAGAAGCTGAAATTTACTGTCTATTTAAAACTCTTTTTATAAGTTCTGCAGTTGAGACTGTTATGGGAACCGAGGAATAAATAATAAAGAAGTGATGGCAAGTGCCGAGAAGTGACTCACCGATTCCATTTTCAATCCCGATATCAGCAACACCACCCGGTACCTGATGCTAACTAGTAATTTACGCTAGTTTAGTTAGCTGATGAAAGGAAGCTAACAGGTGGAGCGTGATGGCTAGTGTTCGAGAGAACATCTGTTTTAAAAATAAAATAATCCTGAATGAAGCAGCACTGTGCGTGTTCATGTTCTCTCTGGTGTACCATTTTTAAAAAGCAATGTCCACCAGACAGCTCAGCGTTGAAACAACTCTGGTTTCCATGGCAACCTGTTAACGTTTCAGCGACTTCCTGCTGCTATTCTGGAACTGAGATACACACTTTAAAAACACACACGTGAGCTGTTGGCTTCTCTCTCAAAATTTTCTTTCCCTGTCATTGTGAGTGTCTTGAATCTGTTAGTTGATGCGTTTACTAATCTGGAACATCCTGAAGATTGCTACTTTAAAGACTTGAGTCAGGCTGCGTGATGAGGAAATCTGATAGTGTTACTACTTAAAAGTGGTCTAGATTAGAACTGAAGTGTGGGGTGGGTGGGTTTTTTTTCTTTATTTTTTTAAAAGGACGCTGGTCTAGTTTGATCAGTCTGATGCGTGACATTGCCATGTTGCTCGATACTGCCCCTGCTGTTCACGCGGGTGAGTGCAGGATAACTCCAGTGTGTTAACGTTATGTCTGCTGAAATGGTACATTCCAGCACTTTAACGCAGTGCAGAAAGAAACAAGAAAAACGAGTCCTGGCTATTCAATACTGATCATTTAAAAGTGGTGTGTAAAATGAATGCAAAACTGCTCATGATGAGGAAATGAGTAAAACGTCTGACCTTTAAAAGGTCAGGACCTCATGCAGTGCAGGTTTAATATCTGCTGAAGCTTCATCTTCCATTTATTTTTCTCTCCATTCAGTGGAGGAATGCGAGCGTGTACGTGTCGTCTTTCTTCTCCTGGGCTTTGGAGGTTGTGTTCCTCCACCTGGTCCTAATAAACCCAAATGAACAGTAATGTGTTTCAGCACTTTGTGTCCTTCTGAAGTGACTCCAGGCCTCTCTGCTTTCACCTGGACTGCAGTGAATCTGCTGAGTTTCGAAGGAATTTCCATAGCAGGAGCTCTTTACTCACAACATTCTGAATTTTTGTGCTGGATTTCCTTCAGAATTAAACCTTACTGGTATTTATTACGAACGGTGTTCATGGTTGATCCTTTGACAAAAGGGAATGAATGAATAAATGCATAAATTTGTTCACTTGCCTGTCATCAGGTTTAGGTGTCCTTGTGACCTATTAAATACTAGAATAAGTGCACACGAACACTAATTTAGGTAGCTAGCTAGCTTGAATGAGTATTGGAATTCCTGAGGAAGACCTTTTTGTTTAGATTATAGCTGTTACTTGGTCTTTTAATCCTGATGTAGAATATTGCGCCTGAAGTTTTTTTTTTTTTTTTTTTTCCTCATCACTAATCAAACCCACGAACTTGAACGTAATCTGCAGAACTTCTCCAGCCGAGTGCCCCACGCAATAACGTTCCGTTTAGAAAAGTGAGTCAATCAGATTGCATCCTGAAGCTCGTGACCAGAAAAGTGCACAAAAGTGTATGACCATGTGGATCGCTTGGGTGGAGCCTCCGAGGCTAACATTCGGATGTGTGTTGGCGGTTTCCTGTGACTTGTGTTGTGTAACGTTAGATGTCGTGTCTAAGTTCACCTTGTAGTTAATCTCTGGTCAGAGTTCTTGTGACTGAAGGCTTGTGTGTGTGTGTGTGTGTGTGTGTGTGTGTGTGTGGTGTATAATTGGAGCATTGACGTGATTCTTGTTGCTCTGAAACGTGTTATGTTTAAATGTACGTGACACACAAACCCTTTATTATAGAACTAGATTAGAGAAGAGTCTCCCCCTCTGGAAACCCTACTGATCCACCAGGCGACTGCAAATAAGCAGCGAGCGTCCCGGACACGTAATCTGCTTGGGCTGCTGGTTTATGTGTACTGTGCTCTGATTGGTCGATGTGGTAGTAACAGTGTTATTGTCCCACACCTGCTGTGTAATGCTGCGTCAAAACATTGGGTCCTGCCCCATCAGCCTGTGATCGGAGATTGGATCTCCTCCATTTTCCATTGATTCTATATTCAGCAGTGTTTCCTTCCCTGCTGGGAATCGGAGGAATTCGCCGCAGAGAGGCAGCTGCCTGACCTATCCCATGATGCAGCAGTGAGTGAGCGAGCATGACCCAGCAGTTGGTGATGCTGGTTTCTGAGGACCGTGAGTCACACGCTTTATCCTGGGGATCTGAGAGATGGATTTTATTCACGTCTGAGTGTGACGTGAGTCACTCGGCTGATTCTAGCAGACTGACGCCGATTCTCTGTTTCTGACCCGCGTGTCGTCCGCTCCACCCACCCCTCCCCCGCAAGGACAACAGAGCGGCCCATACAAAGGCAAAAGGTCTTCGCTCAGTGAATCTGGAGGAGGAATGACATCACAGTAAACTTTTCAATAATAAATACTATACATTTAACACAGTAGTTTGTTTCTCACTAGTTACAGAGCTGTTGTGATTGTGCCTCGTGCTGTTTCAGCTACATTTATTTTATTACACCATGCTGCTGCTGAGTTCCGGACTCTGATTGGTCAGAAGGTGTTGATTTAATTCTCTGACAGTAGCACAGGTTTGTTAATGCACTTGTTCTAGTGCGTTATTCACAGGGGTGTACAGCGGACGCTCCACTGGTAATAAACAGACTTTAAAAGTGTGTAGTCGCTGATCTGACGGATGTTTTTAATATTTTATGGAAGGAGTCTCCAGTATCAGAGGTTAAACTGTAACTTTAAGTAGCTTTAAGTGAGACTGATCTTGGACTAGTTGTTCCACTAGGGTTTATTTTGCCCCATTTGTGTGTGCGTATCCCCCCCCCCCCCCCCCCCCCCAAAAGAAACCCTTTCTGCCCCTCCACAAGATTAACGAGCCACAGCATTCCTCACATACCAAACCACATCGGCAGCAGACGACAGACGGAGAGAGACTGGAGCCGTGACTCCATTCACACGTTCACTGAAACATTTATACTGATTTATGGAACAAGAGAAATTCAGATTGGGTTTAATTCTGAATTAAAGATTTGGGTTTTTTTTTCTCTCTCTCTCTCTCTCTCTCTCTCTCTCTCTCTCTCTCTCTCTCTCTCTCTGTGTGTGGTATAAAAGGTCAGAGGTTCTACACCCAACATCCAGCTGTCTGTAGGAATGTAGCACAGAGCGCGCGTGCACAGACCTCAAGAAGTTCTTCAGTCTAAATGTTCAACAGGATTTATGATCTAGAATTTGCACCTTTCTGTAAAAATTAAGTAAAATGAATTGAATTGTGTAAAGTGATCGGAAGGTTGGGTGGGGGAACAGTTAAATGCAAATGAGCACATTTGCCTGTTTTGAAGAGCCTGATAGTTTTGAATATTGCAATGTGTCGAACTGGTTATAGGTGTGGGTGTGTGTGGGGTTCTGTTTATTGGCTCTAAAATCAGTGTAGAGATCTGATCTGAGATCAGTGCAGCACGACTCCTAAAGTAAACGACTTCTCACACACCGAGGCCTGAACTTTAGCGGATAAAACTCTCCATGGAGAGGATTTACGTGGAGTTTTAATGATTCCTCGTCATACTGTACGAGCTCCTGTATAGTAAACTGTGATGGCGTGCGTCTCTGTGTCTGCAGTACGATACACAACCCGTGAAGTGACTGACTTATTGGAGGATGAGAAGCTCAGGTGAAGATCCAGGAACAGCAACGCCAAACAGATTCCAGTGCACTTTTACCTTAAGTGATCCTCAGACTTGGTGCCAACAACCACATCTGTGTTCCACTCAACCACCTCAAGTTTTATTTATTTTTTAACTTTGTCACTGTCTGGGACACTGCCCCCTAGTGCTTGGTCACTCACTCCGCTTTAATAACGGTCTTTAAATACTGGAAGTGTGAGAGGGGGAAACCCAGTGTGTTAGGAGTCTGAACTGTATGAAGGGGTGATGACGGGATTGGAACACAGCCTGTAAAGTGTGTTGGATTCCTCAGGTGTGTGTCGATAAGCACGGTGCTCTTGGGTATGATCTGAATTACGCTTCGGTGCAGGAATGAATGACGTTATTAGCCTGGTAGGTTTTTTTTTTTTTTTCCTCCCCCTCTGAAGATTCCTGAAACACATGTTCCACATTTGTCCATAAAAGGAGTAAGAATGGCGCTGTGATGTCACAATCCGTATGAAATGACATGGAGTTGGTCTCTGCAGGCAGTGGGGAGAGTGGTGATGTTTTAAAGTGTCCTTGATTACATGGGCCTGTTTGAATATCATGTAGAATAATTTTATGTAGTACCTTTCAGTTTGTCAATCTTGAGTGTATCACAAAAGTTAAGACAACATATAACGGTAAAGTATATAAATAATCCACCTTTTAGTGAAGTTGTGTGTAAGTGTTCAAGACAAACGGAGCTAAATTTCTTCCAAATTTACAAACGCTGATTTTCGTGTGTGTGTGCTGATTGCCAGTAAAGTTCATTCCTGATACAGTTCATTTTTATATCGTGACTCCCACAGGACTCCATAAAAGGTAAAGTACACCGACAGCTGTGAGCAGGAAATGAGTGATCAGGGTAAAGGCTGAAAAACAACTGGAATTTATTTTGCCTCACTTTTATGCCAACACTAATTTACTAATATAGTAAATATTAGTAAGCAGTAAATCCTCAATCAGCTCTGTTTTATGGCTGTGCGCAGACAGAGCAGCCCTCCTCCGCTTGCAAACCGCCATTTCTATCGTCATAGTTAGTTCTATTCATCTCTGCATGGGCACACTTTTTTTTTTTTTTTTTTTAAATGTTAGTAAAATAAATCAACTGGTTTTCAGAAAATGTTCAGGATGGTTCTCTTAGTTCCTGATCTAGTGAACTGGTGTGAGGATGTGTTTTTTGATCGAGACTCTAAAGCTCTTCTAGAAGTCTCTCTGGATCGGGGTTTTGGCTAAATGCTGTAAGTGTCAGTTTAAACTCCACAGTGTGTTCCAGATATAAAGGTTGCAGTAATCCATGTGGATTAAAGGATCTGAAGTCGATCAGGTCAGAGTTTACATTTGTGGTGGTGTGTGTAAATTTGCACAAGAGTAGGATGTGAAGTTTATTTTTCCTGAATTTATGCCATTTTTCTTTCACAAATTTCTTGTGTAAAAGCTCATACAACTTGCACACAAGTCTGTTTGCATCCAACTTGAGAAATGAAAAGTTTAAAATACTGAATTTAAAAAATAGTTAGCAAAAGGTCACCGTGAAGAGAAGTGTTGATGTTTTTAGATGAATAGTGACCCTTGTTGGAGTTCTGTCTCTGCAAAGTATTGTGTTGTGGTTTATAGACGTCTTTAGCGCTCTATTTTCTGATGTTGGTGTACATGATGCTCAGAATCCATTCATGTTATCCTGCAGTTTTATTAGGGATAAACAGATGCACTGTTGCCCTTGGGGTTCAAGATATCTATTTTTAAAATGTTGAAATGAGAGCCTTCTCTGATGCAGCTTTTTCTCTCCGTAGCTCTGTTTAATGTCCGCGCTTGGCTCGGTGTGTCTCTCCGTAATCTGCTAAAAGGAAAGTCAAGAATGCGTTCCCCCCCCCCCCCCCCCCCCATATCCCAGAGTTTAGAGATGGATGAACACCAGGCACCCTTCTTCCCAATGCTGATGTCTGAGAGTAACACACACACGCTGTTCTTCCTCCATCACTTATCAAATTCCTCCTGCATCTCAGTGTAAAGAACTTCAGCCTCGTCACAACACCGCTATGTGTCCTTACGCACTGCATGTGCTCTCTCTCTTGCGCGCGCACGCTCTGTGTGTATAAATGGCTGCGTGTTACACACAGCCCTACAGAAGCAGTGTGTTGTGATTAAAGAGGATATTGTAGTGATGTGTTGTAATAACTTCACCTCTCGAGTGTCAGGAATGTTTAAGCAGCATGATATAATTAGAATATTGCACACAGCGCAGGTGGTAAAGGGCATTTCTGTTTATCCAAGTGTGTGTGTGGGGGGGGGGAGCGGATTACTGAGGTGTGCACTTCTTCTGTCAGATTAATCACCATGCTGATTGACACACTGCATTTTCACACAACCGTGTGTGTGTGTGTGTGTGTGTGTGTGTGTGTGTGTGTGTGTCCTCCCAGCCCTTCACAGGAAGCCTGCACAGGGAGTGAGTGCTGAGTGTGTTCCTGTGTGTGAGGGTCAGTCAGAGGTCTCTGTGAGGCACAGCTGTAATATCACACTGATCTCAGATCAGATCTAAGCTTGTATAGTTGATATGATGCTGTATGATGTTGGAACAGCGTGTGTAAAGGTGTGTGTGTGTGGGGGGGGGGGTATTGTATTTAGTTGCTCATACAGGAGTTTCTTCATCCTTTAACATGTCATTATGCTGTGTACAGCGTTCTCTAAAGTCATCACCTATAATTCAGAATAAAGGATTAATTGTACTGTTTTATACATATTCACCTCTCTCTCTCTCTCTCTCTCTCTCTCTCTCTCTCTCTCTCTCAGATCGTGAGGACCAGTCCATCCTGTGCACGTAAGTAATCCAGTCAGTGTATTCAGTAGGGGTGGGTATTGGCAAAGAAGTCACGATTCAATTCGAATCACGATTCACATGCTACGATGCGATACTATCACAATGCATCACGATTCTTGAATTATTGCGATGCATTGCGATATATTCAACATACTTCAGTGAAAATGTAAAAAAAAAAAAATAGAGCATAATTACCAGTGGCTGTGTACGATCTGGATAGTGTCTCCAATTGATGCATAACTCGGAGCAACTCAGTTCATAACTGAATTTAATGAAACGACTTTGGAGGTAGTTGCCATTAAAACAAATACTGTTTCCATACTTAACGAGTGGACACACTAATGACAAAAATTGCATAGGATTTATAAAACTAAAAATAATAAAAGAAAACTAATAGCAGCAGTTTTCAATTTCTTTGCAGCACCTGCAGTATGGGAGGACAAGGCAATAATAAATATCAAAATATATATACTATATTACTCAGTACATTAAATTATCATCATTATATTATTTGTTACATTACTTTACATTATATTTAAATGCCTTATGCATTTATAGTTTGTGGAGCATCCTCAAATTAGGAAACAATACACTCATTTAGCATATTTCTTTTAGCATGTTGTAGTACCGCAGCAGTTATGTCAGACTCGGTGAGTGTGCAGATGTCCTTCTCAGATTTACGTATTTCTGCAGACAGGAGTGCAGCGTGGATGGCAGGCTGTTGCTCTAAAAAGCGCTCAAGCATGTCGTGCGCGCTGTTCCAGCGAGATTTGTAAACAGAGTCGCAGTCGCATATGATGTCTATGCAGAATGTCTAGGTCGCAGTAGCCCGCCGCCGGAAATGCCACTGGCATGAAGGCAGCGGGTGTCAAAGACTCCACGGCGACATCTACAGGACTGGAAGTTGTATTCTACTTGTTTTTGGCTGATGTTCGCCAACCATTCATACAATTTTATTTATTCATTTTTTAAAATTAATAATCGATATTTGGCGTCAAGAATCGATGCAGTATATCGTGAAAGTTAGTATCGCGATGCATTGTCATGACGATTATTTTGCACACCCCTAGTATTCAGTGATGTCTCCCCTATATCAGTGGTGTTGTAAAAGATTTGGTTAATTTATTTTTAATTATTTACTTTTTGGGGGTTTATTTAAATATTGATTTTGCACACTGGTCCTCAGACTGCCCTGTGGTGCTCCTGTGAAGATTCTGTTTAGCTTTTATTTCCGATTGCTGTGTGTGATCTGATCGAGTGTGTAAGGATGTGAGCATGAACTAGAACAGATTAATATACACTCATGCGAGCACACATCTGATTTATTGGTGTAAACTCCAGGCGTTATCAGATTTCTGGGTCTTAATCTGATTTATGATCTCACAGCATGGAGTTTACAAGAAGAGTGCTGCAGGAAAATCGGATAATAATGGGGTTGGGGGGGGCTGCTATCAGTATCAGTGTGTCAGAGCTCTGATATCTGATCTCGGATCAGAAACATTTCAGTTAAAGTTCTCTGCATTAATTGGCCATTAATTTCATAAATCAGCTGTGAGGAGTGTCCTACAAAACATCTCTTCACTTTTAAATGGTGTGGTTCTCTCTCTCCTCAGAGGTGAATCTGGAGCAGGAAAAACTGAAAACACTAAAAAAGTGATTCAATACCTGGCACATGTCGCTTCCTCACACAAAGGAAGGAAGGACCACAACATTCCTGTGAGTTTTTATTTCCAATCTTTACTCTCATTTTATTATTGTTTTAAACTGGTGATATTGGGACAGAAAAGTGGGGAAGTGTGAGCTCTGTCCCAAATGCATTAGATTTTGAGGATGGTTGGAGTTTAAACGGGAAAGAGTGACTGACTGAGGGGAAATGTTAATTATAGACGTGGGGGGGTTAAAAACCAGGGGTTTTGTCCTGAACAGTCGATCCCTGGTTGATGGAATAATCTACAGCGTGTCCTGAAACTAGATTAAACTACTAAAAAGTAGTTTGTGTGCTGGTGTGTGCAGCTGTGCCCCGTTCACTCTATCGTGCACCATTTTCAAGCTGTGCCATTTCATAGGTGTCTAAAAGCATAGTGAAGAAAACTCCGTGCACCCTTTCAGTCCCACAATGCACTGCAGCGTTGGGTTTGATTGGTACACGCTCCACTGAGGGGGCGGACCTCTTCAGTTTGTATGAAGTAAATTAATCCTTTAGTGAAATTATGTCCAAAATGACAATTTATTATAATGTTCAAACATGAAGTGAACCAGGTTCATATGAAATAAGAACCCGTCTGCATTTGGGACACAGCCGTGTAGTGTGACTGCATCCTGCTGTGCTAAAGCGGCTAACAGTTAGCATAACTACCGTTTTAGCGATTCTAGCATAATGTTCCTTTAATGTTAATGCATAGACGCAGTACTGGCTGCTGTGAACTTTTAGCCACTAACCCTTCAAACTGACTCCGTCTCAGTCCTGAGAATGAACACACACCTCTCTGTGATGGACTGGGTCTGCGGTTCGCTGCTCTAACACTGTGCATTTGTTTAACAGCCAGAGTCTCCTAAAGCTGTCAAACTCCAGGCAAGTTCCTCCTGCATGCAGCACTAACACACATCTCACACACTCTAGCTTTTCATCTTCTCTCTCAGTACACACACCTTTCTCTCGCTGACTCTCTTAGATTTCTCATTTTTATCATTGTCTCTCTGTACACATCTTTCTCCAGATGTGCCTGCCTTTTGCTCTCTCCCCACTTATCTGTTCTCCCAAATCTCTACACATCTGGGTTGGGGGTTTACGTTTTTTTTGGGTGCGCGTGTGGACAAAAAAATAAGAGGTCATCTGGGGAATGTCCCAAATCAGTGTGTAAACTCGAGTCACTTGCTGTTTCCTCTGGGGTGTGTGTGGGTTGGGACACGGCCCCACTCACGGTAACTTTTGGAACATGATAAACACTTCTGAGGGGCTCATTTTATTTTGGCTCCCACACTCCACTTTAGTTTAGTAGTGCGTACTCACGATAGGGTACGGTTCAAACACTACTTCATACCCTAAAATTTGATTTGGGATGCCACCCATAACTATTCATTACTTCTTTTAAACATCTTGCCTTTTAAATGTTTAACTGCTTTCAAAAACCAATTAATTATGGAATATTTATCATTTTATAATATGTTGAAATTATTCCTGCATCATCTTTTTAAAATGCAGCTCAGTCTAACTTTTTTTCATTTTGAATATTTACTTTTCCTGTTTATGATCAGTAATTATCAATCTGATTTTGCCCATTAATTTCAGATCCTGCTGTATGTAAGTAATGTGCAGTGTCTCTCTGTGGGCTCAGGAGCACTTGCTGTCTCTGTGTCTCTGTCTGTCTGTCTGTCTGTCTGTCTGTCTGTCTGTCTCACAATAAATCGGCTATAAATGAAAAAAAATTGCACAGGAAATGTGGCTAAATTTTGTCCACAGATTTAAACACCCCCTGCTGCTTGTAGCTTCACCAGCGCTGATTGTTTACATGGGAACCTCCTTTTCAAAAACTTGGTTTTACTACTTTGGTGCTTTATACTGTATGTGCACTCAGACAGGGTTGGGGAAGAATGCAGACCAAAATAAATCAATAAATAAAAAGGAAAGACTTTTACTTTCCTTTCTTGCACAGAACTCTGCTTTTCCACACACTTTTTAGTTCTGTGTGTTTTAGTGTTGTTTTTTTTTTTTTTGTGTGTGTGTGTGTGTGTGTGTGTGTGTGTGTGTGTGTGTGTGTACAGGGTGAGTTGGAGAGACAGCTCCTGCAGGCTAATCCCATCCTGGAGTCATTTGGTAACGCCAAGACAGTGAAAAATGATAATTCTTCACGTTTTGTAAGTTTATCGATCATCTCTCTTAAAGGGGAATAATTAATGTATACATAAGTGGGTGTGTCCTAAATTAGTTTTTTTTCCTAAAATTTTTCTGTACAATGGTTATAAAAAAATGACTTATTTATAAAGTAAAATATTTGTCCATCTTCCTCTTATTTATAATTTTCCTAATTTTTTTTTCCTCCTTCACACTTGTGCTTTTTTTTCTCTTTCATTACTTTGTTGCTTTTTTTTTTCTTTTTTTCCTTTCCTTTTCATCTTTTCTTCCCCCCCCCCCCCCAGGGGAAGTTTATCCGGATCAATTTTGATGTGACTGGGTACATCGTGGGGGCCAACATCGAGACCTGTATCCTGCTCCCATTTACAGATTCACTTTTTTGGGGGGTGTTGGGCTAAGTTCATTTTAAATTGTGTGTGTAGGTTGATTTAAAGCCACAATGTTGTGATGAGAGGCAGCAGGTCTGTGTGGTGATCAGTAGATGATCAAATGCAGTGTGTGAGGGGATGGTGCTGTGTGGTGAACTGTAATCCTGTAAATAAGTGGTGTGTTAGTGTCACTGTGATGCAGAGAAAGAGGATTAAATATGAGCTCCTCAAGTCACTGGTGTTTCCTTACACCTTGAACTTCAGATCTGCTGGAGAAATCCAGAGCTATTCGTCAGGCCAAAGACGAGAGAACGTTCCACATCTTCTACCAGCTGCTGGCTGGAGCAGGAGAACATCTGAGATGTGAGCCTCGCCTCCCTGCTGCACCTCACATGCCCAGTGTTCCCTTCTCTCCTGTAATTTAGTGTGAGAGGGAGAATTGAGATTTAACACCTCATTGTTCTTCCTGTAGCTGATCTCCTGCTGGAGAGTTTCAATAACTATCGCTTCCTGTCCAACGGATACATTCCCATTCCTGGCCAACAGGACAAAGACAACTTCCAAGAGACCATGGAGGCCATGCACATCATGAGCTTCTCCCACGAAGAGATCTTATGTGAGCGAGAGCGTGATAATGGAGACTTGTACACATGGTTTTGTGCAGTCACTACTGTGATGGAGTAGTTTGACACGTGTGTGTGTGTGTGTGTGTGTGTGTGTGTTTACAGCCATGCTGAAGGTGGTATCAGCTGTGATGCAGTTCGGCAACATTGTGTTCAAAAAGGAGAGAAACACAGACCAGGCCTCCATGCCTGAGAACACAGGTACACGCGTGCGCACACGTACTGTACGTTCTGGTATATTTATGGTATATTATTGACTTCCATGCTGTGTGTGTGTAGCTGCACAAAAGCTGTGTCACCTGCTGGGGATGAGTGTGATGGAGTTCACTCGTGCCATTCTGACCCCGAGGATTAAAGTGGGACGAGACTATGTTCAGAAAGCGCAAACTAAAGAACAGGTAGCACCTTCAGATCAAACGAAATGATGCTAATCAGTAAATATTATGTCTACAATACAAGTAGATGCAGAAGTGCTCAACAAAATATGGAAAAACTGAGAAACCGTAAAATGGAGCATGGCTGGATGAAAGTAGGATGGAAGGATTACAATAAACAAGTTGTGTTTATCATCATGGATGACTTTCCTCCCATTTTAATTCCTCAGGCTGACTTTGCCGTTGAAGCTCTGGCCAAAGCAACATACGAGCGTCTTTTCCGTTGGCTTGTCCACCGAATAAACAAAGCTCTGGACCGAACCAAGCGGCAGGGGGCCTCGTTTATTGGCATCCTGGACATCGCTGGATTCGAGATCTTTCAGGTGAGGGCTGTGCGCTTGTTTAAGAAAATTGGAAACTAAAACCCTGTATGACTAGGTTTAAAAATGTTTGTTTGATTATGCTTTAAAGTGCTCATGAAGTTTAACCTAAAAACACAACCTTTCTCTTCACACTGGGAGATGATGCACACTAGCTAGGGATGGATCCTAATGGAGTGTTTTTCTCTCACAGTTGAACTCGTTTGAGCAGCTGTGTATTAATTACACTAACGAGAAGCTGCAGCAGCTCTTCAACCACACCATGTTCATCCTGGAGCAGGAGGAGTATCAGCGCGAGGGCATCGAGTGGAGCTTCATCGACTTCGGTCTGGACCTGCAGCCCTGCATCGACCTCATTGAGAGGCCTGTGAGTACAGGGAGAGTCGCTCACACTTGCACACTTAATGCTGCGTGTTTAAAAATGAGTGACGTGAGAATGTGGCTTTAGTTGGTGTGGTGGTCTGTAGTCGGGTGAGAAAATGGCGATCGCGCTCGGGTCTGAGAACACCTCAGAGACGGTCTTAATCCACTTCCAACCGAAAACCAACGCAGACTCCGCCGCGTGTATGGCTGAGGAAGTGTACATGTGGTGTCTGAACGGAGCTAAAGCACGCAGCTGTAGAGCTGCTGTATGTTCTGGAGATTTGGATGTCAGGTTTTAAACTCGTGCTCTGATATTTTCATCCCTATATTTAGGGTTCACTGAAGGTGTGCAGTCACATTTATAATCCTCACAGCGGAGAGGAAGGGCTTTAAATTGTTTAAATCAGAAGAGCAGATGTTTCATCCTAATCCAGTTGTGGCTCCCTGGTGAAATTCTGCTCATTTGTGTTTGAGTGACATGTGCCTCGGATCATTCTTATTAAGGCAACACAATCTTCTGAAACTTTTTTTTTCTTTTTAATTAAAGTGTGTGTGTGTTTGCAGGCGAATCCTCCAGGCGTTCTGGCTCTGCTGGATGAGGAGTGCTGGTTCCCCAAAGCCACAGATAAGACGTTTGTGGATAAGCTGGTGCAGGAGCAGGGTTCTCACGCCAAGTTCCAGAAACCACGACAGCTCAAGGACAAAGCTGACTTCTGCATCATCCACTACGCTGGGAGGGTACAGTACACACGCCACACACTCGTACAGCGTTCTGACCTGCTCTTACTGGATTATAGGGCCATAAACACATAAACTGAGCTACAAAGTAATGTTTGGAATTTTTATGTAAATGTATATAACTTTTTAAGTATCAGATTTTATACTCTTCAGCTTGGCTATGGCTCATGTTGGAGCTTATCTGGGTGTTTATGGTGCTGTGTAAGGAGTTGGCAGTGTGGTTTGGTTTGTAACTCTGATTAATTTATAATTGTTTGTTTTTCTACACAAACCTCCTCGCGTGCCTTGTTTTTAACTCCTGCAGCCGGAATGTTTGGGTTCAGTCATGCGTTTTCTTTTTTTTTCCACTCTCATTCCACATCTGTTTTACATTAGCAGCTGTTTTGCAATCGAAATCAAATACTGCCTTCAAGAGGACACTGTTTCTCGTTTGTGTCCCCATGGTAGAGAGAAGGGCATTTATAGGACGCGTTACTAAGTCATTTTACCAAAAATGAAAAAAATGTAGGTTTAGACTTGATGCTGCATTTGTCAGCATCAAACATGTGGGTGGTACGCTCTTCTGAGGTCACTTCATTAATAGAAAAACACTACATTTAATGAGGCGTAGTTTTTATTTGTCAACCTGATATTAATGTTCTCTCCCTCAAAGGTGGATTATAAAGCAGACGAGTGGTTGATGAAGAACATGGACCCTCTGAATGATAACGTGGCGACGCTGCTGCACCAGTCCACTGATAAATTTGTAGCAGAGCTGTGGAAAGACGGTGAGCTGCACCCTCTCTGTAGCACACTGTAAAGACGTGGGGTTTTTTTTAAACGTCTGCTGAGAAACTGCAAACGAAAACAGTAAATTCCACAGTAAACACTAAATCTGAGGAAATATGATCTACATTTCATTCCAGTGTGTGTGATATTTCTGTCCACCAGTGTTGCACTAACCTGTGTGTTACTGTGTGTGTGCTTGCTGTTACTGTTTTTATTTCTTTTTTTTTTCTCTTTTGTTTTTTCTTTCCTTCCTTTCTCCCGCTCTCGTCCCTCTCTCGGCCCGGCCTGTAGAGATACAGAATATTCAGAGAGCGTCTTTCTATGACGTCTCTAGCCTCCATGATTCTCCGGGTGAAGGTACTGCGGTTCTTTAAGGGCACACTGTGATTTTGAGACACTCCCATGCTGCTTCTTTTCTTCCTTTTTTTGGTCCCCCTCTCAACCCCCCTCCCCCCTTCCGGCTGGCTCGTGTCACATTTTGGCCAGATTAATACGAAATCTGAGTTCACTATTGAGATGTTTTTATTGGCTAAAGGTAGTGGGGTTGAATAAGTGTTTGCATCATGAGTGAAATATAACACAACTGTTTAGAGAAATGGTGAACGCTGAGCGGGCGGGTGAGGTCATGATGCTCGACAAAGTCACTCATTGTGTGTAAAATGTCCCGATACTGTTGGAAGTAGGTGTGTGAATTTAGAAGGTCCCCACTCTGGACAGGAATGGTTTGGTCCAGTAGTATGTACACAACTTCCTTCACTCAGTATTTTGTAATTCACTATCTCTTCCATAATAGTGAGGAGTTATTCGGTTAATTAACTGTTCATCTGGATTGAATGTGTTTTAAAACTCTAACAGTTATTAACAAACTAACAATTGCTTCTTGTACAACCCCGATTCCAAAAAAGTTGGGACAAAGTACAAATTGTAAATAAAAACGGAATGCAATAATTTACAAATCTCAAACTGATATTGTATTCACAATAGAACATAGACAACATATCAAATGTCGAAAGTGAGACATTTTGAAATTTCATGCCAAATATTGGCTCATTTGAAATTTCATGACCGCAACCCATCTCAAAAAAGTTGGGACAGGGGCAATAAGAGGCTGGAAAAGTTAAAGGTACAAAAAAGGAACAGCTGGAGGACCAAATTGCAACTCATTAGGTCAATTGGCAATAGGTCATTAACATGACTGGGTATAAAAAGAGCATCTTGGAGTGGCAGCGGCTCTCAGAAGTAAAGATGGGAAGAGGATCACCAATCCCCCTAATTCTGCGCCGACAAATAGTGGAGCAATATCAGAAAGGAGTTCGACAGTGTAAAATTGCAAAGAGTTTGAACATATCATCATCTACAGTGCATAATATCATCAAAAGATTCAGAGAATCTGGAAGAATCTCTGTGCGTAAGGGTCAAGGCCGGAAAACCATACTGGGTGCCCGTGATCTTCGGGCCCTTAGACGGCACTGCATCACATACAGGCATGCTTCTGTACTGGAAATCACAAAATGGGCTCAGGAATATTTCCAGAGAACATTATCTGTGAACACAATTCACCGTGCCATCCGCCGTTGCCAGCTAAAACTCTATAGTTCAAAGAAGAAGCCGTATCTAAACATGATCCAGAAGCGCAGACGTCTTCTCTGGGCCAAGGCTCATTTAAAATGGACTGTGGCAGAGTGGAAAACTGTTCTGTGGTCAGATGAATCAAAATTTGAAGTTCTTTATGGAAATCAGGGACGCCGTGTCATTCGGACTAAAGAGGAGAAGGACGACCCGAGTTGTTATCAGCGCTCAGTTCAGAAGCCTGCATCTCTGATGGTATGGGGTTGCATTAGTGCGTGTGGCATGGGCAGCTTACACATCTGGAAAGACCCCATCAATGCTGAAAGGTATATCCAGGTTCTAGAGCAACATATGCTCCCATCCAGACGACGTCTCTTTCAGGGAAGACCTTGCATTTTCCAACATGACAATGCCAAACCACATACTGCATCAATTACAGCATCATGGCTGCGTAGAAGAAGGGTCCGGGTACTGAACTGGCCAGCCTGCAGTCCAGATCTTTCACCCATAGAAAACATTTGGCGCATCATAAAACGGAAGATACGACAAAAAAGACCTAAGACAGTTGAGCAACTAGAATCCTACATTAGACAAGAATGGGTTAACATTCCTCTCCCTAAACTTGAGCAACTTGTCTCCTCAGTCCCCAGACGTTTACAGACTGTTGTAAAGAGAAAAGGGGATGTCTCACAGTGGGAAACATGGCCTTGTCCCAACTTTTTTGAGATGTGTTGTTGTCATGAAATTTAAAATCACCTCATTTTTCTCTTTAAATGATACATTTTCTCAGTTTAAACATTTGATATGTCATCTATGTTCTATTCTGAATAAAATATGGAATTTTGAAACTTCCACATCATTGCATTCTGTTTTTATTTACAATTTGTACTTTGTCCCAACTTTTTTGGAATCGGGGTTGTGTAATTAATGCTAATTAAGTAATTCAGTTATATTTTTAAGTGTAACTTCTAAACTGAATTGAATGCGTTATAAGTGAAACTTTAAAACTGAAATAAATACAAGAGCAAGTAAGACTTCAATCTGATGGTAATGTTGTTTAAAGCAAATTTAAAGCATCACCACATTAATCATTGATTTTAAAAAAAAATAATTAAAAATTTGTAAACACTGACCACAAATCCTTCCTGAAGGAGGCTCCAAGCATAAAATTATAATTCTTAACCCGTGTCTTCATGGAGATATTAACCCATGTAACAGATGGTGTTAGGGTCTCTGTAGTGAACTCAGACTGTCAGCTGTGAGAAGGAAGGACGTGCATGTATGTTTTATTTCTGTTGATAGATCCTCCACTTTGCAGATGTTTAGTGTTAAGTGCTGTAATGAAATCCTGCTCTGTTCCTTCAGTTTGCTTTAGTAATCCTGCGCATGGAAACCATGCAGCTTCTCCCCGTCATGCAAGCGCATAGAGAGCAGTAGCGTGGCTTATTAGACATGACCGACTTGACTACATGTACACTAGAATTTTTTTTTTTTTTAATATAAAGGGTGGGGTCCCCCCGACCTTTAACCCTCTGTGACATCACACTCCTAAGACTGTGCAGGTTCACTGAGCATTTCAAGTTGTTAAAATTCTGACGACTTAATTCCTGACGTTCTGAAGTTTCAAATGGAGCAGATGGGTTTGTTGCATTAGCAGTTGATGCTCCTGATGGTTCTCTCATTTTATTAATGTTGGTCTTTGGTAAGTGTCTGTATTTTCTAGTTGCCTAGAACCAGTGTTCTCAATTTGAACATGTCACGTGTGAAATTTTGATCCCTAGAATACACTGGGACTGGTTTCACAGGGGCACTACCGGGGGACTGGTTTCACAGGGGCGCTACCGGGGGACTGGTTTCACAGGGGCGCTACCGGGGGACTGGTTTCACAGGGGCGCTACCGGGGGACTGGTTTCACAGGGGCGCTACCGGGGGACTGGTTTCACAGGGGCGCTACCGGGGGACTGGTTTCACAGGGGCGCACAGCAGCAGTTGTTGACCTCACTAGCTTTTCTCAGGTTTTGTGAAAACTTCTATCATGAAGCTGACGTTCACTTTGACGTTTGTGAGCTCGACGCACTGACCATCAGGCATTACGCTGGGTAGCTGGAGGTAACAGTTAATTTGTGTGAAGTCGCTGAGAGGGTTCCTAAAAGTGTTCCTGTTTGAGTAAAATGCTGCTCATGAACATGGTGGGCTTTTTAAAGAAGGTGGATCCTCGTTTGCTGATTTGACGTGAAATAGTTGAGCTGACAGACTGTTAGGGGTGGGGTTTTGTTTTTTTTTTTTTAAATTTTAGATCTGCTTTAACAGTGTGCTTTTGTTTTAGATGTAGTTTGGATGTCCATGGTGGTTCTGCTTTGTGTCCTCTGAGCTATTTGGTGCTTTAAAAAAAAAAAAAAGGCAGTCAACCAAGCATGCATTACTGGGCTCAGGCTTTCTCATCAAAAATGTCAGAAATGAAGTGGTTTTGGGGGATTGGATCAGACCTGTTGGGGGTGTGCTGATTCTACTTTCAACCATTTCACTGCCACAGCTGAGCACGGGAGACATGTGGGTGTAAGAACTGTTATTGTTGCAGGATATATAGCTGATTATCAGCACACACCTGACCCTGGTTAATGTAAATATTCTATTTGGGGTAACATTAATGAATTGAACTGAGCCTGATTCTGCTGCAGCACTCGAATATCCACTCTCTCATTTATTGCTTTCCTAGGAGTGCATTTGTGTGCATGCTGTTTCACTAAAGATGTTCGTTCTCTCTCTCTCTCTCTTTCTCTCTCTCTCTGTGTGTTACAGTGGACCGCATCGTTGGACTGGATCAGGTGGCCGGAATGAACGAAACTGCATTCGGAGCAACATATAAAACGAAGAAGGGAATGTTCCGGACTGTTGGCCAGCTTTACAAAGAATCTCTGACCAAGCTGATGGCCACACTGAGGAACACCAACCCCAACTTCGTCCGTTGCATCATCCCCAACCACGAGAAGAGGGTGTGTGTACACAGTTATGATTTATTCTCTCTCCATAAAGAGATGAGATGCCTATTTTAACGTTATTTATTAATACTGTTCCTCTCCGTTCTCGCTGTCTCCCAGGCGGGTAAACTAGAACCTCACCTGGTCCTGGATCAGCTCCGGTGTAACGGTGTGCTGGAGGGAATCCGGATCTGCAGGCAGGGCTTCCCCAACCGCATCATCTTCCAGGAGTTCAGACAGAGGTGCACACATGATGTATTTTATACTAAACCGCTAGCTATAGCCCAGTCTGAGCATTACAGGATGTGTGTGTGTGTGTGTGTGTGTGTGTGTGTGTGTGTTCAGATATGAGATCCTCACTCCTAACGCCATCCCAAAGGGCTTCATGGACGGTAAACAGGCGTGTGAGCGGATGGTGAGTTTATAATCTTCCACTCTCCATGAGATTTCTTGCATCACTGAGTGAAAACAATGAGGAATAAATGATGTAAGTTGATAACCAGCTCTGTGCTGTAGTTAATTAAGTCCTGATGGGTATTTCTGCCAAAGAGACACAACACCAAGCAGGGTCATCATGGCAGTAATGCAGAAATTAATTTTATACAAATCAGTTCAAAGATTGACTTTCTCAACTGTCCACGCTTTCTTGTTTTATTCATAATTCCCTCCCCCCACAGATCCAGGCTCTTGAGTTGGATCCGAACCTGTACCGGATTGGTCAGAGTAAGATATTTTTCCGGACTGGAGTTCTGGCTCATCTGGAGGAGGAGCGTGACCTGAAAATCACAGACATCATCATTTACTTCCAGGCTGTGTGTCGAGGATACCTGGCTCGCAAGTGAGCACTTTAGTTCCCTAGTGCCATCTCTGCTTACTTTATAGTATCCATTTAAAAACTGTGTGTGTGTAGAGCCTTTGCGAAGAAGCAGCAGCAGCTGAGTGCTCTGAAGGTTCTCCAGAGGAACTGTGCTGCTTACCTGAAACTGCGCCACTGGCAGTGGTGGAGACTCTTCACCAAGGTGAGGGAGAGGGACACGTGTGCACACCTGTCAGTGTGTGTGTGTGTGTGTGTGTGTGTGCGTGCTGATGGAACCTGTTACAATACTGAGAGGAAGGTTAAGTGTGTGTGTGTCTTCATGTACAGGTGAAGCCTCTGCTGCAGGTGACTCGTCAGGAAGAAGAAATGCAGGCGAAGGATGAGGAGTTGGTGAAGGTGAAGGAGAGACAGGTGAAGGTGGAGAATGAACTGGTGGAGATGGAGAGGAAGCACCAGCAGGTATTCCCCCCCCCCCCCCCCCCCCCGTCTCAAAATCTGACCTTCACCTCACCTTCCTGTGCTTGTTCCCGCTGTCTAGGGTTTGTATGTATTTTATATATTTATTTCTTTGTGTTCCTCCAGCTGATGGAGGAGAAGAACATCCTGGCGGAGCAGCTGCAGGCGGAGACGGAACTGTTTGCTGAGGCGGAGGAGATGAGGGCTCGTTTAGTGGCGAAGAAGCAGGAGCTGGAGGAGATCCTCCATGACCTGGAGTCTCGTGTGGAAGAGGAGGAGGAGCGCAACCAGACACTGCAGAACGAGAAGAAAAAGATGCAGTCGCACATACAGGTCAGAACATGAATCATGACAGTTTATAATAATGGGGGGCAAACCTGAAAGTAGAGCACGATAAATATGCAGAAACAATTACTGGCTTATTTACATCAACTAACTGCCATCTTGTTCAGAATTCTTAGACCTCATAAATATTTTAAGTAATGTCCCTGTACTGTCAGTAATCAGTTTCACTGAGAATATTAATGCGTTGGTTTTAATTAAATCACTCGCCACTGTTTAATTGAATAAATATGAATTAAATGAGTTGATTAGGTGTAGGACTACAGACGTACTACGATGATCACTGTACTTAAACACACTTGGGGGCAGATGGGAGAGAGCTAGCTGTTGGCTTAGTGCTAAAGGGACAGAAATAAAGTCTTTACAGAGGAGATGATAAACTGACTTCTCACAGCTAATGTGATGCAGAGGAAAATCTGATTAATCATGTGTGGGTGTAGGACCTAGAGGAACAGCTGGATGAAGAAGAAGCTGCTCGACAGAAGCTGCAGCTGGAGAAAGTAACTGCAGAGGCCAAAATCAAAAAAATGGAGGAGGATCTGCTGCTAATAGAGGACCAAAACTCCAAATTCCTAAAGGTGTGTGGGGGTGAAACCATACTGAAATGACTAGCTACACGCACACTAAAGGAAAATGGAGGAAATCTTGTGAGCTTTGTTCTCAGTCTGACCAATCAAATGTAATTGTATCATGTGACCGGGGGAATGACTGCTGTCCCTCCTGTTATTCTGGCACAATCCTCACAAACTTGCACTGTATAAAAGAAATGGTGGTGTCGGTCCTTCAGTGAACGAGTGCACTAGTTTAGTTTGCATCACTGATGATTAATCAGAAAAGATCAAATAAAGTGTCGTGATTTAAAATGGTCATTGAGCACAATCTGACCTGAAACGCGGTTTTTTTTAATTAAAAAAAAGTTTGGATTTAAGGCCGAGTTAATAAAGCCTGATGTAATTTTTAAAAAGGGGCTTTTTAAATGAGTTTTTTTTTTTTTTTTTTTTTTTTTTTTAATTTTGTTTTCTGTGTGTGCACATGTAGGAGAAGAAGCTGTTGGAGGAACGGGTGGGTGAGATGACGTCTTTATTAGCTGAGGAGGAAGAGAAGGCAAAGAACCTCGGCAAGGTGAAGAACAAGCAGGAGATGATGATGGTTGATCTGGAAGGTAAAAAAAAAAAAAATCAAGTCTTTAGTCCTCTGCCATCTTCTCTAGTGGCTTTAAACAACAATCAAAATAAATAAAAAGCAAATTGACATTTTTAGTTCAACGGCTCCATGTTGCTTCACATCTTTGAGCTGATGTGTATATCCAGATCTGTCTTAAGCGGTCATATTAACTGCGTGTGACTCCCAGAGCGCCTGAAGAAGGAGGAGAAGACCCGTCAGGAGCTGGAGAAGGCCAAGAGGAAGCTGGATGGAGAGACAACAGACCTGCAGGAACAAATCGCTGAACTTCAGGCTCAGATTGATGAGCTCAAGGTCCAACTGGCCAAAAAAGAGGAGGAGCTCCAGGCTGTGCTGGCCAGGTAACGCATGCGCGCACGAAAAAAAATAATCCAGTGTAGTGTAATAAACTTTCCTTGCAGTCAGTGCCCTTCTACTACATGCTTATTCTGTGTGTGTGTGTGAAAAAGAGGAGATGAGGAAGTGGCCCAGAAGAACAATGCTCTGAAGCAGGTGAGGGAGCTTCAGGCTCAGCTGGCCGAGCTTCAGGAGGATCTGGAGTCGGAGAAAGTGGCTCGGAATAAAGCGGAAAAGCTGAAGCGGGATCTGAGTGAGGAGCTGGAGGCTCTGAAGACTGAACTGGAGGACACGCTGGACACCACGGCCGCTCAGCAGGAGCTCAGGTACGACACCAGTCTCTGGGTTACAGTCAAACTCAAAGGTATTGGACCTCGTCGTTAGTCCCAGAACTCTCGGGTTAAACAAACTGAGCACTTGCTAGTACTGAGCTCTTCTCCAGGCACTGTGGAGCTTTTAAGGCAGAACTCCGAAGTCTTGTGTTGAGTTACAGAAGTTTGAAGTAGAACTGTTTGACCACGTTTGTACACAGCAGCATTTCAGAAACTGAGTTACTTTTGTCTTTTAAAACAGTCAGGTTTGATTTTAAAGCTCATTTAAAGGGTAACTTCTGGTGAAAAGCAGTGAAATTACTTTGTTTACAATTTGTGAACCTTTTCTGCTTCAAAGGTAAATCTAAATGTAGATGTTTAGTCCGTGCCTAAAAGCAGAGCTCCTGATGAGTTTGAGTAAACTATTTACGACGGCACAAAATCAGTCTGAATAGAATATTACAGCATATGAACCCATCTCTGATTGTAAATAAAGATAAATGTTGTCTGAGATGCGTTGCCTTGTGCTTCTGATCGGGTTCCCTGTGGTAGCACACGGGTCGTTCATACTGTATGTACAGACATCGTACAGTCACAAAAGCCATTGAAAATCAGGTTGATGCATTTCTTTAAGAGAATACATAGTTTTCACTGACGTCACGGCATTCCGGGGAACGCCCTCCAGCCGCCATCTTGTGGGTCAAACAAAACGGACCATCACCATTACCGGCTACGTTATCTCGGACGAATTTATGAAGTTATATAGTCAGTTTTCTAAAATAAAGATCAATGTCGGCAAAATCAAGCAAACAGAAGTATATAGATACATTAGACGACATCTCACGACAACGGTATGCAGCCAAACTGGCCTTGACTGGGGGAATTGACCCCTATGAAGTCGACAAAGATGCATTTTCATGTGACTATGCAGGGCTGCCAAAGCCTGAAACTGACTTCATCAAACTTTAACCCTTTGGTGACTGACCCCTTGAAAATGGTTCCTCCAGGAACGATGACGTTTCAGTTGTCAAGACAACGGAAAAACTAAAATACAAAAACAGAAAGATACGTCACAATGCTCTTGTGCACAAAACAAAATGCTCTTGTATTTGTATTTTAGTTTTTCCGTTGTCTTGACAACTGAAACGTCATGGTTCCTGGAGGAACCATTTTCAAGGGGTCAGTCACCAAAGGGTTAAAGGCTGTCTGATATATACAACTTTATATATTCTAGCATTAGACTGTTGAATGTTATGCAACCGTAATAAGTTGATTAAACACAAATTAAATCATACAGAATAGACCTAAAATGTTTTTCAAAAATGACCCTTGTGTGAGTGAAGTGACAAGTTTCAAATAGAAACGTGACAAACGAGCGATATTAAGTGTACATTACACTGTAAACGTACACTCAGCGGTTCCAGTTAGGCATTCTCCAGAGAGTGTTCACATGATGTTTTGGTTTCCAAAAACAAACTTGAACACAGTTGTTTATTTATTTAAACAACTTACCACTTATAAAATGATCGGAGCAGACTTTGCTGTGTTTGGAAGGCTGATAATCCTTGCGGTTGATTCTCGCAAGCCATAGATTTCTCCTTTGTATGCCGAGTTTGTTTGCTCGCCTTCGTGCTCCCGTACAGTGGGAATTCCATAAAAGCTCTGCTTGACTTCATCTGACCTATTACGACAGCCGTGAATACAACAGGTGTGCACCATTGCTAGCTTTAAATAGCCTGCTTGGGTTCTTTTGAAGACTTTGTACTCGCGTGTTACAATGTGTGCTCAGTCACCCGTACGGTAAGCGTGACCCGCAAGATGGCTGCCACTAGGGGATCCCCGACTCTGTGATGTCATGTGCAAACTATGTACAAGTATGTAGCTTGAAAGCACCTGGGGAGCACCACCCTAAGTGTGGACACTATAGGTGTGTGTATGTATGGGGGGGGTACTGATGTTTCTGGGGGGCTTGTTTTTATTTAAGGTCCAAGAGAGAGCAGGAAGTGGCTGAACTGAAGAAGGCGATTGATGATGAAGCTCGGAATCATGAGTCTCAGATTCAGGAGATGAGACAGAGACATGGTACAGCTCTGGAGGAACTATCTGAACAACTGGAGCAGGCCAAGAGGGTCAGTCTCTCTCTCTCTCTCTCACACACTCACACACACGAGAACCCTGTAATCTTTTTTTTTTACTTTTTTTTTTATCAATATATTGTCATTCGACAGTCTAGGGTTTAATATTCAACATCATAAACCTGTACTTGGAGAACTTTGGCATTCTGTGTGTGTGTAGTTTAAGTTGAACCTGGAGAAGAGTAAGCAGACTCTAGAGGGCGATAATAAGGAGCTGAGTAGTGAAGTGAAGGTGCTGCAGCAGGCCAAACTGGAATCTGAACACAAACGCAAAAAACTGGAGGCGCAGCTGCAGGAGGTTCTCACTCGAGTCACTGAGGGCGAGAGGAACAAAGGAGAGCTGACAGAGCGCACACACAAACTACAGGTAACCTGCTGTGTTTTATTTATATACAATATGACAAGGCAACATGCAGCACCAAGATGGACACTGTACAAAACCCCCACTATTCGGGTGGGAGGTGGGGGGTTTGGTAATTTTATAAACGTGTATTTGTGGTATGTGTAATGTACATGCTATTTTACTAATAACATTGTGTGTCCAGACGGAGTTGGAGAACGTGTCTGCTCTGTTGGAGGATGCTGAGAAAAAGGGGATCAAACTGGCTAAAGATGCATCAAGTCTCGAGAGCCAGCTACAGGACACACAGGTAACGCTTTAGCGTGTGTGAGAGAGAGCAGGGAGGAATGTCATTCATCTGGTGTCACATCTACAGCAGATCCTCTTTTATTAATGTGTGTGTGTGTGTGTGTGTGTGTGTGTAGGAGTTGCTCCAGGAGGAGACGCGTCAGAAGCTGAATTTGAGCAGCCGGATTAGACAGCTGGAGGAGGAGAAGAACAACCTGCAGGAGCAGCAGGAGGAAGAGGAGGAGGCTCGTAGAAACCTTGAGAAACAGCTGGCAACTCTGCAGGCACAGGTACACACATGCACTTTCATCCCAGTGTAAAGCCTTTAAATATTGGCACCCCAGAATAATACATGCATGCAGTTCTTATTTCGTCCTGTGAGTGTGTGAGATTTACGTTGTGCGTGTGTGTGTGTAGCTGTTTGAGACGAAGAAGAAGCTGGAGGAGGATGTGGGTGTGGTGGAGGGTCTTGAGGAGGTGAAACGCAAGCTGCAGAAGGACATGGAGGCGTGTAACACACGGCTGGAGGAGAAGGTTCTGGCCTTCGATAAACTGGAGAAAACAAAGACACGCCTGCAGCAGGAGCTGGATGACCTCACTGTCGACCTGGACCACCAGAGACAGATCGTCTCCAACCTGGAGAAGAAGCAGAAAAAATTTGACCAGGTACACACGGGGGGGGGTTAAGCCACTGTGAAAAAAGTTTGTTTTGCTTTATTACTGTTAAAAGCTGACACGCTCTGGAGGATTTTCTTCCTTCATGAGGACTCTTCTCCCCCACCCTGCGCACACGCACTGTTTTTTGCTTGCAGGTTTTTATCAGACATTTTTAAGTACACACTTCCTTCCCAACACCAGCAGTCAAATATTTTTTAGGAACTTGAAATTACTCGTTAGTTGTGTTGTGTGCATGTGTAGTGTCTGGGGAGTAAACTTAAATACATGATTAAAAGGGTGAGGAAGTTTGAGTGTTGTGAACATGTTTAGGGATTTTTATTAGTTTTATGGAAGTTTTTCTTTATGAAATAAGTGAATCTGAGGTTGATGCAGCACATTTTTGTGTAGATGCTGGCGGAGGAGAAGAGTATTTCTGCACGTTACGCAGAGGAGCGAGATCGAGCAGAAGCTGAGGCGAGGGAGAAGGAGACGAAGGCTCTGTCACTGGCGCGAGCGCTGGATGAAGCTCTCGAGGCGAAAGAGGAGTTTGAGAGACTGAACAAGCAGCTACGTGCTGAAATGGAGGATCTGATGAGCTCGAAGGATGATGTGGGCAAAAATGTGCGTCTTTAGTACATTACTCCATATTTATGTATTTCATTACCTGATCACATGGTTATCATTTAGATGAGCAAATAAATAAAGCAATGGTTTCTCAAATCACATGGTTTCAGTGCACATAACTGTAGCGCGTGTGCACAGGTGCACGAGTTGGAGAAGTCGAAGCGCACCCTGGAGCAGCAGGTGGAGGAGATGCGCACTCAGCTGGAGGAGCTGGAGGACGAGCTGCAGGCCACCGAAGACGCCAAACTGCGCTTGGAAGTGAACATGCAGGCCATGAAGGCACAGTTTGAACGCGACCTGCAGGCCAGAGATGAGCAGAACGACGAGAAGAAGAGACTTCTGGTCAAACAGGTGAGTTTCACATTCTCTAATCTGTGTGTGCGCGCACAGCATGCACTTCATAATCATTTACACTATTGATGGGGTGAAAGCTGCCTGCAGCCCTGTATTAGTGCACTACAGAGGAACCCTACTCTCTAAAGGGTGTGTAATGAGGACTTCCACTCATTACTGCCTATACAGGGATTCTCTCAGGTCACTCTTTCTCCTCTTGGTGTACTATTCCTCCTTTAATAAGTGTACTGCATAAGTTTAAATTCAGACCCCGTCATGTCCCCTGTAGAACAAGTGGGGGGCCTGACAGAGGGCACTAGTCAGGGTGCATTTTGCTGCTTCTATTCGTACAGAAAAAGGAAAGTTAGTCTTTACCATCATAAAAAGAATCCTCTAGGATGATGCACAGTGGATGGGAATTACTTTCTGACCTCTGCCGTGTGTGTAGGTCCGTGAGATGGAGGCGGAGCTGGAGGATGAGAGGAAGCAAAGAGCTCTGGCTGTGGCTGCGAAGAAGAAGCTGGAGATGGACCTCAAGGACGTGGAGGCTCAGATTGAGGCGGCCAATAAAGCTCGAGATGAGGCCATCAAGCAGCTCCGCAAACTCCAGGTGTGATATCGCATGCTTGTGCACCTGCTAGACACACCCATTACATACCTGGACACTGTACTGTAGTGTTTGTGTGCGCACATCAGGCTCAGATGAAGGATTATCAGAGGGAGCTGGAGGAAGCTCGTACATCACGAGATGAAATCTTTGCCCAGTCCAAGGAGAATGAGAAGAAGCTCAAGAGCCTCGAGGCTGAAATCCTGCAGCTGCAGGAGGTATGTGTGTACACACACACGCACGCACGCACCCATAAACTGACCTACAGACATGTTGATCCTCAGATGCGCACTAACCTCCTGTGTGTGTAGGACCTGGCTGCATCAGAGAGAGCACGGCGTCACGCTGAGCAGGAGAGAGACGAGCTGGCTGACGAAATCTCCAACAGCGCCTCTGGAAAGTGAGTTTATGCCTTTAAGCTGCCTCAAGAGGGCAGTGCAGACGTGTTCATATACGTGTGTGTGTGTGTGTCAGGTCTGCTCTGCTGGATGAGAAGCGGAGGTTGGAGACTCGTATTGCTCAGCTGGAGGAAGAACTGGAAGAGGAGCAGAGCAACATGGAGCTGCTTAATGATCGCTTCCGTAAAACTGCTATGCAGGTAACTTACCACCCTTTAATTCTGGAATTAGACACTGCAGGCTGTGCTGTAGGTTTGTGTTGCAGAGGGGTGTGTGTGTGTGTGTGTGTGTTTTTAGGTGGACACTCTGAGCACGGAGCTAGTGGGCGAGCGCAGTGCAGCTCAGAAGAGTGAGACTGCTCGACAGCAGCTGGAGAGACAGAATAAAGATCTGAAGGCCAAACTGCAGGAGCTTGAAGGTTCCGTCAAATCCAAATTCAAGTCCACTATTGCTGCTCTGGAGGCCAAAATCCTGCAGCTGGAAGAACAACTGGAGCAGGAGGCCAAGTACATCCATCTTTTTTTTTTTTTTTTTTTTTTTTTTTTTTTTTAAATCGCCTCTCACTGCCTCAAGCTTTTTCACACTAACTTCTTTGTCTATGGACACTTTACACCCAATCAACTAATCCCACAACTCTCGGCATGTAATTAACTTCATCAGGAGCATTCCCTCAGGTCCACAATGCTGTTACAATAACGGCTTAAATTCACTTCCTTTCAGACCATAGAGAGAGAGAGAGAGAGAATTCAGAAACTGAGCGTAAATCTTTATTCAGATGGGGATTAGTTTTCCATGTGGAGGAGTGTAATAGAATTCCTGGAGTATCATTGGAATTTTAGCTGGAGTCAAGAATTTTTCGTGGTCATGTGACCTACTAATCAAGTGTGGCCACGCCCCTTATAACAAGGGCTTTATAATAAAGATCTAAATGTGTATTAAAACGAGGGGTGTTAATGTTATGATGTGCATTTTGTTTGTTTGCAGGGAGCGTGCAGCAGCCAATAAGATTGTGAGACGTACAGAGAAGAAACTAAAGGAAGTGTTCATGCAGGTGGAAGATGAGCGTCGTCATGCCGACCAGTACAAGGAACAGGTGATCCGTCCCCTTCATGTCACACAGGTCCATGTGGGTGGCCATCCTGAACAGCAGATAGAACGTACACACTTAAAACGTACGTGTGTGTGTGTGTAGATGGAGAAAGCTAACTCGCGCATGAAGCAGCTGAAGCGTCAGTTGGAGGAGGCGGAGGAAGAAGCAACGCGTGCTAACGCCTCCCGCAGGAAGCTACAGAGAGAGCTGGAAGACGCCACAGAGGCCAGTGAGGGTCTCAGCCGGGAGGTTAACACACTCAAGAACCGCCTCAGGTAAAAAAAAAAAAAGGAAAAACACGCACACGTGAGGTATTTCTATCCACTAGTGCGTGTTTGATGCTCAGTAAACTTAAACATGGCCACAGAATCCATCTGAGTGTGTGTGTGTGTGTCAGGCGTGGGGGTCCGGTGAGTTTCCCCTCAGGCCGTTCGGGTCGCAGGCAGCTCCAGGTGGAGGGCGAGTTCTCAGACGAAGACGCTGACAGCAAAGTGAGCGACGTGAATGAGGTGCAGCCACCACAGAACGAGTAGAGAAGAGGCAACAGACACAAGCCCCACCCCTAAACCCCACCCCCCCACCCCTGTCCTGCAGTGACATTAAACCCTCCACTTCATTCATCTTGAACGAACACACACACACACACACACACACACACACACACACTGCTCAGTCTATGAAGGGAAACAGCTGTAAGATGGAGTGTCTGTTTACTGGAACACTAACAGTGAATGTTTAAATCCAGAATCGGATATTAATCTGGAATAATTGCTCTCGCACACCATCGGTGTCGTATTGGGACTCTTGACTCGTACAGATGTTTTCCTCATCAGTGATGTTCTCGCTGCTTATAATGAAAACACTATATTAAACACTGCGTTTTTACACTCGCAAAATCAAACACCAGTAAAGCATCGCTTCACTTTCTTCTAAAGCGAACGGGGAAAAAGTGGCAGGATTTTCACAATATTCTGACCAGACCGGGGTGCACGCGCGTGATGCATGGGCTGCTTGTTTCCTCCTTCAAAAGACAACACTAGAATAAACACTAATACCGCGCGCACACGCGCAGATCAGCTGACTGGAAACCCAAACTGTGACGAGGCGTTAGCTTGAACATGAGCATATCTCCATTCCATTCGATGCTTTAGTTAGAAAATAAAAATGCGAATACTGGAACACTCTGCTTGGGAGAATTCATTAGAAATGTTTGGGAGATTACTTTGATGAAATGAGATGTGACTGCAAAATATTTTAAAACTGCACATGTTGGTGAAAAAGCCATACACACGTCTGACTGGAACAAACGACGCGAGGGGAAAATGAGCGCATCGATTCAGAAGCGAGGAGACGGCGATCTGTGGACCTTTTCATTTCCGTTTGAGTAATAAAATAAAACGCTGCTTTTTTTTTTTTTTTGAATATATATAAAGTGTTTTGATAAGGAAAACTGGGAATATTATGAAGGCTCTGGTTTAGACTGGAACACTAATGTGGTGATTTACCAGGTGCTTGGATTCATTAGCGATTAGCTCATTTACAGTTGTAGCCCGGAGTAATGAAGTCACTACGCCGCACACCTCAGTATTACACGCATTTAAAACCCTAAAATCACCCACTAGCATGTTTACACGTGCCCAGACACCACGCCTTCACACTGTTAGGAAAACATTGGCCTGCTTTCAAACCTCCATGTGACGTCTGTAGGTTCTGAATTTTGAGCTATGAGGCTAATGTTGCTAACAAGTATTGGAAGCTGATAGCAGGGTGCACTAAATACACCGGAGTAAATTACCTCAACGTTTAATTTCACTTACTGCCTTCTTTCTCTGTCCATCTTTCACACTCGCCTCAAAACATCTCATTCGGAGTTCATTTCACTTGTATACGTTTATCTGAATTACTAACCTACAGACTCCGCCTTCAGACCTTAGGCCACGCCCTCCTTAGTCCAATCCCCCCGAGTGTATTCGTGCTCCATGCTGGACTTTTCCTGTTGAATTGGAGGCTGTAGGAATCCATCACTTGTTTAGCTCCATCAGCCTCACGCGCTGAATCTCCGCTGGTTTGCTCAACATCGAAATAAATTTGCGTAATATTTTAAGGCTTAAAGTTCCCTCAGTAATAAAACATGGTGTCTGTGGCTGTGTAAATATCAGGGTTTAACGATCTTACACTTTAAAAAGTGCCTTAGAGTCACTAATGAAGGGGAAAAGCTCCACTCGGCACTTTGTGTTGACAGGTGAAGAGTTTAACGTCAATGTGAACTGATACGAGAATAATGATAATGAAACATTAACCTTTTTTTTATTTTCTTTATTTGGTTTGAGGGTTTTTTGTTTGTTTTTGGGCGCTTCGAGTCGTATCCGCTCTGCATTTGCTCTTTGTTGTAAACCAGCTTCAGTGTTACTGTAGGAGTTAAAAATCCTCCTCACACACGAGTTCCTTTGGTTTAAAGCTTATAACTTCTGCCCATCATCCAGTGACTATTATCCTAATTAATCTTATTATTATTATTATTATTATTATCATCATCAGACTGGCTGTTTGATTACCAGACGCTCTGCTGCAGATGCGCTATAATCCTCTCCTTTATTCCTCGCCCTTGTATACTGTTACTGTATTTCTAGACAAGTGATTTTTTTTTTTGTAAAGGAAAAAAATAAAAGCTTCATTATAGAAGAAACCTATGCTTTTTAATGTCTTTTTTTTTGTGTGTGCTTTTTTTTTTCTTTGCACCTTTTTAGGTGCAAAGAATAGTAGTTTTTTCACTCACTCCCCAATTACACACCAATCTTGACCAGCTCAGAGACTCTAAATCCTTCATGAACCCTCCACTGTGATGGGATGGACCTAATTTCCACTGTTGGTGGTGATTTAGAAAATGCAGGACAAAAAACACCACACATGCTGTTTTTGGCTGAAAATTGTGATGTTCAGATCACCAAATTCACACTACGCGAGGCAGATAAGTGATGCAACTATGGCTGAGGACTACAGTTGACTTGCTAACTTTAGGACTGCAGTTGTCATGAACAGTTTTGCACTCAAGTTTCCATCAATGAAGAGTTTATAACATCAACCAAACTGACTTCATGTTAAAACTGTTAATATTATAGTCAGGCTGTCTGTTGTTGCCCAAATGAGGGTGGGTTCCCTTTTGAGTCTGGTTCCTCTCGAGGTTTCTTCCTCATGTCGTCTGAGGGAGTTTTTCCTTGCCACCGTCACCACAGGCTTCATCATTGGGGATAGATTAGGGATAAAATTAGCTCATGTTTAAAGTCGTTCAAATTCTGTAAAGCTGCTTTGTGGTGGTGTTTATTGTTAAAAGCGCGATACAAATAAACTTGAGGTAGATCAAGACACATGCACTTAATTTTGTTCAGTCACATTTCAGACCAGTGATGGAGAACATATTTATTTGTAGTATAAATATAATATGGAGTAGTTGATGAGCATCACAGTACAGTGGTAAGTTTTAAAATATAGTATGTAAAATACTTTATACTACAATACTGTAGATAAAACTTACAAAGTCAAGTTTTTGTATCGTGCTTTAAAGATCAGACATTATTGCAAAGCAGCTTTACAGAAAAATAGACTTTAAACAGATGCACTAATAAATTAATCCCTGATAATCAAGTTGGAGGTGACGGTGGTGAGGGAAAACTCCCTCAGACAAAACCTCGAGAGGAACCAGACTCTAAAGGGAACCCATCTCCATCTGGGTGATGGTGAGATTTTATAAATAACTCTCTTTAACTGTGTCCTGTAGAGTCTCGCAGTACAACTGTGTAACCAGGAAATTCATTATAGTTTAACAGGAAGTCTGTGTTGTAAATTGTTCATGACTGCAGTCCTAAAGTGTCCAGTGTCTTTAGACCGTCCATACAGGGCCGTCCTCCACAGGAGCAATGAGACTCCAGAAGTAGAGCATCAGGATGGATCAGGCAGTTCTGCTCTCAGCTCAGAATATGGCTCAAAACTAAGTGCACCCTGTGTTAATCTGGCTTCCCTAATGTATGGTGTGACTTTGGTGATGACTGGAAAAATAAACTTGACCTCGGATCTTCAGCAAATCCAGCCGATGCCTTGGGGAGGTCGAGCCTATTGTTATATTTCAGCACTGAGATGGTGTACTAATGTCAGCAGGGTTCAGTTGACTGAACAGGTTAAGTTGGTACAATATTTTACTAAATTATACATTTTAACATTTATCACACAACATGGTCGAGTATTTTAAATATTTACAATCTACTACAATACTGCAGCTAAGTGTGGTGTGTGTGGAGTTTAAAGATTCAGATCAGAAACTGATAACATGATCCAAACCACACTCAAGATGGCATTTTTTATTTTATTACAGAAGCACAGACAAAAATAATCTACTTCAAAAAATTTATTCCATGTCTCTCTTTTGGGGGGTTAAAATTCTGTCCACGTTATTCACAGACAGCTAAGTTAGATCAACTACGCTACAGTGGTTAGTTAGCATGTTCAGTATCTCTCTCGCACACATCTTTGGCCATCAATCAGTTCAGTTCAACCCTAAAAACAAAAGTTTAAAAAATAAAAAGGAAAAACAGACTTGAAAGGAAAAGCTGATACTAAACAGAGGTATTTATATCTCTCTCTCTCTCTCTCCTCTCACACACAGTTAACAGTTGAAGCACATGTTCTTTTTGCATTTAAAGCATCCTGCATAGTTTTAGATTATAATCTCTCACTCGAAGGTGTTTGCAGTCATGTGACAATCAGGATTTTTGTTTTTCTCGGGGACGTCGTTCCCCTTCTGTAGACTACTGTAAATACAGAGTGTAAAATCTCTCACTCCCTTCTTGGATACAGTGCACAATGTAGAAGGGTGGGGTTTTTGTACTTGCAGAAGTCATCCCTATGTAGTGAACTAGTGTGGTGTATAAAAGTGGCATTAACATCACACCCTATCTAGGGCACTATGGCTAGAGGTAGGCCTTTCTCTGTGCACTTCATATAGTGAACAATCCTAGAAAGGATTTAAGGTGAATATATACCCTATGTAGTGTGCTTAGGAGTGAGTGGGAAGTGTAGTGCATGCCACAGGGTTCCAGGCACTACACACTCCCAACATGATTTAATGGAACTCTGCTGTAGTGTACTGCAGGTTTTAGGGACTACACACAAGCTACAGCACTAAAGTCGCGCCCTACAGAGGCACCTTACTGCCTACAGAAGCAAGCTGTGAGATGATTCACGGCCCACTTCCACTGTAGACCTGATTATCAGCACACGCCTAAACATCCTTCAGGAAAGAAACGTTCAAGTACAAGCTCACATTTCTCCCTCACACACACAAATAAAAGCAACTTCAAGTTTCATAAGGTCCAGTGTGAGTCTACAGCACTGAAACACTGAGGGATATTACGGTCTCTCTCTCACAATGTTTGCATTTCTGTCTCCATCTATAAACTTTTGTATTAAATCATGACTGGGTCTGAAATGTCACCGTGTTAAAGCTCAAATAACTGAAGCATTTATTAAAACTTTAAACAACATCGAGTCACTTTAACGTTCAATGGAATAGAGCGAGTGTAGAACCATCTCTCTCTCTCACACACACACACAGCACAAACTTAAATACAAATATAAATTACGTCACTTCCTTCCACAGTGATTAAGGTCTTATGTAAACATTGACAAAATCAGAAATGCTCTAAACCCCTTCAGACCCCACAACTGTGGTCACATGACCTGCACAGTGTCTCCAAAAAGATTTAAAAAGCAGACTATTTTGTCATTCAGTGTTTATAGTTGTGCACTCTGGCGCCCCCTGGTGGAATTTCTGGGTTTGCACTCTCGGAATATTTATTCTTAAATTATTTAGTAAACAAAAACAATTCCCAGTAGACAAACTGAACACAGGGGTCGACGGTGACACACTAACTCCTCCCACACGGACTCACGTTTGTATTATTTATTTTTTTCAGGGTCTGAAGGGCTTTAAAGTGAAATTGTTTACTGGAGGATCATTTCGTTCCAATCGATTAGGTCCAGAAGCTTCACACACAACAGAAGCAAAACCACAGTTCCTCATGACTACAGTCATAACCATTATTATAATAATGTGTTGTATATATTTAATAACAGCTCTGTGAAGGGGGTTTTGTGATTACATTCGTGTCTCATCTCATTTCCGCTTCATGTCTCCTCCCTGACTTTGGTTCGACTCTGAAACAAACAAAAAGAAAGTGAAATGTAAACGAGGCCACGTCGTATCTGTGTGAAGTTTCAGGAAACACAAAATGTGCCAGAAGTTCAACACACTTCATTAGGGATAAAATGATCTGCTGCAGCTGTAGTCTGGGGTTTGAGAAGCAAAATGGAGAGAATGAGTTGACTAAAACAAGTAAATAACTACTATGAGTAAAATTTATGCATCACTACAAAATCCAAACTAATGAGCTAATGGTTAAAATGAAAAATATTTATAAAATCAAGTGAGTGAGGAAGAGTTAGTGCTCTAATCAACACAGGAATCGTCTGCTTATTGTGCTGCACGTCACAAAACCTATTTCACTTGCAAATGTTTTTAAATCACACTGATTTCTTCAAGCAGTAAAACAGAGAGAGAGAGAGAGAGAGGAAACAGAGGAAGATGAGGAAGTGCACACTACCTGAGAGAGAGGGAGGAAACAGAGGAAGATGAAGGGAGGAAGTGCACACTTTACCTGAGAAAGTGAGCTGCAGGTGAGGTGGAAGAGCAGCCTGCACACCTGACTGCAAACTCTTAAACAGGTCTGATGTACAGAGAGGAAAAATAACAGCACAGAAACCCGAGGGATCGGGAGCACGTCAGCAGGAGGAGAGACACACAGAGAGAGAGAGAGAGACACACGATAAAGGAAAAGAGGAGAAAACAGTTTGAAACTAGGCTGTGTCCTAAGTGTCTCCCTGCATCCTAAACTGGACAATTCACAACACAAACTACACAAAGCAGCAGCGATGCTGCAGTGCATTGTGGGATGGTGTGAGGGCACTAGGGTAGTGCACACGGTGCAGTTTGGGGCACTAGGGTAGTGCACACGGTGCAGTTTGGGGCACTAGGGTAGTGCACACGGTGCAGTTTGGGGTGTAGCACTCACTCGGCGTCAGTGTGTATCCTGAGTTGGGGGTGTGTGTGGCTGCTCCAGGCAGGGCAAAGTTCAGCAGAGGGAACTGGAAGGGCAGCGAGACCGGTACGAGACCCCCGAACATCCCCAACGGCACCGACGACACCTACAGAGAGACAGACAGGTGCAGACAGACACTTCATCAGTCCTGTAGGATGAACAGACGCACAGCAGAAATAAACAAACAATCAGCACGTGATCTGCTTCTGTACCTGGTTTAAGAGGGCGGAGTCAGACAGAGACAGCAGTCCCATGGCTGAGGCACGAGTGGCTGAAGTCTTGTTGCTCTGACTGGCTCCTCCCACTCTCTGCCTCTGTCCGTGATTGGTCATTACAGATGAGGATGTGACATTACAGTCCTGGAAGCTCGAAGTGGGGGGCGTGGCTACAGGGGTAGGGCTGAAGGGTGGTTTGAATCCTGAACTCTTAGGGCTGTACGTGGGTGGAGTCGGGACAGATGGGCGGGAAGAGGAAGGGGCAGGGGAGGAGGAAGGGGCAGGGGAGGAAACAGAAGGAGGTGTGGCAGCTGGAGAGCGGTGAGTGAAGTTGGGAGGTGGGGTGGGAACAGACGGGCGGTAGGCGGAACACAGAGGAGTCTGTACAGTTGAGCGGTGGGAGCTCGGAGAAGGCGGAGTTGAAACTGAAGGGAGGTGGGTGGGGCCAGAAGGAGGAAGTGTAGAGGCAGGGGATCGGTGTGCAGGAACAAGACTTTGAGGATTTGAGGTTGAAGGGTGATTACCAGGACCAGAAGAGGGTGTGGTAATAGTAGGGCATTGGGTGGGGCCAAGAGGGCGGGGTGCACAGCCAGAAGGCGTGGCCTGAGCAGAAGGGCGGGGTGCACAGCCAGAAGGCGTGGCCTGAGCAGAAGGGCGGGGTGCACAGCCAGAAGGCGTGGCCTGAGCAGAAGGGCGGGGTGCACAGCCAGAAGGCGTGGCCTGAGCAGAAGGGCGGGGTGTAAGTTTAATTATTGGAGAGCTGCTACTTTGGGAAGACTTTGTAATCGTGGCTTGCATGGGTGTTATAAACCTCTGCTGGTGGTGTCCAGTGGGTGTGGCCTTTTTCTGGAGGTGGGATGATGACAAAGAGGGTGTGGTCACCTGCTGAAAGCTTTTAGGGTGTACAGTGTTCAAACTCCGCTGTGGTGTGCCACTGTCACACAATTTGCTCGATGGGTTTTTCATCTGAGCTGAGAGAGGCGTGGCTTGGCCAGGCTTCATCCCACTCGTGCCGCCCGGCTTCTGGAGAGGTGTGGTCGTTGGGGGTGGGCGGGGCTTAGCAGCAGGCATGGTGTTCATGCTAGCGCTGCTGGGTCTGCTAGCAGGAGTCACCGTCTGTCTCTGAACTGAAGAGACTTCTTTTGACATGGAAAACTGTGAGGAAGGGGTGGGGCTTGCTGTATGTGGGTGGGGCTTTGCTATGACAGGAGAGGAGGGGGAGGTGCTGGGGGGAGAGTCTGGGTTTACACCATTAGCAGAATTGTTGAGGAGAGTCAGAGCCTGAGCGATGGAGTCCAGAGAGTTTGTGGCCAGATCCTCATCCAGCGAATCAGACAAGCAGATTGGATCTGAGGGTGGGCATTTAGAGAGAGGGGCGGGGCTTACACCTGGCACTGTCCCAAGTTGCCATCCCATTTCCTAAAGGGGACACACGCACAATAATAAACTGTGGTCCAACACACATTTTTTATTTATATATACACACACACACACACACACACACACACACACACACACACACCCCTAACCTTTATTTTCGCAGGTCTCGGGGTGGAAATGATCTTCTTCTTCCCCCTGAAACAAACACAATTCCACACAACATGAAGCAGTGTGTAGTGATTTGCTAACATGGCTAATAATAACAAGCTAGCATTAGAGTACTTAAGCTAGTATTATGAGTACTTACAGGTCTGTGAGGTGACCGTGTACTGTACGGCTCTCCTTAAACAGCATCCTTTAACAAACACAGAACACACACACACACACACACGATTACTTTAGTACACACACACACACACGATTACTTTAGTACACACACACACACACACATGTGCACACGCACACACACACGCGCACACACCTGGCCTGCATCCAGCCTTTGGGCCAGAGTGGTTTGACCTCATTCTCCATGAAGACTTTGAGATAATCTTCTACAGAGAGAGAACTCCCCTCCTGCTCATAACACCTCAACTTCACCCGCACCAGGTTACACAGCAGAGTCCTGAAACGCACACACACACACACACACAATGGGTATGTGAATCGTGTGAATCATGTGATCAACGAAGAACACATCTCCACCTGAGTTTGTCATCCCACATGAACTTCTTCCTTGGCCCCACCACTCGTTTCCCAGGTTTCTCCTCCTCTTCATCCTCTGAGCCATTTTTCTCACAGTCCTCCATCTGCTGCCTACATGCACGCACACACACAGTGTATATCTGTACACACGTCACATAATTCACCTTCTCTGTATATCTGTTAGACAGTGAGACACAGGTAGTGTGTTTGTGCGAGAGAGAGAGAGACAGAGACACGGGTGTGCAAGATGTTCGTACTTTGCTGCTACTTTCGTCATACAGTCCATGTTGTATCTGGCTGTTTGTTCAGGCATCACACTACACACTGCCAACTTCAGCTTCAGCAGAGGAGTACGGAGACGATCATCCTGTCACACACACACACACACACACACCCCTACCTTACCAAGACCTTCAGTGAAGAAATGGATTTGTATCAGTGATAAAATGCATTGTGTGTGTGTGTGTGTGTGTGTGTACCTGAACGTTGAAGCTGAGTTTTTTCAGGCGTTTCAGTAAAGCCTCCTTGTTGCAGGGAACAAAAGCCTCGAGGTGAGAATACACAGCAGTGCGAATGGAGGGAGACTGTTCCTGTACCTGCAGCTCAATACTGCAGAGTGAGACACCGACAGAGCTCGTCTCAAATCATCTCCAATGCTTCCCCTTGTCCACTACCTTACACTCAGTGGGACAGTGTGTGTGTGTGTGTGTGTGTGTGTGTGTGTGTGTGTGAGTGAGAGAGTGTGACAGAGAGAGAGAGAAGTAAAATGAGAAACACAAACACTCATACTCACTCTAATAAAATATTGTTCATGTCCAAAGTGAAGAACTTCTTCCTGCCCTCCTCATCAAACTGCCTGGACGCCTGGAATTACATAAATAATAAAACATTAAGACGTAAAATAAAATCAGAACAAACCGTTTGTGATTCAGGACAGAGCAGAAACAAACATCCCACGATAAACTCACCGCACGCAGATCCTCGATGCGTTTGGCCAGTGGGGCGGGGAGACCTTCAGGAAGAGGGGGAGGACACACAACCCCCACCCCTTGGTTCAAACAAGTCCTGCCCACCGTTCTCAGTCCCGCCCCTGCATACATCAGTCCGTTTTCTGCGAGCTGAGTTTGAGGCGCCATGTCCAGAGCGCTGAACTCCAGGTCATTCAGCAGATCCTGCAGCTCGCTCTCGTTGGCTGAGGTGAGCAGTGACATCATGGCGGGGTCAGAGGTCAGGTCACCGAGCAGCACGTCACTGTGGAGGAGCTGTATGCTGTTAGTCGGGTTTAGTTTGTGCATTTCTTTCTTCTCGCGTGCGAAGCGTCTCAGCATTGCCGTCAGCATCAGCTCCTTCCTTTTCTTCTTCTCCGGACGACACATGCTGCAGAAACAAACCACAGAGACGCGTCACATGACCGCGTGACCTCATCACCACAACACACTCCTCTGCCTTTCCAACCAGCAGCTGACTGGCTGTTCTTCAAAAATATCCCAGTTTAAAAAAAATAAACAAACGAAATTCAATAATCAGTGTCCGTCCTGTTTCTCTCGTTCGGCTCGAAGAGAAAATTAAGCTGATGTTCACCGTCTGAACGTAACGAACTCTTGACTACTGCATCCCTGAATTCATTTAAAGTAAATTAAAATATATCCTGTGATGTTTCTGCTCATAAATCTAACACGTAAAAGGAGAATCTCTAGAATAAAAACAGCTCAGATCCGTTTCTCTGTGATGTTTAGGAGGAAAAAAAAAAGTTCATATCTTTCAGTCCAAATCTAAACTCTCCTACAGCCGTCTTACTGCGTTTGTCTTTCTCTCTCTTCCTGTCGCTCTCTCACACTCCTTTTGTCTGTCTCCATCTACAAACCTGTCTCTCTGTCAGTTTACTTTGTAAGACTGGAAGTTTCTCTGCACACCTGTCCTCCAGGTGGAATCCTGTACCACTGTCTCCTCAGGTCTTTGGAGAAAAAACACATCATTATCATTCAGACTAAACTACTGCAGATTTCACAAAACTGGCCTGTAAAATAACGAGTGCTGTCTTTTCTACAGACTCCGCCCTGCCTGGATTAATTACACAAAACACACGTAATGTAATAAACGTATATAAACTCTCACGCTGTCTTTGTTAGTTGGTTGTTCATCTCCTCCTCCTCCTCCAGCTCTGCTTCATCTCTCCTCCTCCTCTTCACCGCTGACTCTTCGTCACCCTGCACACAGACCACAACAGAGCAGCGCTGAGTCCCACACAGCACAGGGGGAGCACATGTGGGCGTGGGTCAGGGGCGTGGCCTCTCACCCTGCTGTCGTCGTGTCTTTCCATGTCGTCGCTCTCTGACTCCGAGGCGTTGCGGAACTGCAGCGTGCCAGTGTTGATGTAAAACCCTCCCAGTTTCGTGGTGAGAGATGCAGGAACCAGTTCATCGTACTGGACACACAACACACACAATTATTCACACTAATAAACACACACACTTCAAGATGTGTTTACTGGTGGAAAAATGCAAATTAGTATGAATATATACGCATACGAGTGTCTCTTTATTTCAGCTATGAAATAAAAAAAAGATAAACAAACAACTTAATTAATTAAAGCAGTTGTGAACTCACGGCCTCGGAGTTGTCAATGAACGAGTCACTTTCGTCATAACCAAACCCGATATCAATGAGATCCTGGGGCCGATCCTCACGCTTCCTCCTGCATCCTGAACCCTGCAAAGAAAATAAACAAATAAAATGAAACAGAGAATGTGTGAAATTATAATTATTTTAATCTGAATTAAATGATCTGCAGGACTCACATATTTCTCTTCGTACATCCTGGCCAGAATTTCCATTTCCTGTTTCTGTTGTTGCTCGTCATTAAACGGGTCATGTGTCTGTGTCACAGTGGGAGGAGTTTTCTTCGCCTGACAGGGAAATAAGACGGTGATTTTCACTACAACCTTTACACTTCCAGAAGCTCGGAGTTCAGGAGTCACGACTCGGTGTTTACAGCTCTGAAACCCATATCTGAGGTGTTAGCTGCTGAGGCCACGTGTAATTTTTTGTTACTTTCCAGGTCAGTGCCGATGTTCCGGATGGTTCTGCCTCGTTTCCAGCCTCACTGCGCTGTTACACTGTCTATAAAAGCTCGCTGGCTAAATCAACAACTTCAGTCATGCGCTACTTCATGCTCGATGTCTATATTCCCTTGATGGTAACCATGGTAACAGATCAGACTGCGTCTCTTTCCCACTGAATCTGAAATGTGAGTTTGAGCAGCCGACCGACCAGGAGCTTTGTCTGAAGCCAGAACACACAATAAATCAAACACTCTGCTTCCAGATGCATCAGTCACAACTCTGAGGACAAAAACAGTCTGAAAACACGATCACATCAGCACAGGGACGGTAAACCACACGGTTACGGCAAGAGTGGTAAAGTGGTGTGGGGAGTTTTACAGAAGAACAACACAAAACAATGCTGATAAAACCTGTAAAAAAAAAAAAAAAAAAGCGCGTGTGTGTGAGTGAACCACAGCAGCCCTTAGGATTTTAAACATTTTACTATAATTACCTATAAATTGCTTTTTGCACCTTTATATAAATGAACTTTTCCCCCAGACATCCCTCATGACGACCTACAAACCACAAAATCAAAACACCCAGAGCCCAAATAAACACACACACACACACACACACACACACACGGAGAAAAGAAGTCACAAAATATATATTAAAAAAAAGTAAATGAATGTATTTTATTGTTTAATAACACTTGTAAACAAAGTGTAATGATTCCAGATCACACACCAGATAATTAATTAACAAAACAAACAAACAAACAAACAAACAAACCAGTGTGTGGATGTGAACATCTGCCAAAACTACACAGATATTTGATATTTATCGATCCTGTCTCATCATCAGTTTCAGCAAATGTAAAAACCTGTTTTGCGCATATTAGTGCCAACACACACACACACTTCATTAGTGTTAATGTGTTTAACAGATCGCTGTGCTCACTGAAGAACATACTTTACAGAAAAATAACCAACAGCGACCATCACTGCAACTCATCATGTGTTTATGGATGTGCGTTTCGATGTCACACTGCATTCAGAACCAAAACTAAACTAAGTCGGACTCTGCTGCACAAGCGTGCAGATATAGAGCAGAAAATAAGAGCAACTAATATAATGTTTAAAAATAAATAAATAGAACTAAAATTCTTGTAGTTTCTCAGTTATCCCCTGAACCTCTGATCGCTGCAGCTCATCAGTCTGTCAATCACAAACCACGCCCCTGACAATGATGTCACTGTATGTGCCTGAAACTTTCTTGGAAGATTTCTTGCTAAAGGAACATCACCACCACCATCATCACCACACCACCATCACCACCACAACAACCTTCACCACTGTAGGGGTGAGAGGAGTTTCACACCCTGATGGGTTTTGTTAACCTTTCTTTAAAAAAAAAAGGGTTAAATTATCTAGCAATGAGTTTTAGTGTTGAATAAATCTAATCCTGGAGCTCAGCGAGGAGAAGGAAAGAGTTTGGAGAGCAGAACAGGTCTACCCACGTGAACTTTATTACTGAATATTTTAAAGATGATGAAGATGAGGAGTAAGATGGAGATGTAATAAAGTGTGAGCTCACAACTTATTTCTGACATGTTCTTCTGCACGTTTACTGAGGTGTGTGTGTGTGTGTGTGTGTGAGGTGGTGAGTGTGTGTGCGTGTGTGTGTGTGTGTGTGTGTGAGAGAGAGAGGTGGTGTGTGTGTGAGGTGGTGTGTGAGAGAGAGAGAGGTGGTGTGTGTGTGAGGTGGTGTGTGTGAGAGAGAGAGAGGTGGTGTGTGTGTGAGGTGGTGTGTGTGAGAGAGAGAGAGGTGGTGTGTGTGTGAGAGAGGTGGTGTGTGAGAGAGAGAGAGAGGTTGTGTGTGTGTGTGTGTGTGTGTGTGTGTGTGTGTGTGAGAGAGAGAGAGAGAGAGGTGGTGTGTGTGTGTGTGTGTGTGTGTGTGTGTGTGTGAGAGGTGGTGTGAGAGAGAGAGAGAGGTGGTGTGTGTGTGTGTGTGTGTGTGTGTGTGTGAGAGGTGGTGTGAGAGAGAGAGAGAGAGAGAGAGAGGGGTGGTGTGTGTGTGTGTGTACCTGGAGCAGGTCGCTGTAGCTGAATTCCGGGAAGCCCAGCTTGGTGCTCTCCGGCAGGGTGATGTTTATCCGCACGGTCCCGCTCTGCCCCGGAGCTCCACCCGAACCAGCCGCCTCAGGAGCTCCGAGTCCCGGCTCCCGGCTCGGCTCGGTGTCCGCGTCCAGACGCCGCTTCCTGGCCTCAGAGCCCGCAGGAGAAGCGGCAGCGGTGAAGGCCGAGACAGTCACAAAGGAGACTTTTCTGGGTTCGGCCATTTGGAGCAGGGCCACCTCACACCACCTCACACACACACCACCTCACACACACCACCTCTCTCTCACACACACACCACCTCACACCACCTCTCTCTCTCTCACACACACCACCTCACACACACACACCACCTCTCTCTCACACACACCACCTCTCTCTCTCACACACACACACCACCTCACACCACCTCTCTCACACACACACACACACACACCACCTCACACCACCTCTCACACACACACACACACACCACCTCACACCACCTCTCTCACACACACACACACCACCTCACACCACGACTCTCACACACACACACACACCACCTCACACCACCTCTCTCACACACACACACACCACCTCACCTCTCTCTCACACACACACACACACACACACACCACCTCACCCACACACCACCTCACCCTCACTCACACACACACCACCTCACCCACACACCACCTCACCCTCACTCACACACACTCACACCACCTCTCTCTCACTCTCACACCACCTCACCTCACACCACCTCTCTGTCTCACTCACACACACACACACACACACCACCTCACCTCACACCACCTCTCTCTCTTTCTCTCACACACACACACACACACACACACACACACACACACACACACACCACCTCACCTCTCTCTCACACACACACACACACACACACACACACACACACCACCTCACCCTCACTCACACACACTCACACCACCTCTCTCTCACTCTCACACACACACCACCACCTCTCTCTCTCTCTCTCTCTCTCTCACACACACACACCACCACCTCTCTCTCTCTCTCTCTCTCTCTCTCACACACACACACACACACACACACCACCTCACTCACTCACTCACAACTTCCAAACAACCCGCTCTAAACACACTCCACCCAGATACTCCACAGCTTTCACACTGCTCTCCACTCCTCCTCAACGGTGGGTTACGGTGAATAAAGATGGCCGGCCACACGGTCCCGCTGTCCGCTCGTCCATGTTCGGTGTCTATCGCTGCGCGGCGGGGAGCGCTCCCCTCACAGCAGCCATCTTGGATTTTTGGAGAAGAGTAAATAAAATTAACACGGAGACGGTAACTGCGCATGTGCGGAATGGCTGCTCACGGAAGTAGGACAGCAGCGCATCCAATCATGACCGAAGTCACGTAATCATAACCACGCCCCTCCTTGAAAGTCCTAAACGCGTGCCGACGTGATGACGTTGTGCCCCGCTCCCGGAAGTGACTTCCCTTCGTTCATTCATTCAGTTTATTTTATTTTACAGCTTACTTTTTTTAACGTATATCATATCTGACTTAATATAATAATTAATTGTTATAAAGTTTTATTCGTGTTGCTATTAAAGTATTCTATATCCAACAGCATTTTATAGTTTACGCTGTGCAACAAAGTTTTTACTGGCTTTAAAAAACATCCTGCAATCCCCGGATGAAAGGGCGCGATCTGATTGGTCTAACGGATAATTAGCTCCTGAGCTCTAAAAATAAAACTAAACGTTTACAAAAAGAAAGATATTTCAGAGATTAATCACGAAATAATAACAGTTTTAAGAAATGATTAAAGTTTATATTGTAGTTTTATTACAATTTTATGCTTACGAAATCTGAAGATTTTTACCTCCAAAAAAATTAATTTATTGTATTTTTCTTTTCTGTTATCAAATTCAAATTGTAAAGTGTTATTAGACCTGAATGAACCTCTTTGTTTGCTACAAAATTATAAATAATTTTTATTCGGAAAGAAATTACTTTAAAAATAATTATTTCATTTTTAAATAATAATCTTCAGTTGCATACTAATATATATATATATATATATATATATATATATAGAGAGAGAGAGAGAGAGAGAGAGAGAGGGAGAGAGAGAGTAAAAAGTCTCTGTCAGCCAACAACCAGTCTGTCCAAAAGGATCCAGAGGATGCCACGGCTCCCAGCAGTGCAGATATAGATAATGTAGAATAGAAAAATTTCACTCTGGCACCCAACTTTTGAACATTATTAAAAATTTATTCTCAACAAACGTTTCGGCCTTCTTCAGTGTCATAAAAAACTACATAGTGCTATGGGCGTGGTCTTATTGTGAATTCTATACACTTCAAAATAAAAGACAAAAATAAACTATTAATTACAAAATTTAATAATTAAACATCATTAAAAAGAATGCAATTTTTAGATTTATATTCTTTTCACTTGTAACCCATAAGGGGCTAAAGTAAACAATTGTGACATCCAGTACGCTTCCCTATTTAGAAGCAAGTTGTCTAAACTATCTTGAGCGGCGTTAACTATTGTTTCTATACAAATGAATTCAAAATCATTCAAATTATGGGGAGACTGATTAAAATACTTGGCTACTTCAGGTTTTTTTTTTCATACTAGATTTATGGTTACGAAAACGTACTTTAAACTCTGTAGTACAAGAGCCAACATATTGGAGATTACATTTACGGCAAATTGCTAAATATATTGTATTGCGGCAAGTACAAGAAAGATGTTGGTGAATTTTGTATTTCCTTCTGGTTACGGAGCTGACAAAAAAATTTGACTCTGCGAAAAAGTTATTACATAAATCGCATCTTTTGCTACACCTAAAGCAACCTTGTTCACACCCTTGATTATTGACTTCCGTGTCACCACGCTTGAATTTAGAAGGCGCCAGAATATCCTTAAGATTTTTAGGCCTTCTAAAAGCCGAAATAATACTACCCTCCGGAAATACCTCTTGCATGAAAGCAGAGGAATGCAAAAAGCTGAGATTGTTCCGCAAAATCTTACCGATATCCGGAAGGTTAGGGTTAAAGTCAACAACCAAGGGCATAACCTTACGCTCAGGCTTAATTGCCCTAGGCTTAAGTAACTCACTCCTAGGGAGAGAAGCTACTTGACCAAATTTACCAGAGACCAGGTTAGGGTCATAGCCTTGATCTACTAAATATTTCTTGTATTCCGAATTTCTGCGGTTAAGAAAGCCCTCATTAGAACAGTTGTGTTTGAGACGCAACGCAACGCTATAGGGGATGGCGCGCTTGCAATGCTCAGGGTGACAACTAGTGGGGGGAAGATAGAGGTGACTGTCGGTAGGTTTCGAATAGACATCTGTCTGAACGAAACCATCAACTAGGTGCAGGGTCAGGTCTAATACTCAGAAAAAAACAATTCGAATTTGATGGTAGGGTACAAGCTGTTAATGTATTCCATAAATTCATGTAATTTATCCTGACCGTGCACCCAGATGTCGACTATGTCATCTCTATAGTGCAGCCAAAGCAAGGGTTTGATCGCGTAACCATTTTTAGCCAGGTTATCGATCTCACCTATGGCTATATCCGCATAGCTGCAGGCGTTCTTGGGGCCCATAGCAGTACCCATGCACTGCAAAAAATTAAACTGACCAAATTGTGAGTTATTGTGTAAAAGGTAAATTTCTACTGCTTCCAAGAGGCATTCCATAGAAGGCTGCAGAACTGTTCTAGAATCAAGGGCTTTCTTAACCGCAGTTAAACCTAATGTATTGTCTATATTGGGGAACATAGAAATTACATCCCATGATACTAGTAGGGTGTCTGAGGGAAAAGGACCCGCCTTATTGATATTTTCAATTTTGTTAAGCAAATCAGTAGTATCCTTAACAAATGATGGTAGCCCTTGGGCAAGAGGCTTCAAATGGAACTCGGTAAAGGCAGATAGTCTCTCTATAGCCGTGCCACAGCAGCATATAGAAAGTTTTATGTGTTTATTTATGAATGAGATGAGTAAATTCTATACAGAAAATTAAAGAAGTAAATTCAAAAGTCTTTCACACTTCTGTCTGACGCAACACAACTAAAAATGAGTTTTATTCACAAAATATTATTACAAAATAAATCTTCTACAGGTTAAAGGTACTGACTGCAAAGTAATGTGAAATGTTTTATGTTTTATTGTGTATGACGTTTTCCTCTGTCCCGTGAGAACAATATCATGTGGACGGGATGTGATCAGTTTGATGTGCTGAGGGTCGCTTTTCTCCGTTTTGGGACCGTTTTCCTCCCTCTTGAGGTAAACAGTATGGCCCTACGGAAACAGCTGAATGTGAGGAGCTTTAACTAATTAGCTTAACTATGGAACTGCATCACACCAAGATGGTGATATGCGGAAAACATCGTGACTCTGCATCGACCTCGGAGAGTTTTGAGTCTCAGGGTTGTAATTTGTGATTGACGTTCGCAAATAGATCCGTGAAACAAAAGATGAATATTTATATCTTTTCTCTGTTCCTGCTTTTGTGTTCTCGTTTCTTTCCCTGTAAGATCAAAATATTTGGTGTGTAACTCCATACTCGCTACCGTGGAGTTGAGCCCATGCACTCTAAGGCTAAGATAGCTAAGCGCTAGCTAGAATGATTTAGTTATCTGTCCACAAAAATGATACATCCTCTAACCTCGCTCGATCTTGCAGTAACACGCACTAGGCAGGCTTTCCTTTTCTTTTCCGATGGCTTTTAGCTGGAGGGAGAGCCGAGTCCGCCATGTTTGTCCACACCGACTTGTTTTGGTTGAAAGTAGCTCAAACACGCCCCACGGTGATCACGTGATATTGTTGCTCGATTGTTTCGACAATCTCCGGAATCATAAAATGCGGGACACTTTTTATCTCGGCAAAACATTTACACACAGGATACACGGTGTGTGCAGCAGCGCAACATCTCAAAACTCCAACAGCAACAGAAATAAACATTTTACCCAGAATTCAACTTTGCAGTCAGAACCTTTAAATGACTTTTAAAAGAGAATAATGAGTTTACGCTCCACACAGTGACACCGTAGATGATGAATGATGTGTCACAGAGCAACTCGATTGTCTTTGGCCCATTTCTTCATGATGCGGATGATGTACTCTACTTGTGGATTCCCCGTGCTGCGCAACATGGGCAGAACCTCCTTCAGACTCTCTCTGAGAACAAATTACACAACAAATAACCAGAGACACAAATTTCAGATGGCTCTGATCACATTAAATCACAAAGTCATCAATGATCGTGCAAACTAGTCCAGTTTTTACACCAATAACAGCTCTCAGTTTGAATATTAGCAATCAGCTGAGATAAACACCACAATGATGTGTGTGAGGTAATAAAGTGTGAGACCTCGGTTCTCGTCCTGCAAGGATGAGCTGGAAGATTCCCACACAGGCTCCACGCTTTCCCTCCCAGTATTCTGGATTTGGATCCAGACGCTCCAGAACATCAAATGCCTTTGCCGCATAGTAAAACTGTCCCATCTGACACACACACACACACACACACAAATTGAGAACTGATGAATATGTAAACTGTGTACGTAAATGTGCTCATCAGTTCTCCGGACACTTTACAGGCCGAGCCCCCACAGTGCAGTGAGTGGTGAGATAAACACTGAGATATAAAAGTATAGAACGCTGGACTCAGTTTTCACACAGACATCACAGTCTGATCTGTGTAGAGGAATGGGGTGGAGCCACCAGAGGGGTGGAGCCACCAGAGGGGTAGAGCCCCCAAAGCAACAAACTGAGAACTGCGTCACACCACAAAGGACCAAAACATTTCCTAGAGATGTTGGTGCTCTGTGTGTGTGTGTGTGTGTGTGTGTGTGTGTGTGTGTGTGTGTGTGTGTGTGAGAGTGTGAGATCTCTGTTTAGTGCAAAATGCCAGACTACACAGTCGAAGTCTAAATGGAGCGTGCAGTGAATGATTTGAAACACAGCCCTTTGGGAAAAGGAACCTGGAGAGGAATCTCTCGGAGCTTTCAGTAGAAACACGTTCTCTCACGCATACCTCTTTATAAAGCGCTTTAAACTCTAACAGATTTAAAATGGTCTGAAATCAAAGTCACAGAAGGGGCGTGTCCTTTAGTCTTACACACACCAAAGTGAGAGTGTCTTTTTGAGATATTCTTGTTTTAACTTTATAGTTTTTATTCCCTTCTGGGAAAAACGATTCTTTGGTGACACACAGCTGTGTGTAAATCTGAGTGATGATCAGCTGAATGCTCTGGGGGACACGCCCCGACAGTACAGCAGCTGGAAAAGGCTCCTGTTGTGAAAAAGTGTTCTCTGCTCTCCATGTTTTCACAGCTCACTGATCTACTGTCGGTTCGATTAGACTCGGTGAGGGTGTGGTGCAGCGCAGACCCGCCCCACTGTTCACGCTCACTCTGACTTCCTGTTTGGAATCAAATCAGGCTTTTAAGACCTGCTGTGAGGACTTTAAGCAATATACTGATCTATAACCATAAATTATGCTAACAATCCAAACATAACACGACACTCACAAGAGAATCAATTTAAACAGATTTCTGTATTACTGATATAAACACAACCTGAATCAAAATTAAAATTTCTTTATACAGAGTTGAAGCTCAATATTATTAGTGCTATGATGATTATAGTAATTCATTTATAATAATAAAAAATTATTAAAAAAAAAAGAATTAAGCATGAAAATGAAATTAATGACACTAATATTAATGATGACCTTGTAGCAGTCGTTAGCGATGAGCTGCAGGAGGCTGAAGGAATCTGCTGAAGTCTCCATTTTGAGGTAAAGCTCCCACGCCAGACGAGCTTTCTGATTCATAATGTCTACAACACACACACACACACACACACACACACACACACCTTATTACATTATAATACACTATTAATAATAAATTAGTGCATTTCCAAATAAATATATAAAATTACATAAAATATAGATACATAACAAATCAGCTCAACTAAATAAGAGACTGAATATAATTATATTATTTAAATAAAAAACTATATTTAAAATTTTTATAAATGTAAAATTTAAAGATTTTTAGTTCGAGTTGTTTAATCGTACCATAAAAATCCATCAACAGTGAAATAATTTATTATTAATCTTTCAAATTTTAATAAATCCTTAAATGTACTAAACACCTATACGGATAAATGAATATATTTAATAAAAACTATGTAAAAACGATGAAAACAATTGATATAGAAATAAATAAACATATTTCAAATGCTTATAACAGTTTGTGTCTCAGTAAATTGGTAAATAAACAATTTGTTATCGTGCAGTTCAGTTTATTTTACACTTAGATGAACTTTGATCGCTGCCGAGTCGCTGTTTCTCTCCTTCAGGTTTTAATGTAATCTGTAATAAACATGCTGGGGTGCTATTACTTTCACAGCGATACAAGACATAAATATGGAGACATACAGCAGCGGGCGAGCCAGCTCAGATACACATAATCATTCCTGATCTTCTCACTCTGGATGAGCAGGAACACCTGTACACACACACACACACACACACACACACACTTCAACACTAAA